>NC_091843.1:56670566-56973596 GCF_037783145.1 Equus przewalskii
ATTCTTAACTGCAGACAAGACATTTATTTATGGGCTCTTTGGCTCGCTTCATTCTGGGAGAGTGAGAGAAGTCTGAGAAGAAGGCAGGGATGCTCAGGAACATTAGGAATTTTAAAAAACAAATTGTCATTCTTGCTATTCCATGTAAATAGGCAGAAGTTTAATTTGTCTACTTGATATGCATATTCATAACTAGTCATTTCTTGGGCGGGAACTTCTCAGGCAATAAAAAATGGTCCTCTTTGTCCTCGATGGTGATTTTGAATTTAAAGCAGAATGACACAAAGCATTTGGTCACTTCCAATAACAATGGTAGGGAACACAGGCACAATAGGTCTTTGGATTTTTCCTGTAATTTACTTGAAATTATTGTTATGTGTCCCTGAGATCTAGGGTCAGTCTACTTCTATGTAGCAGAGTGGGGTGGACAGAGGAAGGGGATGAACCGTGATGCTTTTACAACAAAGGCTCTGCCGATGCATGGAGATCTGTTGTTAGGATGGTCCTTCAGATTTGTCCCAAACTGAAGCAATGGGACTGAGCCTTTGTATCTCATTATCACCTGGTCACTGGATGTGGGCTGCCCTGGCAGAGGGTATGACCTTGGCTGAGGTGGCTCTCTCTGTCTGACTGCAGTTGCAACAAAAGGCTGTAGCTGAGAGCTGTCAGGTGGCCACAGTCCCAGCTGTTGGCCAATGGGTCCCGCCTGGGGAGTACTGACAAGGAGCTGGACAGTGCCCCCCATATCCACTACAATTCTGGCCATCCCAATGGCTGCCTGGTGGGTCTGGGTGACACAGGGGAGTTAATACTCTGTGGAGAGAATTTTGATAGATGATGGGAGATAGAAAGTCATCAACAGATAAATTCCTCTCCTCTCCTCTCCTTTCTGGATTGTTCTGAAATGCAGTTTATGTGACTAAGCAGTATGCTGCATATGTTGCAAAGGTGTGACCAGCTTGGCAACACAGCCCCTTGTATGTGCTCTCCTGCCTTCTCTGCCTCCTTTCTTTTTTCTTTCTTTTATTCCCTGGAAGCATATCCTTGCACTAAAATGGTAGCATGGTAGCTTTTGCCTTAGCCTCTGTTTTCTAGGGAATCCAGGCTAAAACCAAAAGACCTTCTTGAAATCTCTGGAATTATAGAATTTAAGTTATAAGGGGCCTTAAAGATTACCCAGTTTAATCCTTCTCATTTAACAGGTCAAGAGACAGAGGCTCAGAATGGTTCAGTAATTTGAGTGCATCCCAGACCCAGAACCTGGGCTTCCTGACTCCTGGTCCCATGCTCTCACTTGGTCACATCTTATTTACACTAACTCACTTGGAAAATGATTTGACCCAAGAAAATGGTCATGTGATGGGATTTTACCTCTGACATGAGTGGCTGGGGCCCATCCTGGATACAGATGCTCTTGACTTTTTGCGCTACCTCCTATGAGGGCCTCCCAGAGAATAGTATAGAGTCTCTAGACTGTTGAAGCTAGTAGGAATCAGGGAGATCATCGAGCCTTGTGTTTCCAATCTATTTACCATAAAGGATCCCTTCTGCTGCCTCCCTTCATTTTAACATCCAAAACTTTTTACCAAAATTTCTTCTGAATTGCTTTTTTAAGACATAGTTATTTTTCTATGTCTTTAATTAACTAAAGACATACAAAACTTCCATCAGAGTTGTTGATGTGAGCTTACTTTTTCAGCCTTATATATTGCAGATAAATATATGGCTTCTGTTTAACTCTTTAAAAGAGAGTGACAAAACCACTTTTACAGAATCCTTCCAGGAACCCCAGGGAACAAACCACTGATCTCATCTGCCCCCCATACCTACCCTCCACTGCCCCAACAGAGGCCCAGCAGATACCAGAGCCTGGGCTAGAATCTGGGTGTCCTGACTCAAACGAGGCAGTTCTTCCCAAGTTCCCAACAACCTTCCCCCTCAAGAGGCCTCTTACCTCCTAGTCACTGTCAAGGTCCTTACTGTTGACTATGAGCAGGTGCCATTACTCCCAAGTGCTTGTGCCTGCAGTTCCTTGGAGATTCCTTAGGCATCCATCCTTGGGCTGCCGTCCTTCCTCCAGGATGCTCATCCAGAGGAGAAGGCCATTTAGGGTCTTGTCAGTTAAACCCCAGTTGTTCTCTTGCTCAGAAGCAGTTCTTGGTGGACTAGCCATATCAGACTGCTCAGCCCTAAACTGCGTGTACGGCCAGGAGGGAGGTGGCAGCCATCAATGGCTCCCTGCCTGTCACTTTCAGGTCCATCTGCATTTGGATTTCCCCAGGAAGAGAAGCACTGAAGTTCAGGAGGATAAGGGTCTGTGGCCTGATTGTATGGGAGACATTTTCTTAAGAATGAGTACCTTTTTTAGGACTTTGTTAGTTAATTAGCTAATTAGTTACTTCATTAGTTAATTAGGACTAATTAATTCAACAGATGGATTCTTCCTAGCCTCCTCATATTGGGCTGGTAATTGAGAGAATTTGGTTCTAGTCCTTACTCACTTGCAATGCCATCTTGAGAACATCGCAACTTCTGTAGAGTTGTTTTTTATTTTGTAAATTGGGATAATAATACCCATTTTAGCTTCCTGACAGTTTATCATTCTTTCTGCCACTGTCATCCTGGCTCAAGCCCCAGTCACCTCTCCCTGGATGACTTCCAGTCAGCCTCCTAACTGGTTCTACTCTTGCTTCATAAAAAGTCCATTCTCCATAGAGAAGTCAGAGTAATCTCTTAAAAAATTTCATTAGACTCTATCATTCTTCTGCTTAAATCCCTCCAGTAGCTTCCCATTAGATTTAAAATAAAATGTGGGCATTTTGTTATGACCCTCTGGGATTTAGCCTCTCTTTGTCTCTGAGTCCTCACTCCTCTCTTCCTCTTGCTGGCGTACCACGCTCCAGCAACACTGACGTTCAGTTTGCTCTTGCCACACACCAAGCTATTTCCTGCCTCAGGGCCTTTGCATTGCTGTCTCCTCTGCCTGGAATGCTTTTGCACATCTGGCTGGCTCCTTCTTGTCATTTAGGTCTCAGCTCAAATTATTTCCCCTGAGAGGTCTTTCCTGACTACCCTATTTAAAATAGTCCTTCATCCCATCTCTTGGTCCTCTTTATTCCATCATCGTTTATCACTATCAGAGACTATCTAACTTAAATAAATAAATAATTTATCCACTCAGTAGGTTTTCTCCCCCTAAAATGCAAGCTCCATTAGGCAGGGCCCATGTTGGCCTTCACTACTGTATCTACTTCAGCTACTGGACTCCCAGAGCAGGCGTTCATGAATAATGTGTTGAATGCTTTTGTTCATTTCATGCTGTTTATTGAGCTCTTCGGGTGTGGTAGGTGCTGCTCCAGCCATGAGAATTAGCAGGGACAAAACAGACAAAGCCCCTGCCCTCATGGTGCTTATGTTCTGTGGGGGCTGGTTTGAGGGAGACATCAGAAGGTACAAATAAATAAACAAGCAAATACTTGTCTGGTGGTGGTAAGGGCTTTAGATGAGAGACGTAGGAAGGAGGTTTGGAGTGTCAGATGGGATGGGGATCAGGGGAGTTCTCACTCATATGTGATGAGAAATTTGAGGAGGGTGAGGAAGCAAACCGTGAAGGTGGGGTTGGTGGTGAAAGAATGTTCTGGGCAGAGGCCTTGAGGTAGGTGTGTAGCTGGCATGTTGGAGGGATAGCCGAGAGACTGGTGTGGCAGCAGCAGGGAAAAGGGGGTAAAGTAGTAGAAGTTGGAGAGGTAACCAGGCAGAACAAGGAGGCTTTGCTGGGCCTGCAAGGGCTTGGGCTTCACTCTGAGCGAGAAGGAAACCCCTGGAGATGTCAGACTGGAAGTCACATTTGATCTGTCTTTCTTTCTAAAAGAGTTACTCTGGCCATTTATGAGGATAGACTTGGTGGGGGTGAAAATAGGGAGATACTTCAGAAACCAAAGGAGGGGCCATCTGAGTCGAGGTCATTTCAAGGTGAGGCAGACAGGACTTGTTGATAGATGGAATGTGCGGTGGGAGAGAAAAGAGTCAAAGTTGATTCCCAGGTTTTGGCAAGAGGGATTAGAAGAATAGAGTTGCTATTTATTGAGATGGAGGAAATCCGTGGGAAAAGTAGGTTTGGGGGAAAATCAGACAGCATTTCTTGGGAAAGAATTATATTACCTTAAGACGGTATTGTTACTAAGATGATTGATTCCAGACCTTCAGGGGGCCCTTGACAGTTTTTTAATCTAACATCTTCTGCCTTCATTTAAAAATTATTCTTAATTTTTAAATTTCTTGAAAATAAATTTGTATTCATGTCTGTGTGTGTGTGTGTGCGCCATGGGGTATGTATAAATGGCTGGAGGGGATGAAAAAGTCATGCCAGTAATTGATAGGTGAAGCCTAGTTCCAGCATGTTGTTAGCTGGGATGGCTTACCCTCCTATCTGTTTTGGATAGTAGAAAACCAAAGCCCAGAGAGGTGGGGTGTTTTGTCTGAGGGCAAACAGCTAGGGAGAAGTGGAACCAGCCCCAGAACAAAGGTCTCTGCTCTTTCCAGCCTGGGCTTCTTCCGCAACATCACACTAATTCTTCACTGTTGCCTCTCATTACGGCAACGGGCATCTCTTGGAGAATAAGGATTAGAAACAGATTGAGTAAAATATACACACTGTTAAAGATCATTGTCTCCTCAGAAATACTCAAAATCTCCCCAAAGCCAGGGAGAGGGGAGAGAAGGCAGCGTGAATGTTTCCAGTCACAAAATGTGGAGCACTAAGAATTTGCCTATAACTTACCAAAAAACTTAAGTATTTATTTCCTTTTCTTTATGCTTGTAAAGCAGCAGGAAGAAACAAGCTGTTCCACTCAGAAACCACAGAAAAATGCTTCCGCGATCTGAGGCTGCCTGTAGCATATGGGATGAATTCTTTGGATTTAAGAGGCAAACATTCAACAGACCATCCTTCCCTCACAGCGTCTCCCTCCACCTGTGACAGGGGGGCCTTACTGAAGGACCAGCTGACTGTGCTTGACTTGGTGGGGAAAGGTTAGATCTGTACTCCTTACCTCCCCACCCCTCAACAGAAGGGTTTTTGCTTTGCAAAGCTGTGAAAGGTCAATAGAAAAATGGGCATGCCCAGCACTCTCCTTGGATGTTTCTTAAGGGTGGAAAGTCAATGATATAAATGTCTAATTAGAGAAGGAAGACACTTGCACATTTAATCTTGGTGGGGGCTGGGGATCACACTTGGTCTCATTATCGCTTCGGCTCCCTACAGTCTTCCCTGACACTTCTCCTATTACTTTCCAACCGCCATGCCAGGCGCTGCACTTGAGCCTCTGGGCTGCCGTGTGCTGTGGCTGTCATTGATACTGAGGTGACATGAGGACCAAAGCCCTGGTTCAAGTTTCTTTTGTACTCTGTGGGAAAAAGCTACCAATTCAAATCTGGTCAAGGATCACCATGAGTCTTTTGGCTCTGCTAGATTCATCTGCAGGAAACTCCGTCCCTAAAGGACAGAATGAAGTGTTCATATGGGCTTCTGTAGAAAATGCCAGGCTGTCATCTTCTGGGGAGGTGTGATTTTTAAAGCACATTAGCCACCAGTAGTTGATGAGTTTCAGCTCTGAGCCTTTCCTCTAGTGTGTGGGAACTTGATAGAGCACGACGCTTGAGATTTTACAAACAAGTATATGAATACTCAATGACTGTTCATAATTCCTAGTCCTTAGGGGTAAAATATTGGGGAAGAGGATATTAAAAACAACATCAAACAGGCCCAAGTGCAAAATGGTTAGGATGTTTTTTGCAGGGGAGCAGGTCTGTGGTCTTACCTAATCACCAACTATCCTATTAGTTTGAGGGATGAAATCTCCGGTTTTTTCTTGTAGGATGTCAGGGACCACATGGCAGAGTAAAAAAGGGACAATTAACAGTGGAGAGTTTACATTTGATTAAAGTCTTTTCAGCCCAAATAGCAGAAGTTTTTCTTTTTTGTTCCAAAAACTTTTCCCATAATTCAAAGGGATGAGGATAACAACAAGCTTGGTTTGATGCCCTGTCACCTCTCAATCCTTTGTGCAAGCACCTCAGAAAGTACCACCATGGCTGATTTCAGATGTGGATAGTGGAAGTATTTTAAATCGGACCTCAGAAAATGCTCTTCTGTTAGGGGTAGCTCCCCATGCTGCTGGGAGGAGGCCTCCGTACCCACAGCTTATTTTCTCATCCCCCTCCTGACAAAATAGCATTAAAAACCAAAGCAGAAACCTGTTTCAAGGATAACACATCATGGGAGGGAAGGAAAATCCTGGTAGCTAACAGTGAGCACCCTAGGAGAAGCACTCAGCTGGCCCAGCCTGGGCGCTGGTGGGAGGTGCCCACAGAACGGACAGAGCCCCAGCACTTGGTGGACGCCCGACGGAGGTCGCATATCTGCCACCTCCCAATCCACAGGAGGAGCCACAGGCCTCCAGTGAGAGGTGGGGCCTCCCTCCTCCAGGAGATTGGCCTGGGGAAGTGTTCTCTCTCCCACTCCTTCCTTTTTTAGTCTTTCATGGAGATTATATCTTGATTTAAAAATCATCAGAGAAGTAGCAAATGCTATCAAAACTGTAGAGAGCCAAGAGGGAAGAACGCATTAATAAAGGGATAATCTTGGAGTACAGATAAGGGTCAAAACTAGCAGAGAGAAATGCAGGGTGAGTGGCTAAGGGTGTTCTCTGTATATGTAAGACTCCCTCTTAGGCGAAGGTTTTGATGCTGGTGATGTCGCTGGAGTAAAGTCCAGCATCTGAGAAATATTTCTGCTGGGGCTACTCAGGACCCGTGGTGTCCATTCAAGGCTTTCCGTGAACGTATTCTATCCAAACTTCTGGAAATCTCTTTCTGTACTTCTAGGCTCCTTTTATGGAGTGGAAAGGACCTTAAACCACTCTCTGACTAAGCTAGGAACAAGTGGTTTCTTTTCTAAAGCTCTAAATGCTGCCCCAAAGCCATTTAACAATTATCTTGTTAATTGGGAGACTTTAGATTTTGTTAATTGGGCTTCAGTATTTCTCCAAGCCCTTCCCAATTAACCCAGTTTCATTTTGAGACAGGGAAATTCCCCAGTGGAGGTCACCCCTTCTAGTGCAGGCTGCTCACAATGGAGAGATTTTTTTTCCTCCCTGTTTTTCTAATGATGCAAAACAAAGCAAACAGACCTTAGAATTGGCCCTTGTAAATAAAGCCCAAGAAAAATGGCAGGAGCCGAAGTGAAGTTCCCACTTTGCTGTGGGGACAGTGGCCAAGCAAAAAGGACAAATGTCTCAGGGTGATCCGCCCCTGCAAGAGCAGTTCTTCCAGGGTTGAATTCCTAGCACCCCTAAGAAGAGAGCAGGATAAGGCGGGAAGAAAAATAGAAGGAGGAGGAGGCGAATGAGGCCAACGCAGCTGCAGGCTCAGATGATGCAAAGGAAGAGCGATGGAGCGTTCTTCTTATAGATTATGAAAAAGACCCGAGATGGCCTATATAGAACTATATTCCTATTTTTTTTTTTTGCTAACTATTTCTCTGTACAATTTTCATTTTTCCTTCTTCAGCTTCTCTTCACATTTATTAAAAAAAATATTTTCTGGTTTGCTTTTCATTTCCCACGTTTGGTTCCTGTCCTCTCTCTGAATGGTCCTCTGTCCCTTATGTCCTTTCCTAGTCATTTTAAGTTGTTTTCACTTTCTGGTCTTTTTCTCTTCTCCCACCTTCCCTAAGCCCCATTGAATAGACATGGGACATAGGAAAATGATTTCCAGAGCCACAGGTTTTCCAACAATTGAGCAAGAAAATGTCTTTCTACAACAATTTTTGTTTGTCTTTTATCTCAGAGGAAAAGCTTGTTTGTTTGTTTGTTTATTACTAGATACGAGTTCACTCGTTAGTGAACAGAGCAGGCACAGAGCAGCTACTGGGTTCTGGTCACTGTTCAAACTGCTGAGAATACACAGACGAATGAGATAGTAAAAGCAGCTGACTCTGACTGAGCGTGTGCTCTATTCCAGGCACAATCTTTAACATTTCCTTTTCATTTTTTTCTCTCTGCTGATTCTCACAGCCAGCTTTATGAGGAAAGTTCAATTTCCTCCATTGTCAGACCATTGCCTTGAAGTGTTGGGAGCACAATATGAAGCTAGCCGTATGGCTGTGGAGCCCCTGACTTCGACACTTTGCTCTAGTGTTAGTCCCTGCCGTAGAGTAGCATGCAGTCTAGTGGGGGTGATTGACATTGAAGAGAGGACCACTGCAACAGAATGCGCGGGGTGCTGTACTGGGCCCTCATGTACGGTTGGGCGGTTGTACACTGCGCACCTCCTGGAAATGTCATTCACTTAACCCTAGAAACGTGCGGTGCTCTAGCAGGAGACAAAACCCATACAAATAATTTGAGTAAAATTTGATTCAAATTTAATAAGTTTAATAAGAAGAATTTTTAGCTGGGAATGGGGACTAACTGCAAAAGGATGGTAAAGAGAATTTTAAAGAACACAGGAAGGGCAGAGATAGGACTTCAGTATCCTGATTCCTTTCTGAAATCAGAAAGGGCTGACAACATGAAACTTGTTTTTAGCAATCGTAAAGAATATTTCATTAACATCTCAAAGGCAAATTAAGACCTTAACATCACATATACAAATTAAGAGGTGTGAACAGGAAATAGTGTGTCTGGGAGATTTTATTTCCTACGGCAAACTAACTTCAGTGTGCCCATGTGTGCCAGACTTCCAGCCCAAGACTTCCCTCTGGTCACAGGCAATGTCCAAACCCCCACAGTGGTGCAAAGACACAGGCACCAATCACATTCAAAATTAGCCTGATGTTGCCTTCCAGAGTTGTCAGATAGCTTGTGTTGCAATTAGCATTCGCCTGTCACATTAAATCCAACTGGGTGGCTTATTTAAGAACTAGTGGACTCAGTTTGTGGTTGTGTTCTACTTAATCTTTTTTTTTTTTCTTCTGGGAAGACTTAGGGCTCATTGTCCCAGGATGGGAGTGACCAGAGGACATCGTAGAGGATGGGTGCCTGCCTGGTTTTTGCAACATGGAAGCCTCTGAACTTCATTCAGTCTTACTGTAAATGCAATTTCCACAGGGTGATGCTATGATTTCATCATCCTCATAGGATCGCGATGTGGCAAGCACATCCTCAGAACGGGTGGGTTGGCTTGCTCAGGTAGGCATCAAGACCTGAGTCATTCTTTGAGCACATTTGGTGACTGCTGCGTGCACCAGCTCTGTTTAAATAGTAATTTAAAAGGTCATACTCATTTCTCCATGTAAGCAAAGGTTTTACTGAACCACTGAGGCACCCCACCCTTGAGTCTGGAAAGAACCTCAAGTAGCCAATCTAAAAAAAAACAAGGACTCTCTCTCTCCTTCTGCTCATTTTTTTTCTGGTTGTTCAACACGGTATCCTGTAATCGCATCACTGGAGCCTTCCTGCATCCCATAGGAAACACGGTTAGCACACGCTATCATTTACTTCGCTGGTTGTGCATTAATTGCTCTGCTTGTGGTGGGCAAAGTACAAAAAAGCATTGAGTCGGGGTATGGGAGGCAGATCTCCTCACTACCTTTGTCCTCTTTCTCTGGGTCCCAGAGTCATGCAAGAACTCATGGATTGCAGAAGGCTGGAGGTGTGTTTGTTTCGTTTTTCTCCAAAGGTAAAGCAGTGGACTTTAGTGTTTGTGTCTATGAAATTAGAAACTAGAGCTCAAACCATCGAAAGAAGGTGAGGGTTAAGAGTACATGCCCACGCCTTTGCGTACTTTATTTTTCTAGGTCTGCCACACATTTGTTCTGTTAAAAAATAATAAACATGATTTCATGTAGGAATTCTGAGAATAGTCTTTTAATTTTTTCTTGTAAAAAGCAAAAGATTTATTTGCTTTGAAGAGAAATCGGAGTATGGAGTTTTCTTTTTTAGTCTGGTGATGAGATGCCAATTCTTATAGGCCTTGAGGGGATTAAACAAAGCTGACTGAATAGAGGCTAATGAAACCAAAAAAGGAGAAAACTCCTCTGCATGGTGCGTATACAGATGCGTTTTCCCCTGGATAAACACTGCCCAAGTGGGAATGGTAGGGTTTCTGATGTGGGGCTGAATCTGGAGGAAAGGTCACTTACAAAAAAGGCTCTGGAGCCGGGAAAGGGTGTGTGGAATATCTGGTAGGCTCCAATGCCTGTCACTTTGCCACTCTCAGATCTGGATGCTTCTGCCTGATTTTCCTCCTTTTAAGTAGGACTTTTCTTTTTTAATAGTTTTATTGAGGTATAATTGACGTCCAATAAATTGCACATACTTCAACTACATAATTTAATGTATTTTCATATATGTGTACAGCATCACCACAATCAGGATGTAAAAGATTTACATTTAAGTAACTGAAACAAAGGTTAAAGGCTCAGCTCCTAGGCATTAGGGAGCCTCTGAAGAACAGGTAACTCCCACTCAAAGCAGGGCTGAGGTGTTACAGGGTGAGCAGAGGAGAGGGATGCGTGTCCTTGTGCTGTGGCTCACGTAGAAGTCTTAGTTTTTAACTGCTGTGAATCTCACAGCTGGAATCATTAGAGATTGTTCCTTTTTTGGTGCTTCTTGCTTAGGATCTTTAGTGCACTCCCATCCAGATGAGTGTCAGAACAGTTCTCCTGACAGTTATTTTTGCAATCCTTGTGATTTTTTGGTCAGTCAACGTTGGGGCGGAAGGGAGGAGTAGCAAATAAAAGGGGAGGGAGAGAAAAAAGGGAAAGAAGGTAAGAGTCAAAGGCAAGGGAATCTGAGTCTTGCTGTCATGCTGTTTTAAATCCTTTTACAAAGATAATATCCATGACCCCACGAAGTTCCCTCCTGCCCATTGTGATTCCTCCCTCCAACTTCTCAGCCGGCAAGGCTCTCACTGATCTACTTTCTCTCACTATAGATTAGTTTGCATTTTCTAGATTTTTATGTAGATGGAATCCTACAAGGTGAACTCTTTGGTCTGTCTTCATCAGCATAATTATTTTGAGATTCATCCATGTTGTTGTGTGTATCAATCATAGTTCATTTCTTTTTATAGCTGCATGGCATTCCCTTGTACAGTTATACCGCAGATTGTTGTCCATTCACCTGTTGAGGGAGTTTTGAGTTGTTTCCAGGTTTCAGCCATTATAAAAAAAAACCCAAAAACATAAATATTTGTGTCCAGGTCTTTGGATGGACATATACTTTTATTTCTCTTGGGTTAATACGTAGGAATGGAATTGAAGGATCATATGGTAGTCATATGTTTAACTTTTTAAAAAACTGCTAAAGTGTTTTTGAAAGTGGTTGTGTCATTTAACATTCCCACTAACTTTGTATGAGAGTTTCAGTTTCTCCACATCCTCATCAGCACTTGGTATGGTCAGTCTTTTTAATTTTAGAAATCTTAATATGTGAATAGTGGCACCAGATTATGGTTTTAATTTGCATTTTTCCTAACTACTGATGTTGAGCATGTTTTCAAGTGGTTATTTGTCATCTGTATATCTTCTTTGGTGATGTCTGTGTCTGAATCTTTGCCCATTTTAAAAAAATTGGATTATTTGTTTTCATATTATTGAATTTCTTGGGTTCTTTTTATATTCCGAATACAAGGACTTTATCAGATATGTGATTTTCCAAAATTTTTTCCCAGTCTGTGGCTTATCTTTTTCTTTCCTTCGCTGTGGCATTCAAAGAGCAGAAGTTCTTAATTTGATGCAAATCAATTTACCCTTTTTGAAAAAAAAGGAATATGCTTTTGGTTTTGTTTCTAAGAAAACTTTGCCTGACAAGGTCACAAAGATTTTCTCCTACGAGTTTTATTATCTGGTTTACATTTAGGTGTATGATCCATTTGGAGTTAACTTTTGTATTTGGTACAAGGTCTGTATTAAAGTTCAGGTTTTTTGGATATGGATATCAAATTGTTCAAGCACCATTTATTGAAAAGACTATCCCCTCTGTATCAAATTACCTTTGCATCTTTGTCTAAAATCAATTAACCACCTATGTGTGCTTCTATTTCTGGGCTCTCTATTATATTCTATTGGTTTATTTGTCTATCTTGGCATCAATACTATACTCCCTTGATTTCTGTTGTTTTATAATAACTTTTGAATTAAGGTGGTAAAAATCCTTCATTTTTGTTCTTTCTCAAAGTTGTTCTGCCTATTGTAAGTCTTTTGCATTTCCATATGAGTTTTAGAATCATCTTGCCCATGTCAACAAAAAAGTCTTCTGGGATTATGATTGGGATCATGTTGAATCTGTAAATTAACTTGGGGAAACTGATATCTTACTATTATGGAATCTTGCGATTCATGAGCACATTATATTTCTTCATTTATTTAGGTATGCTTTAATTTCCCTTAGCAATGTTTTGTAGTTTTCAGTGTATGGGTCTTGTACATACTTTGTCAGTTTTATTCCTAAGAATTTTATGTTTTTTGCTGCAATTGTAAGTGACATTTTTAAAATTTCAATTTCCAATTATTCATTGCTAGTATATTAAAATACAATTGATTTTTAAAAATATTGTGCTTGTATGTTTCCACCATGCTAAACTCACTGACTAGTTCTACCAGATTATTTTATAGGTTCCATTGGATTTTCTACATAGACGATCATGTAGTCTGTGAATAAAGACAATTTTACTTCTTCCTTTCCAATGTGCATGTTGTGTTTTCTGTTTACCTTGTCAAGTTCTGTGTTGTTATATGTGTATAAATATTCTTGAGCTTTGTTCTTGGACATGGTTAAGTTACTTGGAAATAGTTTCATCTTTTAAGATTAGTTCTAGACTTCTGAAACCTGGTGGGCATGTCTCTCCACAGTGCTGTCAAGAGCACCATGTTCTGGGTATGTTTCTGAAACTTACAAGGGAGGCAGCAATGGCAATCACCTCGATTTCCCTTTAGCCATATCACCCTTATTTCCTTATTTACTGCTTCAGGAGTAAACCAGGTAAAAACAACCTTGAAACAAAACTGAATAATCAGTCTCATCCACCCCCTGAAAGACTCTGGTATAGCCTGGTTCAACTCTGAGTCTCTTAACGTCACTCATATTTTCTTCTACTTCATCTCTCTATGCTGTGTTATAGGTAATCCCTTCAAATGTAACTTTTAGTTTAGTAATTCTCATTTCAGCTGTGCCCAATCTGTGGTTTAACCCACTCACAGAATTTCTTTTCTTAGTTTTTTTCTCTGAAATTTTTTGATGGTTATTTTTCTTTGTTGATATTTTTATTCCTTTTAAATCTATTTAAGCATTTTATTATATTTACTTTGTATGACATATCTGATGATTCCTAGGTCTCTAATTCTGCTGGCAGTTGATTCTGCTGATTCTCACTCATGACAGCTTAAGTAATCATGTACTTTTGGATTTTGAATCCATGTTCTGTGGCGCTTTATCTTTGGGAGTCTGTTAGGGTTGGGTTGATGACGTTTCTCTTGAGAGTCAATTTGAGTTTGCCTTTAACTGGTGCTCTGGGTACCTACTAATCTTGGAGAACTTTAAGTTAACGTCTTGCCTGTTTTTTCCTAAACCACTTTGCTGGTATAAATTCAAATCATAAACTCAGTCGAGGGCAAGCATGGGGTTACAAGTTCTTAGGGGAGATTTTCCCCAACCTGAGCCCAAACTAAGACAGACATATTTTCTTATCATCTCCATTTGCCAACAAGCCAATTTTATTATTTTTTCTATTCCATTTTTGTGTTGAATGTGTAGCCCAAATACAACCTGGGCTTTATATAGGGGTCTCAGTTCCAACTTCCACCTTATCTCCTGGCTCCCATGTGGCTGTCAGAAGGCATGGCTCTTGGTTACTAAGATTGGCAAAGACACACAGATCGGCTGTAGCTGCCACATTCCACCTAGTTTTCAGCATCCTCTTCCCTTTTGCTGCTGAACTTTTTCTTGTTTTCTTTCAAACTCAGCTCTGCATTTCAATGGGTGACATATTTTCTTCAGCATTTATGTACTTTTTGATTTTGTATTGGGAGGGATTTTATTTTTTATGCTATCTAGCATACCTTTATATGAAACAAACTAGAAGAAATGAGTGGCTTTTTTGTTGTTGTTTGCTTTTTTCTACTTAGTATCCAGATTGACACTGAAATGCTTACCAGGTCTCTGTGTCAGACGACCAGATGTCACACAATCATGACCACATTGGAGGGGGGTGATTGACAATGATGTTCTCATTTATTTTGTTGCTTTTGGTGTGGTTTTTTTTGGAATATGGAGGTTTAGTTGCATGTGGTTATATGGATAATATTTATATTATATAGTTTAACTCCCACAAATGGACATATAGCTTAAAAAGATCCCTGCAAATAAATCATGGACTGAGATCGCATTACCAGTGCAAGCACATGTCAACAGCAAGAGAAAGGCAGAGCTGGCACTCCTGCTCCCAGGATGAGATCTTCATCAGCCTCATTTTTAATCACTACTCATTTTAATCACTATTTTCTCTCTTTTATTTTCTATGAAGTATGGTCTAGTACAATTGCCAGGTTCCTGAAATTCTTTTCTACATGGCTGTCCCGTTTACTCTCATCAGCAGTGGTATGGTGTAGTGAACTTAGAATATATGTGATGTATGTCTTGGGTTTGAATTCTGGCTCCATACCTTTCTAACTCTAAGACTTTAGCAAGATCCTTAATTCCAGTGCCTCAGTTTTAATCACTTGTAGTAATATCTAACTCACAGGCTTCTTGTGAGGGTGAGCAAATATGTGTAGAGTGCTTAAAACAGTGCCTGGAACATAGTGGTATGTATATACAATGAAATACTACTCAGCCATAAAAAAAGATGAATCTTGCCATATGCGACAACATGGATGGACCTTGAGGGTATTATGCTATGTGAAATAAGTCAGACAGAGAAAGACAAATACCATCTGATTTCACTCATATGTGGAAGATGAAAAAACAAACAAACACATAGATGCAGAGAAGGGATTGTGGTTACCAGAGGGGAAAACGGTGGGAGGAAGGAAAAAGAGGTAAAGGGGCACAGGTGTATGGTGATGGATGGAAACCAGACTTTTGGTGGTGAACACGATGTAGTCTACATAGAAGCTGAAATGTATTGATGTACACCTTAAATTCACACAATGTTATAAACCTATGTGACCTCAATAAAATTTAAAAAAAAAGAACGAGGTGCCCCTTGGTTTTCCTGTCACAGAGGAGTTATGAAGTAAAGATGAGAAATTATATGTAGAGTTACATTACAAAGGGAGAAACGATACAGCAAAACAAAGGATTATGAGGCTAATTCTCTAAATCATGTGCTAGAGTACATGAGAGAGATAGAAGGGAGAGGGACTTGGTTAGCGAGAAAATGTCTAGGAAGGTTCTGGCCCAGTAGAACTAAGTGAAGTAGAAATCGTGTTATTCTAATAGTGATGTACGCGATAGTGCTATTATTCAAGGTGTTATAACAAATATCTCATTTGCTGGAAAGCTTGGATGGACTAGCTTCTAGAAAATTCTCTATGCTTTTAAAACCCAATGGAATATCTAAACCTTTCTGAAAAAGATAGAAACAAACACTTGAATGTAAATCCTGACCTTCATCCATAATTAATACTTTCTCTCTTTCTCCATCAGCCAATTAAAAAAAATTTTAATTGTGGTAAAATGCACGTAACATAAACTTTACACGTCTTACCCATTTTAAAGTATACAATTCAGTAGTGTTAAGTATATTCACATTGTTGTGCAAGCAATCTTCCGAACTTTTGCATCTCGCACAGCTGAATCTCTATACCCGTTAAACAACAACTCCCCATTTCTCTCCCCCTGGACTCTGGCAACCACCATTCTACTTTCTGTTTGTATGATCTTTCAGTCAATTTTTAAAACCTTATGCTGCCTTTGAATAGACTCACTGCCTAAGAATGAAAATGCCTTTTTGACACACTTATTTTATGATTGTGTGGAATTATCTCACAGAACTTCTGAAAATCATTAGGGCTCACAAAGATGTAGTAAGCACATTGATCACCAGCCAAAGAGAGGACATGCATTTTCCCTTAGGATTGAATCAGCTCTTAGAGAACTGTTAAAAATGTTGAAATTCTCCTCTTCTGTGTCATTGTTTGAGGAGTTATTTGAGGACGTTGCCATTTGATCTCCCATTTGAAAGGCTGATGGCTATCAGCGCCTGGAACTCAAACTTCAAGGTCTGAAACAAGACCCGTTAAGGAATGCTTCAGGTTCTTCACTCTCTCTGGTGGCCATGACTGTGGGATTCCATCTCATTTCAAAGCCAAACAAGACCACTTTTTGGGGACAGTGATTAGCTATTTGGAGCTCTTTAGGAATCATGTAACTTTTAGATTCTTCTATCATACAATTTAAGTAGCTTTGAGGACTTTCCAATTTAGAGAAATTTCAAGTGAGAGTAGATTAATGTCCATTACAGTATCTGATGCATACTCAGTGAATATTTATTATGAATAATTAGGTGACATTAAATGGCTTATTAAAATTGTTTTATATTAAATATACATGGTAGGCCAGACAGCCACCGGAAGGATCTGATCATAAATAAGAAAGTATCATATTGAGATAATTATTACAATTATATTACATCATGCTTTTGTATCTGCAAATGTTATCATTCACGTGGCAATCCATATGCGGAATTTAAATATAATATTTAGTTAAATTTTTATTTAAATATGAAAAATAGATCTGGTGTTTGTACTATTGGGATGGAGTCCATGTCACAATTTGGACTTTTCTAT
This sequence comes from Equus przewalskii, assembly GCF_037783145.1. Classification (NCBI taxonomy): domain Eukaryota; kingdom Metazoa; phylum Chordata; class Mammalia; order Perissodactyla; family Equidae; genus Equus; species Equus przewalskii. Next base: position 56,687,359 of record NC_091843.1, read on the forward strand.
TTTCATCTCACAGAAACAAAATACAGTCATGCGCCTCATAACGACATTTCGGTCAACTGACAGACCACATATACGACAGTGGTTTCATAAGATTAGTACCATGTAGCCTAGGTGCGTAGTAGGCTATACCATCTAAATTTGTGTAAGAACACTCTATGATGTTCACACAATGAGGAAGTCGCCTAACAACGCATTTCTGAGAATTTATCCCTGTCGTTAAGTGACGCATGACTGTAGGTGGCAAACTTTGCCCTATTATCTGTCAAACATTCCAGTGTCCTGGGAGTCAGAGGTGCCTACGTTTTTATTGTCTCCCTGATGCTGATGTTCTGTGGGCTTAGGACAAACATCCCACCATCTCTGTGCTTCCTTTTCTTCTCCACATGTGCGGAAAGAAGGATCACAGTGTCTTTCCTGAGTGTGCCCCAGAGAAAAGAGTGGACACTTGTTTCACATTTTGGCTTAAGGACAAATGTTCTTTCTTCTTTCAGCAGTTGCCAGCTAAATGAGCTTGTCTCTTTTGAAAGAGGCAGGCCTTCTGTGTGATGTGTTGCCACGCTGTGATGAGGGCCTCTTTGCAGCGTGTCCTCTGCCAAGGTTAGGCACATTCAGCTATTTGTCTGATTTTGTTGCCTATTCAAGGCAAATCTGGGCCTCCACCTTCTTCCCCGGCGCAGCTCCTCTGCCTGTGGGCTCACATCATGGGCAGGATGTTCTCCGGGTCACAGACCACACTCACCGTCTGCAGTCATGGTTCTGCAGGTCCAGCTGCCCGGCCGCTGACAAACACACGGCAGGCTCCTTCCAAGGGTCTTTTTGTTGAAAAAGATCATCATCTGCAGGTTTTCACAAAACAAAAGAAGAAATAAAAGAACAGGACAAGGGAGTTTTAATTATGTAGGATTATTCCCAGGCCAAGATTCCGCCCATAAACTCAAAGGAAAATACTTAATTAAAATAATGTCACATCATCTTTTAAAATTTATTTCTCTGACTTTTGTTTTTCTTAGTAGTTACTATCTTTATCTTGTGAGAAAATGGTGAGGATGCTTTATGGGGGAAAGGAGAGGAAGGAAGTATAGATCTATATTTTAAAAAAACACAAAAAACTCAGAAAATGGGACTTTCTTGAGTTACCAGACTTTCGGCAAGTTTCCTGGCCTATCCTGCTGTGAATCCTTGGGTTTGGGTGAAGGAAGAAGGCAGGGTGTTTCTTCTCCTTTTTGCAGAAGTTTTTGCTGGCACTTAGGGCTCTGCCACTTCTAGTTGTGTGACATTAAATAAGTGACTCTGTTTTCTAATCCTCAGTTTCCTCGTCTCTAGAAGGGGCGTAGTAACAGCATCTTCCTCATACGATGGTTGGTAGGAGGCTGAATGGGACACTGTGGATAAAGTCTTTAGCTCTGTGACGTCATGCAATAAATGACCAATTAATTATCACTTTTATTAGTTTTATTCCACTATTCTTTTTAATTGGCTTCAGAAAGGCTCAGACTTAGTTCTCTTTCTCTTTTTGCTTGGGTCTCCTCTCTCCCAAGAAGGCATTCAATGAATCTTGAGTCCGGAGCATGTAGATGATGATGACGGTGATGATGGTAATGATGATGATGATGATGTAAGGAACCATTATAAGGAACACTTCTACAATGATGACAAATATGTCTCTGGGGCTTTTACAAGAGCTGCAAATAAGCAGGTATATGGCAGGCAGATGCTCAGCCTCAGTTTCTCCTTCCATGAATGCCATGAGGACGAGATGATTACTACCCTTACTTTAGAGATGAGGAAACTGAGAATTAGAAAGTTAAGTAACTTTCTTAGTGTCATACAGCTAGATAAGGCAGAGCTGTCTAACAGCCAAGCCCACACAACTCTGCAAAAAAGGGAAGAAACTATGTTTCTCCTTTCTTCACCTGTACTCCAGCCTTCATTCTGGGCCCGTGATTGTTCTAGATGACTTAGAGCCAATGAGTCACTTCATGATGTCTGATTTCTCCAATGGCGCTATGAGAATGGAGTTGAAAAGAACTGAGACTGACATAGAGCATTTCTCAGGAGTCTTTGCAAAGCCAGTGGTCAGTACTGATCTCTGCAAATGCTAACCTACCACTTAGAACTAAAGCCCTCTGGAGTCTGTTTTCCTCAGTTTCTTTAATTCAGATTTTCATTCTCTAGGTTTAGTAGGAGTCATTGACTTTTTTTGGTGTTTGGATTCTTAAAATATTCAGGCAGAAGTTTTAGAAATGTGTGGCAAGTTTTTGGAGATTTGAAATTTCTATTACAGTGTGGTTAAAACCATTTCAAATCTCTTCAAATCCCCATGGGTTTGTGGTATAAATATCAGTGAGACAGGTACTTTTGAAAGGGATCTGTTTTTTTGAAAAGTAAAGAGATAAATGTTTGTTAAGCTACAGCTTTGGGCTGAGCCTGTAACGTTTGTCATATACTTTGCTCCATGTAATTTCTAAGATACTTCTGCGTCACTAAAACATATGTTCCTAGAAGTGCTAGGACTACATGTTACTCATCTTTGAGTCTTCAACGCCTTGTCTGTGCCTAGGATGTGGTGGCACTCCATTAATTTGATGAACATTTGAACGAATGTCACACATGAGAAAACTGATGTGAGGACAGTGTATCCAATGCGAGGGAGCACCTTCATTAATCAATCAGCTAATCAACCAATGGATAGAAAACACACATTTCTCACAGGCAGCGGAGGCTCCATGTCTTCACAGGAGGGATTTGGAGGAGGCAATCTGGTTGGAAGGGAGGCCTTCAAGACAGGTCTTAAAACTGTCATGGCAGAGCAAGCACACAATTTTTGCTTTGTTGTGTTGATTTGGAGTGGCTTTGGGGGTGCTGATAGAGATAATGGAGAAAGACAATAAAGCCCTTCAAACCACTTTTTGGTACCATGATTAGACAGAAGCTTCTGGAGAAATGCTCCCAGAGGCAGAAAGAGCTGACATGGAAACGTACTTAATTTGGTTCCTTTAACCAATCCTATATGAGTCAGCAGCAAGTAGAAAAGATGAACCAGTAGTCAGCAGTAACAGTACAACAGAGGGGACACAAAAGGAGTGAGCTGTCCCTTGCTCCCTGACTCAGTTGTAATAGGCAATTAAGCTTTCTTTGGTAAAGGAGTTAAAGGTTCTGGCTATGGCAGCAGAACAACTGACTACAGCTTGTTGACCCTTGAAGAAAAGGACTTTTGACCTAAAAGTTGAAAGGGCTATCAATCATAATAAGGCTAGCTATAATCATGGAGTGCTAAGGACTATTTAGTCTTACTTATTGCTATCAAGTCGGCGCTATTATTAACTCCACAATATGCTTGAGGAAATTGAGGTTTATGTATGTTACATCACTTGCCCCGAGCCACACAAGGAAACAGCGTGAAGCCAGGATTCAACCCTGGGACCCTGGGCCCGTCTGGCTCTTGAACTGCTCTGTGTGACTGCTCGCTTCTGGACGGCCGCATCACAGAGGAGCAGTCTCCTTAGGGGATGGGACTGGAGGCCACATTGTGTGAGTGAGAGTTGAGGGCTGTCCTGGAGGATTTTGTTTTTCACATTTTGATATGTTCTCCAGGAGTATCTGTTTTATTTCTCTGTTCTTTTAATCACAAGATTGATCTTGAAAGGGACAGTGAAGGGGGAAAGCAAGCTAGTAGAAGCCTCAGTCAGCCATATCAGTGATGGAATACAACTGTTTGAATAAGTGGTCCCCAAACTTTGAAGTGCAAAAAAGCTACCTGGGGGCACATATTAAAAATGCAGATTTTTGTTTTCTTCTTTCAGAGATTCTGATTCAGTAGGCATGGGGCCTGGGAGTCTGCATTCTTTTTTTTAAAAGATTTTATTTTTTCATTTCTCTCCCCAAAGCCCCCCAGTACATAGTTGTATATTCTACGTTATGAGTCCCTGGTTGTGGCATGTGAGATGCTGCCTCAGCATGGTTTGATGAGCAGTACCATGTCCACGCCCAGGATTCAAACCAACAAAACACTGGGATGCCTGCAGTGGAGCACGCGAACTTAACTACTCGGCCACAGGGCCAACCCCGGGAGTCCGCACTCTTAATAAGATCCTCCAGGTGATCCTAATGCCTGTGAACTACACTATATGAGCTCCTCACAACATCACCACCTACTGGCAGTGTCCTCTAATTGCAGGCCAAGAGGAAGTTGCCAGGAGAGGTTAAACGACTTCCTAAAGCTGGACCGGCAATCCTGACCTCCAACATAATAATGTCTCAGCAGAACACTACTGAGTTGTCGTGGTGAGTATGATGGAATGTATCTCTTCTGACCTCAGGATTAGACAAGCCATTTGTGAGAATGATTTAGGATTATTAACTTCCTGCTTACGTAAAAAAAAAAAAAACAAAGTGCTCAAAGATAAATAGATTTCCCTTTGCTTCCTAGCTCAGAATACAGATACAAATTAAAAGTTTTCTACATATCTAGAGATGGCTTCGCTTTGTTTGATAAGTACCAAGATGTGCTCAAGTGTTCTATCTCCAGCTGTATAAGGTTTGAATTAACTAAAGAGGTTTTCCAATCTGCTGGAAAGCACTATACCTCTTAAAACAAGAGAAGGACACTCCAAAGGCAGTACACCACCACACAAGAATTTCCAGAAAATAGTCTCTGGCCCCAGAGGACTTTCTGGTTTTTAATTTGAAGTTTGTGTTACAGTGAACACCTTCCTACCAGGTAGGATGAACATGTCGGTTGCCTGTTGAGTGACCTGATCATTTATTTATCTTTACTGTCTGAATGAGAAATGTCACTGGCCTAGCAGTGCAGTCCCTTGGCAAGGAGCTGACCAGGGCCCAAGGGAATGTTGACAGCAGCTGTTATTACTAATTTAGCTCCGTGTCCTGCATTATATTTAAAGATCACCACCACTCAGCAGAGTGCTGTGCTATTATGAAATGCTCAGATGGGAGGGGAGGCACTCCCAGGGCCTCAACGACAGTCGGAGCTTTCAGTCATATTGTGTTACAAGGATACAAGAAGCGGCTCCAGCATTTGAAAGTAGGATGCAGCATAATTACACACGATTAACTAAGGCCTCCTTGGGCAGCAGCCCAATCTGAGACTTTATCAGATAGGCCTGCAGAGCAGGAGAGAGAAGGAGGGAGAGACCTTATTTTAGCTGTGTTAGGGAAAAAATGTCCAAGGTTGTGGCTGACTGAAGAACATCATGACTAATGAGAAATGAAAAGCAGTTCAGATAAAACAAAAACAGTTTTCTACTTCTGTCACTGGAACTGTCTATGTGAAGCAATCATTTTAACTATTTCAAACAATATTATTGGTCCACAGGATGTTGTTTCCCTCGTTGTGTCCTCTTAGAGAGCTGGAGAGAGTGTTAAAGGAAGAGCAGGGTAGGAACTAATTGAGGCAAGCTCCTAGCAAGACAATTAGCAACTTGAAGGTGCGAGTCCACTTTTCTCTCCTCCTTCAGGGTGAGCGTTAACTTTAGAAAGAAATCAATACTTATATTTGTTATATATAATATAACTGGTTTTCTTATATATTTGCTTCAGCTTGGTTAAACTGCTTTGCATGACAACAGAAATGTTCTGTTAGGCTGGAGAAAATCATTTCTTGAAAAGACAGAATACTGATCTTCCTATAACTTTGCGGATTTAGATTTTGTGTACTGAATGGCTTCTACTAACTATGGTGGGATTATTTCAGAAGAAAATACATCTTTCAAGGGAAGAGTGAGGCTAGAATTATGAGTAAAGAATTATATAGGAATGAGAAAAAAATTACGTAGCCTCTTGGAGGCCAGTTGGAGTGCCAGTTGTGTGTAAAGGACCGTGAGTACTCAGTGAACATACTTCGTGGCAGCAAGCACTGAAGGAATGAGTCCCATGAGAAGTTCAGGGAGAAATACAAGACACTGAGGGATCATTCTGAAAATCCAAGACATAAATAACTTTGCTGCACTGCATAAAGTTATAGCTGTTGTTCGCTGGCATTTTTCTTTAACCAGATACGCCAGCTTCATCCATGACGGGGCTACTGGAAGAGAGTCTTTGGTGTCACACTAATCCCAGGCACTAAGTTCCATGTCTCTTAGCCCCCTTTACCTTAAAGGACAGTGTTTTCTCCTTGCCTGATGGATCTTCAGACTCTGGTCTGCGGCTCTGGTCCTGTGTGTTTCTCCTCCCGCCATTCCGCCCTGAGCTGGAGGAAGACTCTTCAGGCATGAGGGACAGCCAACACCTACATTCTGTAGCCACAGGATCCTGCACAGCTTGCCCTCTGGCCCATTCTCCACAGCTGAAAAGGTGCTGGATGAAATTATTTACATATTAGGGCTTCCAGCTCCCGCCCTCCCTTCTGTCCTTCTTTTCTTCCTTCCTCCCTCCCTTCCTTCCTTCTGTTCCTTTTTTGAAGTAGGAAGGAACACTGTCTTTTTTTAAAGTTTAAATATTATAGGTCAAAATTTATTACGGCAACAAACTCTCTGGGTATGATTTTCTAGCCCAGCAGAAGGACCACTTTTTGAGGAAATGTTATTTGCGTTGGATATTGCTTGAAATCAGTTCCAACACCAAGTTTCTGGTGGAACAAAAGAGGAGGTGTGCGGCAGAGGGCCCACTGGGCTGGGAGGCAGCAGACAGGGCGGTGCTTAGATCTCCTGTGGAGGACCGCTGTGTGAGCCTGGGACTGTCCCTCTACCCTCTGGGCCTGAGCCTCCTCCCTGTGACATGGGACAAGAGAGCTTTCGATGTAAAGGAACTCTGTACTCCCTCTCATTCCTCAGAGCCTACTATTCTCTGTATTGGTTGAAATAGATTTAACTGGACTTCTGAATTTTCAAGTTTTTTCTTCCTTTGTTCCTTCTTTCCTTTCTTCCTCCCTCCCTCCCTTCTTCCATTCCTTCCTCCCCTCCTCTTTCACTCTCTCCCTCCTTTTCTTTATTTTTCCTAGACATCTATCTTTACCTTATTTTGTTTCTCTATTTCTTAAAGTCCATTATTTTATACTCGGGAGACAGAGGATCAGAAGGGCTAAGTGATTTTCCTAAGGTTGCACAGTTAGTAGTTATGTAAGAACCTGAATGCATCTTTAGGATTGGGTCTCTCTTTCTACTATGTTATGTGTCCATAGCTTCTCTCTTGCTTTGTCCTGGTGGTTCTTCTTATAGGTAATTTGAAGACCTCAAACCAAAAAAATTAAGTATGGTCAATCAGATTATACTTTTATTCCAGAACACAGGAAGGGGCAAGGTGGGGCTTGAACATTGGGAAGTGTGTAGTAACTCTTCACTGGAAAATGGGGAAGGATCAGGCTTGGGCAACCTAAGAGAATGCTGGAAATATTTGCTCCCATAAGACCCAGGAATGTGAGCGAGCTGTTTGACAGCTAGAATTTAATCAGTGAAGGCACTGGGAAATAGCAACCACCTCAACCAGGAAACCTGTATTCCAGTCTCTGCTCCAAACATTAGCTGGGTGACCAATAGCAGTGACTTCACCGACATCTCAGGGCCTGAGTGAAGTAGTGATCTGTTAAATATCAATAATGATAATAACAACAATAATATAGAATCTGCCTCAAGGCAGGGGCACTGATCTTTGAGGCTCCTCTGGGCTCTATGTTCTAAGATTTGATTTTGCAACTGAAAAGAAACCTTGGACAGATGATGTCAAAAACTGTGAAAACACCTGATGCACTATGTAACCCCAAAATTAACAAAACTCCTGGTTGGGACCGCTTTTTCATCATTCTGAGCTGAAAAATGAGAATATACCTTTGTACTTAAGAGACAATTTTTCTCGCTCCCTTTCTTGCTCTATATATCATTACATGGTATTTATAATTAGAACTGAATTAGAATAACTTAAAAAAATAACCCATTGTCCTGGTTCTTGCTTGCACAGGGTTCCACTGGCCTGCAAGGTCTCTCCAGGCCGTGGCTTGTGGGAGTCCTGGTTTGTGCCCCTTCTCCTGCTCCATCTCCCTGCAGCTGGGCACTGCCAACTTCGCCAGGCACTGCTCCCTCCTAGGTGGATGTTGCTGTGCTGTGAGGTACTATAGCCCTGGCCCCAGAGCCACAGTGCCACTGTGCCTGCTGACAAAGTGGGGCAGACCCCTTTTTGGGATTGCACACTTCTACAGGGCTTCTAAACGGAGCTGCGAGTGTCTCGACAGTGAGACAGCTTGCCTAATATTCCCGTATTGTTTCTAGTTCTCAAAAAGGGTTCTGACTTTGTGTGTTGAGAAAGGAGTGAGGAGGCTGGGCCATGAGATGGCAAAGCTGAATGAGAAACACCTCAATATACTGGGTTCCAGGCTGAGGCTTTGTTCCTGGGCCAAGCTTGTCATGCACCATGGATGACCAACTTTCCCGGTCTCCTGGGACTGAGGAGTTTCCTAGCATGGGGACTTACAGTGCTAAAACTGGGTAGTCCCTGGAAAACTGGGACAATTGGTCACCCTAAAGCCTCCGTTAGCCCACATCCCCTCCCAAGAGGTTCCTGGGAGGTCCCGGCATTTAGCCTTCTATGAACCTGGGCAATACACATGGCTTAGATTCAAATTGGGACTGCTGCTCTCTATTTACATCGATTTTTGTGTAGAATAAATAAAATTTGAATTTCTTTATTTTTGCATATTCAAAGAGAACCACCCATGGTGGTGTACCTGACACATCACCAAAAGAGGCCGCCCTCCTCACTTGGGATATCGGTCAGACGTCATGGAGGAGTGCTAAATTCAGCAACCCCAACAAATATTTGTTAAACATCTAGCAGAACCCTACGCAGACCTCAGCCTCGTTAGTACAAACCTGAACCCCTTCCTCCTAACAGAGCAGAAGGAATCTTTACTGTTTCTATACCCTTTCCTTGAAAGTGCCCCCCACCCTCCAAGAGGGGATTTTCAGTTCTTTCATCACTATATCAAAATTTAACAATATTATTTTAAATAATACTATGTGGGAATTAGAACCAAACTGGCAGTGTACAGAGATCAATCAGTTTCTCAGTTTTATTTTTTCCCTTTAAACCGCGTGAAGGTAATTTAGCCTGCTTCTAATTGCAATCTATTTAATTACAATGCGTGCAGATGTAAAAGCAAGTACTAACACAGGTTGCAATTAAAGCATCATGTCAAAAAGCTGTTGAGGTGTCTGTGACTGTGGAATTGGAGGATGGAGGAAACCTCAGGTCCTTTAGCTCATTTTCCTATTGTGGGGACTTCACGTCACATTTATGTAATGCTTTGTGTACATCTTCTGTGATGATCACACACAAAAAGGTAGAAAGGATTGACACTATTTATTCTTTAGCCACCAGGTGCCAGGCCTGATCTGGGAAGATGACATAGATGATTTCATTTAACTTGCTCAGCTGACCTACAAGGGCACTATTTTACTCCTATTTGTGGGTGAGTTGACGGCGCTTGAAGAAATGAAATGATTTTTCCCAAGTTGTCCCAGCTGGTAGGTGGTGCAGGGATGAGCTGAACCAGATCTGCTTGGTGTGGATGCCTGCACTCTTGCCACCCTAGAACATCAGCCGGCCTTCTCTCATGGGGAAAGAACCTGAGACTCACAAAGTGACTTGGCCAAGGCTCGATTACGGAATGTGAGACCTGGAAAAGCCGTTAGAGGGTATGAAGCTCAACTTGCTCATTTTATGAGGGAGGAAATTGAGGTTCCGAGAAACTGGGTTGAGCTGGAGGCCTGCTGACTGGGGGCTGTGAAGCCAGTACCCTGCCATCCCTCTTGGCCTTTGTTCTAGTGTATAAGCTCAGACAACTGCCCCTTCACTTTCCTGGGCTGCTCCTCTTTCAGAATCCACCTCTGGGTGATTAATTGTGCTGGGCAGGCTGATGCCTGAAGCCTCTGTTTCCTCTAGGGAAGGTAGATGACTAAGCGATGGAGTTATGGTCTCTCTCTGTAAGAACACTCCTATTCTGGTGTTTAGGAATTTGCCTCCAAAATCTAGGCAAAACGTGGCTATTCCCTAGCATGGGGAGAGCTGCGATGGCTTTGAAAGCCATGGATGCATACACTCTGAGGAGAAACATCAGGCTGCATTAGCAGAGAGTTATGAGATGTTTTGCAAAACTGGATATAATTCCAGTGTTGGGAGAGTGAAGTTTTTTTCGTGAATATTACTTTGTTTGTTGATTCTCATCAAACTTTAGCTCACATAAGAACCTGGAGGGCCTGTTACTACTCAATCGCTTGGGTTCTAGCCCCAGGGGTTCTGATCCAGGAGGTCTGGGTGCAGCCTGACGATTCCCACTTCTCATTGAAGCCCCTGGGTGATGCTGAGGCACTAGGCTCCGTCGCCGACCACACCTCAGGAGCACTGCGTCAATACGCTTACTGAAGGCCATCTGGGCCTCTGCAGGACAGCCGCCTCAGGACCCGACAAGCCTGAATAGGGGAAGGTGGCCACACTTCTTTAAGGTTTTCGGTTTTCAGTAAAACATAATTTATGAAGAAAGAACTAAGGATGTCTACCACTTAGTCCATCTGTTGACAATTTATTTTCCATTGTAAACAAATGTAGATTCTACAATTTATTATGCATAAATTTGGTGATAAGATGGGTGAAATCCAGTCTTCTGAAATATGACAATTGCACAATAGAGTAATACTTAACAATATCATTTTCCTACACAGTGGATGCTGCTGTTATTTATCCCAAAACTGCTGTCTACGGTGTTTCCATTGTTTTTTGTAGAGTCCAGGGTCCCTCATCCCAGGTTCATTTATAAACTCGACTCCTTACTAACGGCCCCAGTCTCTCTGGTCTCCCTCTCCCTTAGTTTGAGGAACACTAAAAGTTACAGGCAGGATTATGTTTACACGGATCCATTCCCTTTTCCAGTGGCTTTTCAATGATAAGGTGTGTGATCCTGGCAGCAAAACTAAGAAAACTCTCATTAAAGAACTGCTATTTGATCAAAGGAACCAAAGGCTCAAGTGAGGAATCACCTTTTAAACGGCAGCTTCTCCTTGATGTAATTTGCGGGAGCGCTGCCAAGCATTTAGGGCACAGAAACCAGCGAGCAGAGGCAGCAGCGTGCTGTTTTCCCTACAACTCCGGAGATAATTGTCCATGCTGATCTGTGATTTATTTCTTTCACTGAAAACTTCGAGGGAAGGAATGCATTCAGTGAAACAGAAAAGGGAGAATCCAAAACACGTATTTTTAATTACTCCAATAAAATGCAACTGCATAAAAAGGCCTCTTGACAGCTTTTGTGGTTAAATTTCATAAACAAATTGGTAAATTTTAGGACGTTTATTTGCGAAATTTACCATCAGAGAGCACACTTCTTTGAGAACTGAGTAGGTCTGATTTTCAAGCAGAAAATCACATGGTGCTTCCTTTGGAGTGGGTGAAGGCACGTGCAGAAAGCCGTGAGGAGGGCCGTGTTGTGTCCTTATCTCTGTTTGCGCCATTCAGTCTCCTGCGCCCGGGCAGAGCCCCCAAGCCCCTTCTCCTGTTCTCTTGAATTATTCCACTCAGTTTCTAGTTGCACTTTTCTCACCCCAAGAGAAAAAACCCCGAGGAATGAACGCTTCGTCTTTTATAGTCAGCTATTTTGGGAGGTATTTGAGGCTGTCTTTGAACCTTATTTCATTTAAATTGTTTTTTCATGCTAATGTTGTTCTCTACCTAATTTTGGTCACTTCTTTGCAATGCCCTTTCACAGAACAGAAACAGAAATAGGTGCTAGTGTCACTGAGTGGAAGTTTGCTTCCCAAATGCCCTAATTGTCCTTAATCCAATTCTCTTATATCAGAGAACTATAGCTGCCAGCGCCGTTGAGAAAGAATATTTTCCTTGCTTCTGACAGATTCTTCCCCTAGTGCCTTGATCCCAAGCCCTCCAATTACGGTTGAGTGTCCTGGAGTCATAATGCCTGAACATAAATGGTCCTTAAGCATCTAGGTTTTTTTCTGGCAGTTCACTATTTTGTCTTCTTCTTTCTTTTTTTTTTTTTTTTATTTTTTTTTTTTAAAGATTTTATTTTTTCCTTTTTCTCCCCAAAGCCCCCCGGTACATAGTTGTGTATTCTTCGTTGTGGGTTCTTCTAGTTGTGGCATGTGGGACGCTGCCTCAGCGTGGTCTGACGAGCAGTGCCATGTCCGCGCCCAGGATCCGAACCAACGAAACACTGGGCCGCCTGCAGCGGAGCGCGCGAACTTAACCACTCGGCCACGGGGCCAGCCCCGTGTCTTCTTTTTCTTATTGACAGTTTTGTAAAAATACTTTCAAGTTTGTCACGGCTATAACAAAGGGCATTGAATGGAAGAATCGCTCTCCTTTGAACCCTTCTTCAATGCTGAAGTTTAAAATTTTTTCTTTATGTATGTCATGTTTTCCTGTTTCTGTTTTATGTATTCAGAAGACACTGCCAAGAAGGAGACTGTTGGATCAAAAGGCATTAATGTTTTTCTAGCTCTTGAAACAATTTGAGTATAGTTTCACCATGATGATACCAGAATTTGGTGTTAGTTTTATTGAAATTTGTTTTGCAATCTTAATAGATAGATAATGGTGCCTATTATTTTTAAATTTTCATTTCTTTCATAACTAGTAAGATTTTTTAATACATTTATTTGCCATTTGTGTCTGTCATTAAAAAAATACCACTTTATGTTGGTAAATATTAGTTCGGTGAATACTGAGTTTGTTGGGCACATTCTTGCCCTTGGCGGGATAGGAGGGAGGGAGAGAGGAAGGAAAGAAGGGGCCAGTGAGAACTCATGTTCTAACAACAGTCATTGGCAGTGCTTGACCTTGCTCAAATATGGGCCCATCTTACAAAACCTGTCCCAATTTAAAATTAGATGACTATAGGGGACAGTCCAAATATACAGGCTTTAGGAACCAAAGCCTTCTGTTTAACTATTCCTTGCTTCTTTGTTATGAGTGTGTTTTGTGTTACCATATGCTCTTCTCCCTTTGAGATGGGCATTTTGCCATGTGTATAACGCTTTGAGACTATTAATTACTCTGTACGAAATAAGTTATTATTACTTTGAGTCTCTCCTCTGATGATTCCAGTTCTCCAGGAGAAGTGGGTTTTCTTTTTGTTAGTTTTTAAATATTCTGCTTCTTATTTTGAGACCTAGTTGCAGTGGCAGGACATGGAGCTCTGGTGAACTTTCATGATAACTCAGCTCTCTGAGGTCTGCATAATTTGGGGAAGACATTTGTCATTGGTGTCCTGGAGGACTCGAACCTGCTACATGGCTTCTGCTTTGCTTGGGGACATTTAATATCGCCAACATATTTTTTATGGCTAATGCTAATGAGGACCCATAGACTCATAGAGATGAGCAGTCTATTTCTCTGCCTCTAAGTACGACAGCCAGCAGGTGGGTTTGTTTAATCATTTGTTCAATCATTCATTAGTTCATGGATGAATCCAAATCATGTTTACTGAAAAACTGTAGTTCTAGGCACCCTGCTAAGAACTCTGATTCAGGATTATTTAGTGCAGGAAATGCAGCCATGCTTCCTCTGGGTCTCCTGCTGCTAATTCTGTGATGTCTGTTAAATACTCAACTCTTTCTAGTGAACTAACTTGGGCTAATATTACTCTTTACCTCACCCTTCTTCCTCAGCACACCCAGCTGATAAGATCCTTGAGCAAAGAAAGGAGTTGGAGAAAGATATGTGACTTCACGATCTGAACGTGGAGAAAATGGAGGCCTCATTAGAAACAGGATCAGAACAGGGAAGTGCAAGAAATTAATATTGGCCAAATACCAGGCACTTTATACTGTTGTGAGGATTATAGAGAATGACAAATATGAAGCACCTGATGATCTGATTTGCATTTGTTGAGGGTCTGTGGCTGCTAGGTTGATTGAACTGTAGGAGAATGAGAAAGGTTGAGAGAGGAGTCAGAGGCTGTTGGGAGTGTTCAGAGTGGGGTGGCAGCTTAGATCACACTGTGGAGATGAAGAGAGGTGGTCAGAGCCCAGATATATTCTGGAAGTGGAAATGGCTATGGCTGCTGAATGATTGGATGTGGAAGATGAGGCAAAGGGAAGAATCAAGGCTGACTTCTGGGTCCCGGCTTCAGCAAATAGCTGCTGCCATTTATTGAACCAGGAAGGACAGGACTGGAGAAGTATGCTGCTTGGGGAACAAATATGACTCTAGCTGTATGGGAAAAGGGGAAATTCTGGGCCCACCATTTTGAGAAATCTTGTCTATATCTTTCTCCTGACAAATAGGAGGAAATAAATTGACACACTTAAAAGTGCGTCATGTTCTGCAAACTCTCCTGGTTGAATAGATGGGTTAGATTCTCAAAATTTTCATCTCCTTTAAAAAGATATGATTCCATATTTCTAAAACCATCACAAAGGCCAAACTTTTCTAGCCCCTGGAACTCTCGAGTCAATTATTGTAATGACAAGAAGCAAGGGAACATTCATGGAACACTCACTCTGTGCCAATCATTGTTGGAAGAACTTTACATATGTTACCTCATTTAATCCTCACTGTAACTATATTAAGTTGGTTATCTTACTCTTCCTATTTTACAAATAGCAAAACTGAGATATTAGGAGGCTAAGCACTTGTCTAAAGTCATATGGATAGTAAATGGAAGCGTTAAGATTTGAACCCTGGCAATCTAGTTTCAGAATTGATGCTTTCAATTGCTGTATTACACAGCCCAAAAGAAAATATCATAAGAATTAAGATTGCTTTCTCATATTGACTGCTCAGCTTTAATAAAAGCATCCTGAATTTCTTGTCTTTTAGGCACAAATTCATCTCTGTTTCTCTATGGTCTGATATTGATGGATGCATTTTGCATACTCCCTAGAGAGAGAAAGATGGTAAACAAATTAGGAAGGTATCCTATTTTTTTGGGGATATTTGCATGGTTGGGTGGGTATGTGTATCCATGTGACACACAAAACACATATGATCACTCACATAGGCATCTAAAACTATGGAATCTTGATGTTGTAAGGGAGCTCAGAGATCATCTTTTTATAGGAAACAGCTTCTGAGGGTGAGGTGACTCCACACAACCTGGTTAGTAGCAGAAGTAGCACTGGAACTGAGTTTTGCAATCCACAGGCCACCTGTAATTTTCTCTTTCTCTCTTGTGTATACTGTGTCACCTCTATGTTCCTCCAAAGGATACTTTCTTCATGATAATTCTGTGTGAGAAGTTTGGAGAAGAAGCAATGACTGTCTATAGTCCTTCATCTAAAAATAAGCAAAGATCCTCCAGAGTTAGCAGTGGAGATTGTAGAGGGACTCTGAGAAACCCTAACTTTTATGTCCTATGATTTGTTATCTTCCTAAAGGTCTTCAATTAATTATTTCTGCCACTATCTCCAGGTGGCACTGTTTCCCCATTAACACAACTCTGAGTAAGAAAACACTATACTTTTCTAGTAATACCTCACAGCACAATGGAGGTCAGGCTGAAGATTTTATGAAGATCTTCACTCAAAGGTAGGAGAATAACTAAAAGTGTCTGTAGCTCACAGACCCAATCTACCCTGGTTGGCGTCCTGTGGCCACAACTGTACAAAGGGCTCCAGAACCTGGGAGTTGCTAAACCAGAGAAGCAGAGGTGGTGGATTATGTCCCTCTGGGGAGAGAAGTAGGGACAATATGCTTAGGTTGAAGGGCTCCAGAGGAATCATATACAGAGAGTGGGATATTTGGGAACTAAAGGGCAATAAGGCAAATTCATTTCAAGTCCTAAACCTCACAGAGTTAAAGAAAGAACAAGAGGATAGATGACTAAGTGGAAACATCTTGCAAGAGAAACAAGAAATGGCCAGGATCCAGAAGATGTGGCTATAAAGATGTGGAAGAAGGGAAAAATCTTGGAGATAGAGAAGAAAGCTGGAATTTGGTGAAAATCTGGCTGTGCAGAGTAAATAGACGTGAACAACTAAGTTTGACTTCTAATTTTGAGTCTTTCTCTAAATTGAGAGAAGGAAATGGAAGATGGACAGGTGAACGTCCCTTAGCAATGGGAGAGTTTTTTTGGTAAAGAGTTCCCCAGGAAGAGTTGTTAAAATTGTGTCCTGAGAATCAGGAGAACTGAGGGGACCTCGGGCAGGAGAACATATTGACTACTGATGTGATTTTCAGCAAGAAGGAAAGGAGAAACACTAATAAGGAAAAACAGTTCTTAGATTCTATCGCTGCACATGTCAAGCCTTATCCTCACCTCTCCAACATTACCTGTAAAGTGATGCACAGTCTTTCCTTCAAGCTCTGCTTCTTGGGATGTGTTTACACATAACATGAAAAAAATACTGGTATGTATCCAGCTTTTTGTTTCTATTTTTCAAGCAGGAAATGATTCTTTTTACCAAAAGGGACTTTTGATAAACATCCTTCACTGAAGGATGCTTGCCTGTCTATGCTGGCACTGAGGGCTCAGAGCAGAGATGCAGGGAGCTGCAGTGTCCCCAGGCACAGTCAGCATCTTGCAGACAGTGTTGAGTAAACAAAGCTTCCAGCAGAAATCAGTGACTCAATGAGTGTATGCTGGGCAAATAAAAGCAAAGACTAAGACATCGTTACAAAAGCTTTGAAGCAATAGGGATTTCTCTAGAGAAATTGCACTTCTCAGAAAAGATGTAGACAGAACAGCATAGGGACTGTTTCCTTAGGTCAGGGGCAGACCTGGCAGTAATTCCACAGGGAGAAGGGGCTGAACGCTACAATTCAAATTACAACTGTATTGTTTTTTACAAAGACTTATATTATGGAACATTTCAACCAACTGTAAAAACAGGCAGACTAGTATACTCATAATTCAATTTCAACAATTATCAACTTATGGCCAATTTTGTTTCATCTGTGTCCTCTTTGCCTTCATATTATTTTTGAAGTGTATCCAGACACAGAATTATTATATTTGGAAATATTTCAGTACACATCTATCAAATATCTAATCAGCATTCAAACTTCTAATTGTCTCATAAATGTTATAATTTGTTGCTTTGTTTAAAACAGGATCTAAATAAGGCACACTTGTTGTGTTGGTTTATTTGTCTTTTGGTCTTTTAAAATCTACAAGATCCCTTCATTATTTTTTTTGTTTATTCCTTGCAATGAATTTGTAGAAGATAACTATATTCCTTAAGTTGTTTGGGTGTAAGCATCTCTGTGGCAGAGACTGGCTAAACATTCCCAAGCATGCTTTCTTTGCCTGCTAGGCACACACAACCAAATTTCCCATCCTTCTTTGTGGTTAGATGTGACCAAGTGACTGAGCTGTGGCCAATGGAATGTGGGTGAAAGAGATGGGTGCCACCATGCCTGGCCCATAAAGATCTCCCATGACCCGCTCCATGCTCTTTCCTCTTACCCAGTGAAGCCATGCATTAAAGATAGTAGAGTCACAAGATGCAAAGAGCCTATATCCCCGAATCACTACCTAAATAACAGGAGGATAGTTCCTGGCTGCCCAGGAGAGCCTTCTGTTTTGTTGCTGAGATTTTGGGTTTGTTTGTAACATCAGCTAGCATTTCCTTAACAATTATTATTGTTAACCATTTACGTGAATCTCATTATAGAGTAGTGGTTCTCAACCCTGGCTGCATATTACAAACACCACAAGAACTTTTAAAAAAGACTGATGCCTGGGCCCTGCCCCAGGAAAATTAAATATGAATCATTGGGAGGGAGGGGTTCAGGGCATTTAAACAGAGCACACCATGTCGTTCTAATGTTTCTGGGGTTGAGAACTACTGTTAGCGATTCTGAGTTCAGTGATTCTTAGGAACTCTTCTCATCTTCATAAAGTACTGAGCTGAAAAACCCCTCTAGATATTGTTTCATTGTTATATATAGATACCAGGCAGGATAAACACTCTTTGGTTATTTGTCAAGATTCTGGAGAATAGTGTGGTAAAGTCAGGTATACAGCCTCTCACCTCCCAGTTGCCTTTATAGAACACGATTTTAAAGGAACTTATTTCTCTCTGGGCCACACTGGCACACACCGTGTTAAAACTTTCCATTGCAATCCTCTATTTATATGTACGTTTCTGCCAGTAAACAAAGGACCTTCTTGAGAAGAAGAGCTCTGTGTCCCATCATTGTGCCCCATTGAGTGGAACAGTGGCAATCACATAGTGGGCTTTCATTAAAGATTATTGATGAGTGAATGAGTGAATGAACTTATCATGAGGAGATTATGGAAGTGCCTGTGCAGAGTAATTTTTCCAGAAAGGAGAAGTAGGTGTGAAGAGAAATGAGGCAACAGCTGACTCGAAGTAAGTAAAGCAAGAAAGCCTCTGGTCAATTAGGTTTGAAGAGGAAGAAAGTACAGGAGAGAAGAGAGAGATCTACAACATCATTAGAATCATGAGTGATGCATAGTACCAGCTAGGAAGCAAATATACACATCATAAAATGTTAAACTTGGAAGGGACTCAAGCACTGATCTAGTCCAGTGATTCTCAAAGTGTGGTCCCTGGACCTCTGGAAGTCCTCAGCATACTCAGGGAGTCTTCAAGGTTAAAACTATTTTCATAACAATACCACACCTGATTTGCTTTTTTCATCATGTTGACATTTGCATCATGGCACCATAGCAATGGTGAGTAGAACTGTTGGTGCCTTAGCAGGGATCAAGACTCTAAACCATGCTCTTCACCACCATCCACTCACACTAATAAATAATAAAGCCAGCTCTACTTAAGAATGTTCCTGATGAAGTGGCGCAAATTATCAATTTTATTAAATCTTGACCCTTGAGTACATGACTTTTTACTTTTCTGTATGACAAAACAGGAAGTATACATAAAGCATTTCTGCTGCGTACTGAAGCTCTTGTGTGTTGTTTGAGTTGCAAGCTGAGTCAATTTTTTCATTGTATACTGTTTTTACTTGACAGAATGACTGACATACTTTAATTATTCAGACCTGGGAATCTGGTAAACATTTTCTTGAAAAGAAAAGAATTAAGCCTACTATCTCAAGAAAAACACCTGAAAGTATTTGTTGGCAATGATAAAATTCTAGCTTTTAAGCAAAAATTAGAATTTTGGAAAACATATGTCTACCACCATACTTAATATTTTCCTAATACTTCAAGATTTTCTGATGAGATTGGTGGTAATATCAATGAATATGATTTTTTGATGTTGTTCAAAGCAACATTTGTAAGATCTGAAATAAGCCAGAGAACCAATATTTCCAAGTGATCAATGCATGCTTTTACAAAATCATGTATCAGTAAAAGATACATTCAAAGTGCAAGATGGACCCATGGATTTTCATGTAACAATACAAAATGTTTATTGATATGGCTTATGCATTGCAACTGATCTTTAAGAAACTACAACTTATGAAGTTTGATATAGTATCGTGGATGACTATTGACAATCATCTGGAAAGGCTCTTAAATATCCCTTTTCTGACTACATATCTGTGTAAGGCTGGACCTTCTTCATATTCTTCAACTTAAACTACATACCAGAATAGATTGAATACAGAAATAGATGGGAGAATCCAGTTGTCTCCTATCAAATAAGACATTAAAGAGATTTGCAAAATGGTGAAACAATTCTACTTTCCTCATTAATTTATTTTTGTTTTGGAAAATAGTTGTTTTTCAAAAATACGTTTTGTAGGTTAACATGTAATGAGTTTCTTATTACTAATTTAAAAAACTTTCCAGTTTTAATTCCTAAGATGTTAAATATTGATAGATGTAGTCTATCTAAAAGAAAGATTTTTGGGCTTCTCAGTAATTCTTAAAATTATGAAGGGGTCCTGAGACCAAAAAGAGCTGAGAACCACTGCATTAACCCATCACCTCATTGTTCTGCTGGGGAAACTGAAGTGAGAACTAGATAAAGAAATGGAGCATTAAACATTACTAGAATAAGTTGTCAAAATATAAACGATAGTACTTCTTTTGCAGGAGAAAGTGCTTTCAGACAGAAAACAAACACACAGTTCCTTACTAGAAGTGTTTCTTTTGAGTGTTTTTACGACCTGCAAGTGCAGTTGTCATCAGTGTGGATTCTAAGCTTGAATGATGTGTGGCATGGTGCAACTTACCAGAAACAAGTGATTTACTTTATTATTCTAAGTTTAAAAACCTTGAGTATGCATCTCAATCATTTGTCTTTTTGGAAAAGTACAAAAGAAAACAACAGCAACAAAAGGAAGAGCATGGGCCATAGATGAATGGACAACTTATCCTAACTAGAGCTGGTTAGTGGTTACCCTGGGCCCAGAAGCCAGGGTCCTGGTTGTTAGCCATGGCTACTACAGGAAACAAGACAGAAATGAGATCTTCATTTCTCATGTTGAGTAGACAACATTCTACTGAGAGAGATGTGATTGAGGAGTACAGGATGCTTTAATACATGTTTCCTGCAGGCCATGCCACTGTCAGAGATACAAGAAGGCTCAACCAATCAAAGATTTTCAAGGACCAGGGATGTTGAACTTCAAGTCATGCAGAATTGTTGGGGGCTGCTGGGGAAGAGAAGCAGAAGGGTTCCAGGTCTGAGGAAGGAGCAGAGAAGAGGGTGATGTAGGTTTCAGGTAGACAGTGGGGTCATACACTATCCTTTTCACCCAGGGCCACTGAGCATTTTACATGACAGATGAAGGTCTCAGAATATAGACCTGGGCAAGAGGAACCCTGCACTTTAGAGGCCCCCAATCTGGCGTCCTCTAGCCACATACCTCCCTACAGGGCAAAAAGTCTGCAGGGCCAGGGGAATTTTCCCCCACTCAGCCCATGCTACTCACTTGTAGGCCACATTCTGGGTTCAGAGCTCCTGGAATTCTCTATGCAAACAACCCCCCTCCTGTATCCAGTGTCGGCCTGTCTTCCTGAGGGTGGTCCAGGCACCACCGTGTGACCCTAAGTCTGAGGGGTGGCTGAGGGTTGGCTATTTGAGGGAGTGTGGGTGGATCTTGGACATGTGGTCTGTGGTGTCTACGCTTGAGCACATGAGGCCCCTTGGGGTACAGAGGGAGCAAAGAGTCGTGGATGGCTGTCCTCGTGCAACGTCATTCCTGCACAAAACTCCAAGGAGTCTAAGAATTCCAAGTTTAGATCTGACCTTCTCTAGTGCATCACCTCACTGTTGTCAAAATAGGAAGACAGAACATATTTTTAAACAGCGGGACTCCATTTATACTCTTGTCTGGGGCCCCACGGATATTAGCGGCAGGTCTGTCCAAAACCACGTTTGCAGACGTGCTGGCTGACCTTTAGTGTTGGAATGTTCCTGGTGAGCGATGGTCTCTGTCTCCAATTATTTCTTATCCAGAAACTCAAACTGCAGGATCAGAATGTTTTCTCACATTGGGATTTCTTTGTAAAATAAACATGTTTGTAGCTAGGCATTGTATCAGAGAATTTTACAAGTCATTAAAATTATGAAGGGGTCAATAAACCTCTCCCTAAGGGGGCATCAGCTGGGCTAGTGTACTGTATTCCAAGCTAGTGGGCACAGAATGGGAGTCCTCTCAGGAGTATCCATCTGTTTGCCTGTGTTGTTGCTAGAATCTTCCCTCTACATCAGTCTGGAGAGATGGCTGCCCCCAAGCAGGGTCACTGACTCATCTGCAGCTTGTGGGGAAGCAAGGCCTGCTAATTCAGAGACTATCAGACCCAGAGGAACAGTGCATGGAACCAGAGCTCCTCAATCATGACACCGTCTGGGCGCACGCCATACATTGGAGAAATGCCTGTTGACTCACCATCCTAACGGCAGATGGCTCAATTAACAATCAGAACTGTGGCTACTGTTGGGAGTTAAAGATATGACATTCTAAATCTTTGCAAGTCACTCTTAAATATAGTTGCCATTGTGGAGTGCTTCCTGTATGCCACTAATCACTTTATGGTCATTGTTTAATATTTTAATTTAAATTCCCATAACACTACTCTGAGCCAGCACTGTTCTAGGTGTTTACAAATGTTAATTCGTACAATCCTTATAACAACCCTATATGGTAAGCACAATGTTTAATCCCATTTTACAGTTGAAGAAACAGAGGCACAGAGTGGTTAGGTAATGTGCTCAAGGTTGTAAACTAGTAGGTGGTGGATTGGGAGCAAGAACTGAGGCAGTCTGCCTCCAGGGACCAATATAGTTAATTCTCCCAACAGCCCTTAAGGGTAGACACAATTAGCATCACATTTCATGGAGGAAGAACAGGAAGCAGAGTCCTCTAGGATGAATTGAATTGGCTGAGGTTGCATAGCTGATCAGAGGTGTCGGGGCTCCAACACTGTCTACTAAATCAGGTGGACTGTGGAGCTCCCCTGCCCCTTTTCTGAGAGTTCTGGATAAACAGGACTTTGCTGCATATTGAAAGACTTTGACAGTTGTTGAAGTCAGGTCCACTGTATGGGTTCCATTCTGCGTAATGACTGATTTGGGATAAGGGCCTGTGGATTGGAATAGGAGAGGCCCTGTGATCATTTTTTAAAACACTTGAGATCCGGGAGGAGGAAAGATGGGCACTGTAGAGAACTGAATTGCCCCTGCTGCCTATTGACTTTGGAGACTTTTGGATACTGGGTGCTCAATTGACATATGTTGTGACCGTAACCAGGATACATAGAATGAAATGCCTCCTTGTGCAGTGAAAGGGTCCAGGGTTTGGAGAGGGGCAGACCTGGGGTTTCCATTCCACCTCCATTGTTTACATCACCACCTGGAGTCTCATTTCCTCCTGCTAAAATGGTAATGATAGCACTGACCATGCTGGGTGGAGGTGAGGATAGGGCTCAGAGCAGGCAGCCCACATATAAATGCCAGTTTCTTCCCCTTTCTTCCTTCAGAGCCTCACGAGAGCCCTGAAAGAACCTATAGAAAGCTCCCTGTGCAGGGGATTTGGCTAGTGAGGGGAGTGTCATGCCAGATTATCCATCCCCTGGACTCCGGAAAGCGGAGACCTCCCTGGCCAGCAGTGTAGCCCGCTGAGCCCACTGACGCAATGGCTCCGGCAGAAGGCCCGGCTCTGCCTGGCCCTGGGCCTGGGCTGCCTGAGCCAAAATGTAGGAGCCAGGAAGCCTGGCTAGAGAGGTCCAGAGGCCTGTGGCCATCCTTTCTCTTCAGCCCAGGGTCTGCCTCTCCGTGCTCAGAGGAATGCTTGGGGAATTTGCAGAAGCAAAATGGGGGAATTGGTGCCGAATTTCTCTTTTCATTCTATCTTGCTGGTTTTGTTTTGTGTTGTGGGATAAAGACAAATGAGCAGTAAAGCCATTCCTGAGAAGCCATCAAAATTGGCAATTTGCCCCCTGGGCCAAGGCTGCAAAGGAGCCAGGAAGCTGTAACTTCACATTTTTTTGTTCTTTAAGGGAGAGAAAGGAGCCCAGGTCTAGAAATATTTCTAAAGCATTTCCTTTGCTCTCCTTGCCTGGCTCAGAGGTAAGAGAGGGAGCTGGAACATATGTTCCATATTGATTTGCATTTGCACACTTTCCTGCATCCATTATTTCACCTCATTAGGGCTTGGAAGGGGAAGCGGAGCCGAGTGTGGCAGCAACATGCGCTTTCCTGAGCCCTGTGGAGAATTGTCCCAAACGGTAAATGAAACAGTTGCAAGGGCCGGCCAGGAGCCCGCAGGCAGCCGGCATCTCCAGGCCCAAGCCCAGCAATGCCCAGCCAGCTTAGAAGGGTCCAGCTGTGCCAGAGCCACGTGGCCCAGTGAGGCAGCCTCCCGGACCAGGCGGCTCCTTGATTGATGATCCAGCCAGAGCTCACAGAGTGTCCACAGGGCCTCGTCGATCCCCACACGTCTGCTCTCCCGGTGTTGCACTCCCGTAGCAGTAAAGCAAATGGTTATAATGAAGCAACTCCTTCCCTCTTTCACTAGTGACCACCTTTTAAAAGTGGGGCTGGACAGAGAACTATTGTTTAGTTCTTAATGTAAGTGACATAAAGGAAATCCTAAGGTCAGGGCTGATCAAGAAGTAGGAGGCCTGGTGATGGGGCAGCAGCTTGCCTCTGTGGCTTTCACATACACCTCAAATTTATAACCAAATGAGCCTCTATATTCAGTTGTATTTTGTGTGAATGTATTAAAAATATACACAGGCATGTATATGTATACACATATGCATGTGTAGACGGGTAGATATGGAAGCGGCCCAGGCCTCACTAGACCTCCTAACAGCTCTGCCTAGGACAACCCTCAAAGGTCTGTGTGATCATCTCTCTCATCCTCTGATGGCTGTCTTATGGTTTGTTTCTGAGACTGTTCTCTTTCCCTTCCTTGAGTAGAGACCTGGTTCCTAGACCTGCCTCCTCGACCTGGCTCTGTCACTCATCAGCTGTGTGAACATGAATAAACCCTTGGATTCCCCTGGGCCTTCATTTCCTCATCTGTTGAGTAGATGATACCATATTGATCAACCTAGTTACAGTGTTGAGATTTGGTGAAAACAAAATGACCCAACAATATCTGTCAATGTGCTTTCATGGTTATAAACTGCTATGTAAAAGTGGGGTAGTATCATTTGGGCATGAATAAAACCATTTTTCCCCCTTTCTTGTGAAAAACTGTCTTTATTGATTATCTATTGAAAATTTCCCTTAAAGTCATCTGGACTAGCTCTGTGCCTGCCATAAAAAAAGCATCATGAGACCAAAAGCTAGTCTTTGGGAAGAAAAAGAGCTCTTCATAAGCTTCCCCAAGGGCAGGGATTAAGCAAATTCAGGGTTTACTAAAGAAGGGTCATGAACTAGCAAAGTGTTTGGTGATTGTTCCTGCCTCCATCCAGAAAGGGAAGTGGACACTGGAGCATTTGCTGCCCTGAGGAGAGAGGGGTCCAGGCCAGAAGAACATAAGGAAGATCATGAAGACTCTGTGGCAAGAAGTAAGGTACAGCCAGCCCTGGGGGTGTGGCATGACCCAGGCTCAGGGTGGGGGAACATTATTTCATAGATTCTGATTTCCGCTCAATAGACAGAAGAGCTGTCAGGACTGCTCTTCACCCCTGTCTTCTGAGAAGGGTTTCTCACGGGCCTGTGGTTTATCAGCTCTAAATTAAGTGGTTCACAGTGCCGTTTGCTTTAAGGTAACTTGAAAAGAAATCTGTTCTAGGCCCTAGAACAGACAGTACAGAAAAGTGGGGTGGATTAGAAAGTAAAATCGGGCATCAGGATGACAACAGTTTACCCTCACGGAAAGGAATTTTCTGCCAACTGTTCCTGTATACTTTTCTTTCAAACATCCCCTCATTACCATTTTAAAACATGTGCTTATTCAGCTGCTCTCCAATTCTGCAGTTTGGCAAAGTAAAGTTGGTAGTATTAGCCGTTATGTTGCGGCTTGAGGGCAAGGCATGCTGGGTCTTTGGCATTCAGGACATTGGAAGGCGTGGAGGAAGGAGAGGGCAGCCCAGTTAGAGTCTGGAAGCTGATAGCCCCAGATACACAACGGGGAATGGGCATAGCAGAGGGGGATGCAGGAATTGTTGTAAACCAGGGGACCAGGCAGTCTGTGGTTGCTGTTCCCTGGCAGCAGGAGCATCCTGCCTTCAGCTTGGAGGGTGGCAAGTCATCCTATGAGAGGGTTCCAGAAGACAACATAGAGGCAGAGTGGCCAGACCTAGCCAAATGGACTGTGTTTCTGTTTGGGCTTGGGCACTAGACAGGGCAGGAGGCTGCACAAAGGAGGCAGCAGTGCCTGGGGCCTGCCAGGATCCAGGGAGTAAGCAGAGCTTGGCTTAGGGGCAAAATGAAAGCTTGGGCTTGGCCCTGCTGTGCCTGGGCTGGGGGCTTCACTTGGCAGGCAGACCAAAACCCAGCTGTCTTGATGGGGCTACTTGTAACAGTTCAAACACCTATTGGCCGGCCCTGACTATGTGGTGGTTGGATCAGAGATTGGGGTTGCCTGAAACTGAAGGCTGGAGACTTCAAGAAATGCCCCTACAAGAACCTAGAGAAGATAGAGGCTGAGCTTTGGGGATAATATGATTCCCTTAGACATTATTTACTCGTATTCAGGGACAGAATTACAAAGCAGAAGAAGTTTCCTCTTTGGAATAATCGCCTTTTACACTTTTAACATGGCCTTAGATGAAGGTATGATACAGATTGGCTCCTGAGGGCACTTTACCCTTTTATGATCATGAAAGTGATCATTTTCATGTGTTTGCTAGGCAGGTGGTTGGAGTGGAGAGTAGTCAATTAGCATGACATGTAGTTAAACTAATGGGTTAGAATAGGACTTTTGGACCTGGCCTCATTAACCTCAGGCTTTAATCAGTTGAGGCAAACTTTCCACTTTGTGGGAGGTAGTTTTGACAACTGCTGCTGCTTTGAGGAGGCAGCAACAGTGTACGCAGAAGTTCTGTCATAATTGGGGGAGAGGACGAGAGGATTCAGGACGGAGTTGGGCTCAGGGGCTGGTTGGGCTATTGAGCAGCGTTGAACAAACAGCAAGACTTCACTTGGAGATAATAGGGAATCTGAAGCTGCAAGAACTTTACTATAGAATCTCTGAACGGGATAAATCGGTCTTGTTTGAAAAGGTTTTTGGGCTCTGAACAAAATCCTATTCTTGAGAGTGACAAATGCACCTGGCTCAACCGAATTCAATAGGCATTTTTCTTAAGTCTCTTGATTCCTTGGCTAGTACTTCTAGAGTGAGGCCCACACGTGCACCTGAACCATGTGTGTGTCCTGTGAAACTCCCCACAAGTGCTTAACATGACCTATAAACGACAAGTAATGGCGATCATGATTATGATAAATAAGCACTGAGGCTCGTTTCCTGGACCTAAACTAATATGTCATTATCTTGCTGAGGGAGCTGCTTCCTGTTGGAATGCTAAATTATTCTTTTTATTACATTTAAGGCACACTGTTTAGTGATTTACTCCTCTTTGTAATCAGGCTGGGTGATTAGAGAAATCGTTCAGCGGCTCTGTTCTTTCCCTTTAATAACACGCTGACAGGGAGTCTGAAGGCAACGTGCTGCTGACTGAGCAGAGGAACATTCAGAGTTAGGTCACAACATTTTTGCAAAGTGAAAAGAAATTTAAATCTTCTCCAGAGATTATCATTAATAATGTAAATATGCAGCAAAATTCCAGTGGCTGCTCTATCTGCATTGAAAGATCTTTGGGAAAATAACAGATCTTCAAAATGCAGCTATCTAGAGTTATGTCAGACATCTCAAATTTCTGAAGCCTTGCTCTAATCTAAGCTTTTGGGAGGAAAAATCTGATGTTAGAATGGTACCATGTTGGCCTCACCTATAGAGATTTCATTTTCAGAGGGCATGTGTATTTTTTCTCTCCGCTGTTACAGGTCACCCACAGCATTCCCTTCAGAGGTGGCCCCACACATGGAGGTTGTTTTTGCGTGGCCAAAGGGCATCCAGAATGCAGTGGTTTGGGTATAGTCAAGGTTCCCATTGAAACTTTCAATAGCTACCTGTATCTGCAGCCTTTTTCCCTGTAGGAAGTTTGCAAGGGGGAAAGTGCAGGCAAAAAGTACTTCCTTAAATCATGCTCTGGTTACCTCCAGGCTCGTGCCATTTTCTC
Organism: Equus przewalskii; assembly: GCF_037783145.1. Taxonomy (NCBI): domain Eukaryota; kingdom Metazoa; phylum Chordata; class Mammalia; order Perissodactyla; family Equidae; genus Equus; species Equus przewalskii. The sequence continues at coordinate 56,714,900 of NC_091843.1, forward strand.
TCATGTGTGAGTGTGATGTATGTCCATGTGTGTGCACTTGGGGAAGATAATGGCAAAGAAGATTGAGAGCAGGATACCCTGTGATAGAACTCCCTGCTCCAATTCCCAACTCCCACGGCAGTGAGGCTGGGGCAACAATAGAGCCAGCTGAGTTTCATTCGCACATTAGTTCTTGACTTTTTCAACGCAAGGGCCCCTAAAAGTTTTTCTCTATAGCCCCATGTTTTGAAATATTTCATCTACCAAGCTGATTTATGTAATACTGCATTCATCATATCTTGAGATTATCATTGTTGCCTCATTGGTTTGATATTCTAGCCAATAACAATAATAAGAAAAAAACCTCTCAAATTAGTTGGTATAATTTTACCATGGTTATATGTATGATTTCAACTGAACTTTTTGAAATACTAAAAATAATTTGATGAGCTAATATTATTTCCTTTGCAGCTCTTAGAATTCCAGGCAGCAGATATAGGAAACCATTCTTATCTTACATGGGTCCTTCAGGCCTCTTCTTCGTAGACTGCTTCTGTAGGACTTAAATTTCAACCTGTATGGGGTCCACAGAGCAGCATCTTCCATACGCAGATGCTTAAGATCTTTAAATGCTGGTTGACTTTGCATTAACTGCTACATTTGCAACTTCTCAGTTATGTAACTCTCCATGTCCCCATTGTCTTCCCTTAAACCAAGGATATTGTGGCCTAATGCCAGAGCCCAAGTTAATGCACAGGGGAGTTTTAGTTAGACATTGTGTTTTAAAACATTTCTTGCAATTCATTGTGTGGTGTATCATGGAAGAGTCTCAAACTACAGGATACTTGGTATAGATCAGCTTTGAGCAAGTTTGTTTTCTTAGTGGTTATATTTAGCAACTTTGAGAGCCTGGTGATTTTAGTCTTAAAGATGCACCTTTGTATTATTAGGATAGTTTTCCTCCTGGGATTAGAAAAGAGAACACTTTATTGTATGTTGAGAGAAATGTCAGTGGACCTGAGGGTTCTTGTGAGATTTTAATGGGAGTTGGCACCATGTTTGTTCATGGAAAAGATGAAATACAGTATGGTGAACCAAAATGACATGATAGTTCCCATTTTAATGTTCCCGGAGACATAGCTCCAATCGTTTCTCTTTTATGCTATTCATGGCTCTTACTTTCCCTTAGTGTAATTCCAGCATTCTAAGAAAAGTCACTTATGTTAAAGGTGACATTGCTTTCTCTTTTGGAACACGTACTTGGCAAGGAATTCATTAGTCAGACAGGTGTTTATGTCACTGTCAAATTGCAATTGCTGTTTTTTGTTGTTTCTGCCTATGGGAATAACACAAGCTATTAGATGTTAATAAGTAGCAACTAACTTTCTGTGACCTTTTCTAAGTTTAGGCATTTGAAAGAAACAGCAGCCATTATTTCAAGGGTTGTCTATTCTTATTGTTTCTCTTTACAAATTTAAAATGGCAAGAGCCTGCAGGTAACTTGAGATGAATATGCTTAAGGGACTGATTGAAAACCCTTTATCAAGAGTATAAAATCAATGCAGGATGAAATTGGGAGCCTCTCATAAGAAGGAAACACATCAAATAACATGGGAAAGAGTTGATTGTTGCTGTATAATTATATATAGAGGATTGGGAAGGAATAAAAGTAAGAGGGCTAGATTAGCAAGAACACTGGAGAGGTTTTTGCACAAGTAAAATTGACATGGATGGAGGCTGAAACAAAGAGAGGCAGAGGGATAAATTTAAGTACTATCATTCAGCAGAACTTGGCATTGTTAGGCTAGCTATATAGGCAAAAAAAAAAAAAAAAAAATCAAAGATTTCTCTAAGGTTCAGACATTAGGGAACAAATGGAAATGCCAGCTGTTAGGAGGGAGATAAGAAGAGGGATAATCTGGGAACAAGCTGTTGCTAACTTTAAAAGGCAGTGAAACATTGGGGTGGAAAAGCTGGAAAGTTACAGCTGGAGGAAGCTTAGCAATCATTCAGGCTGCTCGTCCTAGAGATGAGACTGGAGCACTGCAGAGTTCAATGAGTTGGCTAGTTAGTAGCACACTTGGGACTTTGGGACTACTACCCATATTTCTTGGTTTGTGTTTTATACCAAGGTATCTTGTCAATGCCTAAAGGAAAATAAATGAGAGAGAAGGATATATTAGTATTTTGGGCACCCATGTTATAGGCCAAACTAGAAGTCGAGATTGCGCTTACATGGTGGATGTCAAATCTGTGAGTGTGAAGCAGTGTCCAGGAACAGCTTCTTTAGAACCAGGTGTGTAAGATGGAATACATAATGGAAAGGACATTTGGGTAGGAACAATTAGCCAAAACTCCAATAGTAGGACTGTGTGACTGCAAGTTCGTACATGTGTGGGAGTTCCCGGGGGGGCTCAAGTCTGAGGTGGAGCTCAGGGCATGGGGGACACACGTTCTGGGGCTAATATTGAGGGTGCTCCCTGTAGCTGTAACATGCCTAAGAATTTTAAAGTTATCCTGTGTGAGGATGTCCAAGGCTGGCCAATATGTTACAGTGTTAAGTCAGATGTATCAGCTGTTTTACTGGAGATTTAGAAATTAGCACGCTGAACTTGGGAACTCCCACTGAGCTATCAAGTAATATTAGAGAAGACTCTGGGGTCTTAGTTGAGTCTGTGAGCTGGTTGGAAGCCAAGCCTGGCTATTTGAGAGCTTGAGGGCTTCTCAGGGGGAAGTGGGGATAATGACCAAAGTTAATAGGCAGTGACTCCAAGGGTTGACCCTGACTCTTCAAAGACTACATTGGGCAATGTGTCTACTCTGTGTTGCAGTGTATCTTCTAGGACCTCAAACGAAATTTTCCCTGTGAGCTGTTGCTGAGGGGAGCTTCTAGGTCTGCTTAGCAATTCTCAACAAGCTTCTCTGGGCTGGGCCACCATGTTTCATCTGCTGGCCTCTTGATTAGAGGGAGCATTGGAGACTGGCTTATAAATGCCCATCTCAGTTATGCATAGGAAGCTCAAGGAACATGTTAGGGCTGGTTTCAGAAAGCTTGTTAATGAAATGATTTCAGTGGTGGTATAGCCTAGTGGTTAAGAGCATTCAGACTTGACTTTGACACCTTAGTTCTATAATCTTGGACAAGTTGTATAACCTCTCTGAACCTCAGTTTTTTCATCTGTAAAATGGAGATAGTGAAAATACCTATATCATTGGGGCTTTAAGGATGATTAAGTGAGATGATGTATATGAGGTGCTTAACACTGTGCCCAGCTCATGAGAAGCACTCCTCAAATGTCAGGTATTATTATTATTGTGACTTCTTGTGAGTGAAGGGTCTGGACTGTAGTTTGAGGAGTGCTTTGGAATTCTCAGCCCTGGAATGCTGTGCAGCCATCTGGTCTCTCAGAGTATAGTAGGAAAAACTTGGCCAGGCCTAAAGGAAATCCACTGACTCAAGTCTCCATGAATTCAAAAGGAAGAAAGAACATGGAAGTAAGAGGTGAACTCAGCACCACTTCCCTCACCCCCAGGAAAATGGAGTCTGTGGGTACTCTGGAAGGATCTGAACCCTGGAGTTAACTGGTTCCCAACACTGAAGTACCATGAGCTCCAAGTGTGGGACTCTCTGGGTCTGAGCACCAGCAGGAACAAAAATATTTGGAAGTTTAGTGGAGAGAGAGGTTTAGGAAATGGCCCAGCTTTCATGTCCCAGAGGCAAGAGGCAGAGACCACATGACGTGTTCGTGGGCAGTAGAGATAATGAGCTTCAGAAATGGCTAGGAAGAAGAAGGCTTCACTTCTTGGGGTCGGGGGACCAGGGCTCAGGTCCTGACACTCTAAGAAATCACTGGGAATGAATTCCTGCTACTTCTGGGTAGTGTCTCCAGAGACTCGGACCATTGGTGGATGAAGGGTGGTGCGAGGCCTGGTTGGTCGGGCTGTTGTGCCAGCATAGGGGAGCCCTGCAGGATCCAGGCAATTTCTATTGGCCATGGAGGTTGGAGAATAACAGCAGTGAGGAGTAACAGTGCCTACTATTTCCTGGCACTTTATAAAGTGCTTCATGTTGAGAAGTAAAAAAAATATAACCATTTTACTAAAGGGCACCAGTTTCTTTTATAAACGGAATTGTGTTTATGTATTAAATATTTTGCTAAGGGCTTGGGAGTGAAAGACGAGGCCCCAAGGTGAGTTTTAAAGAGATAACAAAGAATTGAAATATTTAACATCAAGGGACATAAGCTTTTGGGTAATAGGAGAGAAGAAAGATGACACAGGACTGGGGAGAGAGAACAGAGATAGGGATTGGAACCACATGGTGGGAGCCTAATGCCTGCCTTGGTAAATAGGGCCCAGGGATGCTGGGAACTGCCATGTCTCATATTTAACCTTAAGTTGGTTTTCTTGCTGTGTTGTAATCCCCCTCCTTTTCTCTAAACTTTCAATAATGTCTGCTACTCACCTGAAAGCCTTGGTGAGCATGTGTGAGTGTGTGTATGAGTCAGGGGAGCCGATCTGGGTCGCATGGCTGAGTTGATGTGGAGGGAACGTGGACAGCTGAGCATCACCCATCAGCCAGTTCCGTGTGCGGTGTGGGTGAGGATTAGGGGAAAAAAAACAGGAGCTCAGAGTGGCCCCAGTTTCTTAGATGTTTCATTTATTCACCAAGTTAATATGGAGAAAGAGACGCTTTAAATGCTGAAATAAAAATAATTTATTTGACAGAATTCTTTACCGTTGCCAATTTTCTCAGGTGCTTAATAATTGTTTCCTCTCATAAGACAGCAACTCAGTAGAGGGAGACGTTCAGCAATCACTGTCAATAGACGGGACAGGCTGACATATTGTGTCAGTGCTGTTGAGACGGGTTCTGTTTCTGGTGTGACATGTTCTGAGGTTAATCAGCATGTCTGGAGGGATCTTAGAGCTCCGTTAGCATCTTCTTCCCAGAGATCACAATTGCACACATTCTATTATCATTTATAGAGTCCAGAAGCAAATTATGTTACAGCTTGGATTTCCCAGAGATTGTAATACAAAGTGATACCAGCATCAGTATAAGGGTTCCAGATCTTTCTAGTTTCTTTATTTTTTTTCAGGGGGATAGAAGAGCTTGGCATTCTACTCTAGTCATTTCTTTATATTTTCCGGTACATATTGGCTTAACTTTCCTTGGGTTTCAAGTACCATGTCCAAACATCCACCTTTCCAAATGTCTGCATGGTTAAACTAGGCCTCCTCTTCTTCCTATGTGTAGTCCATTTATGATCCGTTCCTGTTCTCCACTTAAAATGAGACCTCTGGTGATTGACAAGCTCTGCTGCTTTGAAAAATAGTGAGAACTTCCACATTAGCTCGTATATCCTTATGGATAGTTTTCCTAGTAAAAAAGGCTTTCCCATGCTAGCATACAAATTACAATGCCTTAAAAATGTGAACTATATATAGTTTTAATATATAACTCCTTTTTTAATTTCCTTCCATTTCCAACTATAATACACTTCTCTTTGATTGTCTACTTACTCTCTTATTTCGTAAATGCCAAATTTCACATACAAAGCTTAAAAAGTAATGTGCCTGCAAGTTAATAGCTTCCCCTTCTTTAGGACTCTTGGTTCTAATTTTCTTTCCATTAGAATTCTATCCAACAATTAGCAGCACTGGAATGTTTGGCCTTTAATATGAGTGATCTTTGAACACAAGAGGCATTCAAACTAACTCCCACTAACGAATTTGCTTTCTTAAAAAATATTTTAAAATTTACTTCTTTTTAAGTAATATTTTCACTTCATTTTGAAAAAGATATTAAAATCTTATGAATATGCAATATTGATTTTTTCTACGTTTAAGCCTAATTACATTTCAGTAAATAAAATATGCAGGAGAAGAACAATACAAAAGTCACTGTTGTTTTGTTGTGTCCTCAAAGGACAAGATGGCTTTTTTTTTTTTTTAATAAAACACCTTCTGAAATATTCTTACACAAAAGTGTTACATCCTCCTAAACGCATAGCTTGTGGGCTCTGGGTGGACGTGTCTCCTTGGCCACAGCTCTTTAGTGAGTGGGATGGACAAGGCCAGAGAAGGGCCAAAGCAAGCTTCCCTGAGCAAGGGGCCCAAGACTAGTGTCACACTAGGCCAGAGTTTAAGGAGTGTGCTGTGTCAGAGGAAGAGGATGGGCAGAGACAACTGAAAGACCCAATAAGAAATGGGGATGGGGCTATCAACTGTATATTGGCCAGGTTTTAGTCTATCAGTATCACTGGTCCTGAAGGATGTCAAAGTTTATTTTACTGTGAAACCTAAAAAGAAAACATAATTAACTGTACTCAATAATGATATGAGGTCACACATTCATGTTCTGGAATGACTCTCATGATGGTCCTCAAAGGAAAAGGTGTTTCAAAAACATTTTATTTATCTATTTTTGTAAAGTATTATGTGATCCCATTACAAAATTCAACATAAAAAATAGATATACAGGGCAGGACGTCAGCAACATGACGGAGTGAGCTGTTCCCTTCATCTCTCCCCCTTTTGAACTACAACTAAATGGACACTCACTCACCAACAGAGGAAGCCCACACAGCACAACAGGACACCTGAAAGACACACGCAGCTATACATCTAAGGGTGGATGGACTGGTCCCTGAGGAAATGGCAGAGATAGGTAAGCACACCCTGCTCTCCTGCAGTAGCCCTGTGCACACACACAAACACTTTCCAACCTGGTGCAAGCACCTGGAAAGTGCCAACACACAACAGGGCGATAGTAAGAGGAGGAAGCAGTAACCCTTAGCCTGTGCTCATGGTCACTTTCCCAGAAGACAAAGGGAGCCCACCACACCCCCGTGCTGTAAAGGAGCAGCCATAGCCTGGGTCCTAGCAGGGAAGCCTTGCCAGCAAAGCTCAGTGGCCCCACGGACTGTGGATCATAAACAGGGACCTCAGCAGATTTCTGCACTGAGGCAAACACTTCCCAGGTGTGCACAAGTACTCAAGTGCAGCTGCACTCCCAAAGAGGGAACGTGTCTTGGGTGACTGCAGGAATAGGCGAAGTAACTTTGAGCCCACTGGTCATCACTTTCTGGTGGGGAGGGGAGTTCAGAGCACCACAGAGGCACCAAAAAGTGGCCCTAGCCTATCAAGGAAGCCTTGCCTGACAAGGACAGTCCACACAAGTGTCTGAACTCATCCCAGGATGGGGAAAGCACCCATAATACCCCCACAGCTTCCAGCAGACGGGTTGGGGCCAGAAACATTGCTCCTGCTCCCTGCTAGTGGTAACAGGCGGAATCTGCATCCTAAGAATATCACAAATGCCCCGACAAAAGATTATTCATCAGACTCCATGAGAAACTGCAGCAACAATTCAGACCAGAAGGAAAATGACAATTCTCCAGAAACCAACACTGAAGACATGGAAATATACAACCTAAATGACAGAGAATTCAAAATAGCCATCATAAGGAAATTCAACAACTTACAAGAAAATGCGGAAAGACAATTCAAGGAGCTCAGCAGTAAAATGAATCTCTTCACCAAAGAGATTGAAACTATAAAAAAAATCAAGCAGAAATTCTGGATATGAAAAACACAATGAAATAAATAATATTCTAGAATCATTAAGAAATAGAATTGATCTTATGGAGAAAAGAATTAGTCTTCTTGAAGATAAAAATGTAGAAATTATACAGGTGGAGGAGGAGACAGAACTAAGATTTTAAAAAAATGAAGGAATTCTTAGAGAAATATCTGACTCAACTAAGAAAAGCAACATAAAGATTTTAGGTATCCCAGAGGGAGAAGAGAGGAGGAAGGAGCAGAGAGCTTGTTCAAAGAAATAACTGCTGAGAACTTCCCAAACATGGGGATGGTTTCAGATTTACAGATAAACCAAGTTAGTCGAATGCACAACTTTATCAACAAGTCCCTCTCCAAGGTATATAATAGTAAAAAATGGCAAAATTTTGGGATAAAGAAAGAATATTATGAGAGCAAGGCAGAAGAAGATAACCTACAAAGGAAACTCTATCAGGCTTTCAGCGGATTTCTTGGCAGAAACCCTACAGGCTAGGAGAGAATGGAATGATATATTCAAAATACTGAAAGGCAAAAACTTTCAGCCAAGAATATTCTATCCAGCAAAACTTTCCTTCAGATACGATGGAGAAATAAAAGCTATCCCAGATAAACAAAAGCCGAGGGAGTTCATCACCACCGGACCACCCCTACAAGAAATAATTAAAGATGCCCTCACACTGGCAACAAAAAGGCAAAGGTCTACAAAGCTCTGAGCAAGGAGATAAATAGACAGACATAATTAGAAACCTGCAGCTCTCTACTAGAACAGGGAGGCAAAGGTTCAATTACAACTTAAAAGAGAAAGGGAAAGCAAGCATCAAAAGTGAGGATAAACACTTCAACTTTAGCCAAACGCACAAAATTAAAACCAGAACAATATGTAACAGCAATTACTCAGAAGAGGAGAGGAAAGGGAAGGAAACTGCTTAGGTTAATTGACATAAGAGGCTATAAGAAAATGGACTATCTCATCTCCAATATCTTTCACACAATCCTCACAGTAACCACTAAACAAAAAATCAGAGCAGAGCCACAACTCACAAAAAGAGAGAAAACTGAGAAATACCTCTCAGAAAACCAACAAAATGAAATGACAGTCAGAAATACAAAGGAAGAGAAACAGTAGAAACATCAAACAACCAGAAAACAGGAGATAAAATGGCAGCATTAAGCCCTCATATAACAATAATCTCTCTAAATGTAAATGGGCTGAACTTTCCAATCAAAAGACACAGGGTAGCTGGATGGATTAAAAAACAAGAGCCACCAGTATGCTGCCTCCAGGAAATGCATCTCAGCTACAAAGACAAACATAGGCTTACAGTGAAGGGATGAAAGACAACACTCCAAGCTAATGGGCAACAAAAGAAAGCAGATGTTCCCATACTTTTATCAGACAAAGCACACTTTAAGTTAAAGAAGACCAGGAGAGACAAAGAGGGGCAGTATTTAGCGATAAAAGGGACCTTCCACCAAGAGGACATAACACTTATTAATTTATATGCACCTAACACAGGGGCATCAAAGTACATAAAGCAATTATTAACAGACCTAAAGAGGGAAATTAACAGCAACACAATAATAGCAGGGGACCTCAACATCCTACTCACTTCAATGGACAGATCATCCAGACAAAAAGTCAACAGGGAAATAGTAGAAACAAATGAAACACTTGACCAGATGGACTTAATAGACATATACAGAGCATTCCATCCCAAAATGGTAGAATATACATTCTTCTCAAGGGCCCATGAAACATTCTCAAAGATAGACCATATGTTGGGTAACAAGGCAAGCCTCAATAAATTCCAGAAGATTGAAATCATCCCAACCATCTTTTCTGACCACAATGCAATGAAGCTAGAAATCAACCACAAGAAAAACTGGGCAAGTCAGACATATGTGGAGACTAAACAACATGCTATTGAACAACCATTGGATCATTGAAGAAATCAAAGAGGAAATTAAAAAACACCTGGAGACTAATGAAAACGAAAAAACAACATACCAACTGTTATGGGATGCAGCAAAAGCAATCATAAGAGGGAAATTCATAGTAATACAGGCCCACCTCAACAAGCAAGAAAAATCTCAAATAAGTAATCTTAAAATGCACCTAACAGAGCTAGAAAAAGAAGAGCAGACAAAGCCCAAAGTCAGTAGAATGAGGGAAATAATAAAAATCAGAGCAGAAATAAATGAAATAAAGACTAAAAAAACAGTAAAAAGGATCAATGAAACTAAGAGATGGTTCTTTGAGAAGACAAAGAAAATTGACAAACCCTTAGCCAGACTCACAAAGAAAAAAAGAGAAAAGTCTCAAATAAATAAAATTAGAGATGAAAGATGAGAAATTACAACAGATACTGCAGAAATACAAAGGATTATAAGAGAATACTATGAAAAACTACATGCCCACAAATTTGATAACCTAGAAGAAATGAATTCCTAGACTCATACAACTTCCCAAAACTGAACGAAGAAGAAATAGGGAATCTGAACAGACCAATCACAAGTACAGAGATTGAAACAGTAATCAAAAACCTCCCAAAAAACAAAAGTCCAGGACCAGATGGCTTCTCTGGAGAATTGTACCAAACATTCAAAGAAGATTTAGTACCTATGCTTCTCAAACTATTCTGAAAAATTGAAGAAGACAGAACATGTCCCAACACATTCTATGAGGCCAACATTACCCTGATACCAAAACCAGACAAGCACAAAACAAAGAAGGAGAACTACAGGCCAATATCACTGATGAACTTAGATGCAAAATTCCTCAACAAAATACTGGCAGACTGAATATAGCAATACATTAAAAGAATTGTACACCACAGTCAAGTGGGATTCATTCCATGGATGCAGGGATGGTTCAACATCCGAAAATCAATCAATCTGATACACCACATTCACAAAGTGAACAATAAAAATCACATGATCATCTCAGTAGATGCATAGAAAGCATTTGACAAGATCTAACATTCATTTATGACAAGACCTCTCAGTAAAATGGGTATTGAAGGAAAGTACCTCAACATAATAAAGGCCATGTGTGACAAACCCACAGCCAATCTCATGCTTAATGGCAAAAATTTGAAAGCCATCCCTCTGAGAACAGGAACAAGACAAGGGTGCCCACTCTAACCCCTCCTATTCAACATAGTATTGGAGGTGTTGGCCAAAGCAATTAGGCAAGAAAAAGAAATAAAAGGAATCCAAGTTGGAAAGGAAGAAGTGAAACTTTTGCTATTTGCAGATGATATGATTCTATATATGGAAAACCCTAAAGAATCCACCATAAAACTACTAGAAATAATCAAAAACTACAGCAAAGTTGCAGGGTACAACATCAATTTAAAAAATCGGTTGCATTCCTATACATTAGCAATGAACTAGCAGAAAAAGAAATCAAGAATACAATCCCATTTACAATAGCCACAAAAAGAATAAAATACCCAGGAATGAACTTAACCAAAGAGGTAAAAGACTTGTATGAAAACTATGTCATTACTGAAAGAAATTGAGGAAGACGTAAAGAAATGGAAAGATATTCCATGTTCATGGGTAAGAAGAATAAACATAGTCAAAATGTCCATACTACCTAAAGCAATCTACAGATTCAATGCAGTCCCAGTCAGAATCCCAGTGACATTCTTCACAGAAATAGAACAAAGAATCCAAATATTTATATGGAACAACAAAAGACCCCAAATAGCAAAAGCAATCCTGAGAAAAAAGAACAAAGCTAGAGGCATCCCAATCCCTGACTTTAAAACATATTACAAAGCTATAGTGATCAAAACAGCATGGTACTGGCACAAAAACAGACAAACAGATCAATGGATCAGAATTGAAAGCCCAGAAATAAAACCACACATCTGTGGACAGCTAATCTTTGACAAAGGAGCTGAGGGCATACAATGGAGAAAAGAAAATCTCTTCAACAAATGGTGTTGGGAAAACTGGACAGCTACATGCAAAAGAATGAAAGTAGACCATTATCTTGCACCATACACAAAAATTAACTCCAAATGGATTAAAGATTTGAATGTAAGCATTGAAACCATAAAAATCTTAGAAGAAAATATAGGCAGTACGTTCTTTGACATTGGTCTTAGCCACATCTTTTAAAATACCATGTCTACTTGGGTCAGGGAAACAAGAAAAAGTTAACAAATTGGACGACGTCAGACTAAAAAGCTCCTACAAAGCAAAGAAACCATCAACCAAATGGAAAGACAACCCACCAACTAGGAGAAAATATTTTCAAGTCATTTATCAGACAAGGGGGGTTGATATCCAAAGTATATAAAGAACTCACACAACTCGACAACAACAACAAAAAACAACTCAATGAAAAAATGGACAGAGGACATGAACAGACATTTTTCAAAGGAAGATATACAGATGGCCAATAGGCACATGAAAAGATGCTCAACATCACTAATCATTAGAGAAATGCAAATCAAAACTATAATGAGATATCACATTACACCAGTCAGAATGGCTATAATTACCAAGACCAAAACCAATACATGTTGGAGAGGATGTGGAGAAAAGGGAACTCTCATACACTGCTGGTGGGAATGCAAACTGGTGCAGCCAATAGGGCAAACAGTATGGAGATTCCCCAAAAAATGAAAAGTAGAAATACCATATGACCCAGCTATCCCGCTACTGGGTATCTACCCCAAACAGCTTGAAATCAACAATCCAAAGTAACCTATGTACCCCTATGTTCACTGCAGCACTACTCACAATAGCCAGGACTCAGAAACAATCCAAGTGCCCATCAACCGATGATTGGATAAAGAAGATGTGGCATATATATATATATATATAATATATATGTACAAAATGGAATACTACTCAGCCATAAAAAAGGACAAAGTCATCCTATTTGCAACAACATGGATGGACCTGGAGGGTATTATGTTAAGCAAAATAAGCCAGATTGAGAAAGACAAACACCATATGATTTCACTTATGTGCTGAATATAAACAAACACATGGACAAAGAATATAGTTCAGTGGTTACTCGGGAAGGAGGAGTGGGGGGTGGTCACAGGGGGTGAAGGGGAGCACTTATGTGGTGACAGACAAGAAATAATGTACAAATGAAATTTCACAATGATATAAACTATTATGAATCTCAATTAAAAAAATAAAAATATTAAAAAACCGTTTTGAATCTTGGACAAAAAAAGATATCCAGTGAAAAGCAAGTCTTTTTTTATACTCCTAGTCCAACCATCATCCAGTTTGCCTTTCCAAAGATAACCACCACCACTAGTTTTGTGTGTGTGTTTACAGAGGTAGTTTTATGCATCTAACAGTTAAAAAAAATATATAGACATTGTTATGAACCTTGATTTTTTTTTTCACTTAATATAACTTGGAGATTGTATACCATATCACTACATTCAGAGTTGCTACAGAAAATAGTATTTTTTGCCTTCTGTCTTCAGTTTTTCCTGAAAGTTGAATAGCTGTTCTGTACTTAAAGATTTAAGAAAGAGGATTCCAAAATCTGTCTAAAATTCCATAAAACTTTTGTAGTGTATTTTCTGCACTTCTTCTTCAAGCACTACCTTCTGATGATTTAATATAAAAATTGAGAGTTATAAATATAAGAGCCTCTCATCCAGAACCATATTTATATTCAATTTCTAGTTCAATTGTAATTTTCACAAAGTAGATGAAATGCACCGACAATCAGAGATTAAAAAACAAGTAGATTATTCAATTGAAACTCATGAAGGAGAAAGATATGCCGTTAAAATTTCCCCAATATTCTTGATGATAGGAATCATCTGGAGCACTGGGTAAATTAAGTTTCCCACGCTTCTCCCTGCCTAGGAAATCTCATTCGGTGGGTCTAGAGTGGGGACTGGAGGTTTGTAGCTGTAACACGTATATTTAAAGTTACTGTGTTAGTAATCTATTACCTCAAGACTTTATGGCTTAAAATAATCATCATCAGGGATCATCAGTTTCTGTGAGTCAGTTGTTCAGATAGGGCACAGTACAGATGGCTAGTCTCTTTGTCAGCATGTCTGGGGCCTCACCTGGAAGACTCAGGTTAGGGAAGGAAGCACCTGAAGGCCGTTCACCCACATGTCTGGCAGTTGACGCTTGCTGTCAGCTGAGGGCCTCGATGAGGCTGTCCATCAGAACACCTGCACATGACCTCTCTATGTGGCCTGGGCTTCCTCACAATACGGTGGTCATGTCTCAAGGACAATTTTCCTGAGAGAGAGAGACAGAGAGTGAGGCAGAGAGAGAGAGAGAGAGAGAGAAAACCAGGCAGAAGCTACAGCCTTACTATGTCTTGGTAGGAGTGCCAGTCATACGGTAAGAAGAGCATGCGGGATGGGATAAATACGTAGGTGTGGCTATCTTTGGAGAATCCTCTGTCTCAGGCCACTCTATGGCCACGACAAGTGGTATTCCTTTGTGTGTAGAGTACCCTCATCTTCTCCTCCCAGATCTCCAAGTCTCATTGCATTACGGCATCTGGCTAGGATTGGGGGCTAGAGGGTGGACTGTTGTGGTCAGCTTCCAAAACTGCCTGTCCCCATGAGCCTTACCTTACCTGGTATCCATGCCTTTGTGTCCTTTCCCACATTGAGTCAGGCTGATCCATATGCCCAAAAGAATACTGCAGAACTGACAGTGAGTAACATCTAAGGGCAGGTTGTAAAAGGCATTGCAGCTTCTGCTTGGCGTCTCCTTGCTCGCTCTGGGGGTAGCTAGCCCCCATGCCGTGAGGATACTCAGCAGCCCTGTGGAGAGGCTCACGTGGAGAGTAACTGAGGCTGGCTAAAACAGACAGCACTAATTTGCCAGCCATGTGAGTGAGCCACCTTGAAGGCAGATCCTCTATCCCGAGTCTAGCCTTCCGCTGATTGCAGCCCCATGGGACGTCTGACTACAACCCCTTGAGAGACTCCGAGGCAGAACTGTCAGCCAAGCCTCTTCTGAATTCTTGTCCTTTAAGTCACTCTGGGGTCAAGACTTTACTGGTTATACAGGTAGAGTTCCAAGCAAAGGCAGGGAGGAGCACCTTCCATCCTTGTAAACAACCTTGTCAGAAGTAAACTGTGCCCACCTAAAGTAGGAGGTAATGGTTCTGCTTCTCATTTTCGAGACAGAGCATGGAACAGGATGAAGATTTACCTCAGAAAGAAGTAGGGAAGCTATAGCCACATTTTCAAGTATTTTGGGAAAAGCAATTCTGGACTGCAGGTTCTTCAGGCAGAAAACACCAGGGTGGACAATTTTACCCTCAGATTTTGACTTAAGTTTGCATATGTCTCAGCAGATATGAGCCCTGGATCCCTTCAGGAGCAGATCTACATAACATTACGTTCAACTCTTACTCCTGAGATTAGGTCCCCATGCAAATAATAGTTTCCACCCTAGTTGTTTTTCCTGTAGACTGCATGTCAGTTAGTAATTATTCTCCTGGGAAAAGTCTAGCAGGCTGACTCAGCTCTTTACGTCCTTACACTCCGCCAGGCAGTGGGGCTGTAAGTGTGTTTTTGAAGCAGTGGAAACAATCTTCCAGTGAGAGAGTTTATGGTGATATCAGCCATAGAATATATTGTCAATACTGCAGGTTAACAAGGGTTTATTTACTTATTTATTCTTTCTTTCTTTTTTTGCTGAGGAAGGGTCGCCCTGAGCTAACATTCATTGCCAATCTTCCTCTTTTTTGTACATGAGCCACTGCCACAGTATGGTATAGGTCAGCACCCAGGAATTGAACCTGGGCCACTAAAGCAGAGTGGAGCACACTGAACTTAACCACTAGGCCACTGGGGCTGGTCCAAGACGGTTTTAAAATATCAGACAATTCTTAAATATTCCATGAGTTTTTCCTTTGGAAAGGGAGAACTGAAATGTCGGACATGATATTTTCCTATGGTAGGAATAATATAAAAGCTAAAAAAGATAGAATAAATTAAAATTAAAAAGGTAGAATAAATCTAGCAAGTTCTCCCAGAGATAGTGGTAGAACTAAAGAAGTGATTGAAAACCCAAGAGTAAACTAAATACAGAACTTGCATCAACCATTGGCTGTTGTCTTTTTTGCCTGCAGCCTTGGTGCCCCTCACTACTGCCTAACATTCACCCCGTTAGTGATCACTAGTGAGCATACAGCCTGTGTGATGCTGGAGGGCCCATGGCTCTTTAGGACATATTCTGTGCCGCCAAGTAGCTGAGTATCTTGTAGGAGAAATAAAGACGTACACAGAGTTGTGTATGATATAAGCCACTAGGTGATATAAATGATAAATGCTTACTTGGATGTCCAGAAAGGAGATTGCTTGAGAGCTGGTTCTTAAATAATAGCTAAAAGTTTTGCAAGTTGTGAAAGTAATACATATTTATTATAGAAGGTAAAACCAATATGAATAAGCAAATAGAAGAAGAAAATAGAAGAAGAAAAATACACTGTTAATAGTTTTACTGTATATTCTTTAATCTTTATTCTCTCTCTCTGTGTAGTTATCTAAATATTACCAATCTATTCATTACATTTTAAAGCATAATTGGGATTATATTATATACATTCTGTTATTTTTTTAATATATAGAGAGTGTTTTTCTACATCAATAAATATCTCTTCATAACATTTTTACATGACTGCATATTTTATTACTAAATGTCCTATTGCTGAACATTTAGGTTATTTATAATTTTTCCCATTACAAACATTGGTAATGCAAACATCTTTTTAGCAAACTTTTTGTGCACATCCATCATTTCCTTAGGATACAATCCTTAATGTGAATTTCTGAATAAAAGTACATGTAAAATTTTAGAGCTTGCTGACAATTTCTTTCCAGACTGGTTGTACTCATCACACTTCCATTAAGGATATGTATAATATTGATAGCAGTGGTGGAGAGGGAAGACATTCCAGGCACAGAGAGTGGTATGAAAAATGAATGGATTGACAAAAAGTATCTAGGAAGTTTGGCTGAAGCACAGAATCTGTGCAGCATAGTGGCAGAAAACATGATTGGGAAGGTTGCTAGATCATAGAAGGCTTGAGTGCTGAAGTTGGGATTTTTTTAACTTCTTTAAAAAAGCAGGTAGTTGAGAATCATTGAAGTTTTGAGAGAGGATAGTGACATAATTAAAATAAAGCTTTTAGGGACATTATTCTTTAAAAATGTGCAAAGTGATATCATCAGAAAGAATATTTAGGTGGTCAAACTTCAGCCTACAGAGAACAGAACACTTTCTAAGAACAGAAAATAAATGAAAGATATGTGAAACATTTGGAATGTGAGAAAGGAGGCAATGTCAAAGGTCACTAGTCACTGTGGGGTTTGGGGTCTACTTGAAATGAGACTAACATTAAATGAGCTAGTGGGAGCCACTGGATTATAAAGGTTACAAGAAAAAGCTGCTGGAAGAAGAGGAAAATAATGAGTTCTGTTTCGGATATATTGTATCTAAAGTGTAGGTAGTGAATTCAGCCAGAGTCCACTGGAAAATACTGGACTTCAACTGGGAAAGAGATCAGATCTGGAGAAACGAAAGGTTTAAGTGTAATATTAGAGGTTTTGATGTTGTTGAGGTTGTTGGATTGATGAGATCTGAGGAGGAGAAGATAACAAAGAATATTCAGCTGAGTACTGATCATTGCACGCGTGTGCCACCAGAGGTTGGGGAAAAAACATCCAAAAGTCTTAGAGATATCGGTGCCTAGTACCAGCACAGGGATGGGGCTAGTGCCTGTTTCCACAACCCAGACCTGAAAACCTTATAATTCAAGGGACGTTGGGTAAAGTGCATGGAAGGATCTTGCCTTGTTGTAGCAAATAATTTGCCCTGTAGTTAGCACTGCTCTGGTTCCGCCTAGTAAATCTTAAAAGGAAAACCCGAGAGGGGCAAACTATATGCGTGAAGCCTAACTGCTTTCAAGAACACAGTTCAAGCACATTTACAAGAATTAAAAAATATCCAGCACCTAGCAAAGAAAAATTCACAGTGGCTAGAATCCAGTAAAAAATTGTGAGGCACGCGAAGAATTAGGAAAATACAGCCCATAATGAGAAGATAGATTGATCAATCAAAATTGACCCCAAACTGGCACAGATGTTAGAATTAACAGACAAGGACATTAAAACATTTATTGTTCAAAACATTAGGTAGAGACATGGAAGATATAAAAAGACTCAAATTGATCTTCTAAAGATGAAATCTGCAGTGTAGGATAAAAATACTTTGTTTGGGGTTAATTTCAGATTAGACATGAAAAAGAAAAGATTAGTTAACTTGGAAGATGTAGAAATAGAAACCATGCAAAATGGAGCACAGAGGGGAAAAAGAATAAAACAAAAATGAACAGAACATCAGTGAACTGTGGGATAATGACAACTTCAAGTGGCCTGATATAAATGTAATTGGAGTTCTCAAAAGAGAGAAGAGAGAGGTGGAGATATAAAAATTATTTGAAGAAATAATGGCCAAAATTTTTCCAAATTTGATGATAATTATAAGCTCATAGATCCAAGAAGCTCAATGAAATTCAGTCACAATAAAAATGAAGAAAAACACACTGAGACAATATATTCAAATTGCTCAAAATCAGCGATAAAGAGAAAATGTTAATACAGCCAGAAGAAAAAGACATGTTGTATAGAGAAGGACAAAGTTAAGGTTATAGCAGATTTCTCATAGGAAGCAATGCAGGCAAGAAGCCAGCGGAGCAAATTTTTAAAGTACTGGGGACAAGTGTCAACCGAGAATTATATGTCCGGTGAAAATATCTTTTGAAAATGAAGGGAAAATAAAGATTTTTAAAGACATATAAAAGCTGATAGAATTCACCCAGCAGAGCTTCATTGTAATAAATGTTAAAGCAAGTCTTCAGGTGGAAGGAAGATAATATAATTTGGAAATTCAGATCTATACAAAGGAATAAAGAGCACCAGAAACGGTGAAAGCATGATAAACATACAAGAATTTTTCTTATTACTTGAATTTTTAAAAATGATAATTGACTGTTTATGAGTTTTTTATTTCTTAATCTTTTAAAGTGATAATTCACTTTAATCAAAAATAATGCCAAAGCCGTATGGAATAGGTGACATATGTAAAATAAAATGTGTAACAAAAATAACACAAATGTTGTGAGGGAAGAAACGGAAGTATCTGTTACCAGCTTTGTCAACTATACATGAAGTAGTGTAAGATCATTTGAGTGTGTATTCTATAAACCCCGAAGCAACCACTAAAACTGGCCAAGAAAGGAGCTATTATAGAATCATAAAATAATTAATCCAAAACAAGCGGAAAAAAGAGGAAAAGGAAAGAAAGCACAGATGAGACAAATAAAAAACAAATAGCAAGATGATAGATTTAAATTTAACTATATCAATGATCACATTAAGTGTAAATGGTCAAATAACGTGATGAAAAGTCAAATATCACCAGATTGGACAAAAAAGCCAGACCTGACCATGTCATGCCTACAAAAAACACAAATAGGTTAAAAGTAAAGGATGGAAAAAGATTTCTGTGCTAAAACTAACCAAAAGATTGCTGGAGTTGCTATATTAATATCAGACATAGTAGATTTATGAGCAAAGAATATTACCAGGGTAAAAGAAGGTCATTTCTTAAACATAAAGGAGTCGACTCATCAAGGGAAGATGATAATATGTTTCTGGCTTAAACACATTATCTCACATGACAGGGAATGTAGAGATATCTGGTTCCAGGGTTTGCTAGTTCAACAGCTCAAAGACATCAACAAGGACTCAGGTTATTTCCATATTTCTGCTATCCCCAGAATGTCAAGTTGGTCCTCAGACTGGCCTCCCTAATGAATGCAAAATGACTGTCATCATTTTAGACATTGCATCTAGTGGAAGAAAAGGAATCTCGTTTTCCCAATTGTCCCTAGCAGACTCAAGTGTTTTTTTTTTATCAACATTGGGTCACTTATCCACCTGTAAATGGAACCAAACACTGGCAAGGGGAATGGTATTACCGATTGGTTTAGACCAGCAATGAGCAAAATTTTCCTGTAAAGGGTCAGATGGCAAATATTATAGTTTTGCAGGCTGTATGGTTTCTGTTGCAGCTACTCGATTCTGCTATTGTAGCACGAAAACATTCATAGATAATATGTAAATGAATGACATGATTGTAGCACATTTTTACATACAGAAATGCCAGTGGGCTGGATTTGACTTGTGAGCCATTGTTTGCTGACTCCTGATTTGGACTAAGCAGCTGGAGTGGAGACAGGGCTCCTTTCCTTGAGGGCTGGATACTTAAAATCAGTGTTCTCTAAGCAAAAACATTGGAAGGAACAGCTGTTGGGTAAGCAATCAGCAGTATCTGTCACATACCGTTGCTGTGTCCTCCACAGCACCACATGGTCAATAAATATTGGTTGAATGAATACTGAATGTTACATGTACTAATATGGTGAATGAGCACCTCTGCAGACAGAACTAAGCTTTGATAGTTTGAGCAAGTTGTTTCCACATTCTCACTTCTTTGCCGCAGGGTCTTGCAAATCCTCGAGAAAAGATTCATTCTCCTTACAGTTCTTACATGATACCACTTGGGTAAGCTGGAAAAAAACCAGGTGAGAGAGAGAGAGACCATGGTACTGAAGCGACATCTCTGCTTCCCCAAGACGACATCCTTGCCTCGCTCAGGTCCCTTACATCAAAGCTTCCCAGCGGCAGCACCACAAATAATAAATTAAAAGAGAACAGATCAAGCACGGCAGTGTGTGGCTGAAAGGCTGAATTATGATGTTACAAAGAAAGAGAAAGGGAAGCCCCCCTCTTTTTTTTTTTTTTAACTTAGACTGAACTTCTTCCCTTAGCTAGTGAACACCGTTCTGTTATTTCTGCAAATGTGTTCCTTCTGAACTGAATGTATACATGCTGTGAAAATATGTAGGTACCTGCTAGGATGATCCATTTCCCAAAAACATCCAACAATTGGAGGAGTCATATCACCTCTCTAATTGCAGGTTTGAGGGCCCCCTTCCTGCAGCTAACCAGGAGTTATCATATTCTTGACCCATTTGTTGTTCATCCAGCCAGGATCCTAGGCAATTCGAGCCAGGAAAGCACTTTTCTCAAGAAATGACAAATCAGTAGTCAGCTTTTAAATGATTTTATTAATGGGATGAATTCTAGGAAAGGAAACTTCAGGGTCTATTATAAAAATATTTTGTTTATACAAGTAAGAGCTTTCAGGAGTGTTGCCTTTAATTTAACAGAAACAGAAAAATCCCAGACATGCTGAAGATGCCGAGTCCAGCTCCATGCCTCTTTTCCTCAATGCAAGGACATTTGCAGGAAGATGCAATTAAGACGTGGAGAACACCGTGGCCTCTGGGCTCAACCTTATGGGTTCAAATCTCAGCTCTGTTATTCACTGGCTTTACAAATTCGGTCAAGTTGATTAAACTCTCCAAGCCTCTGTTTATTTCTTTTTCAAATGGGTATGATAATAGCACCTACCTCCTAGAGGTAAGATGAAAAGATTTCATCCATGCAAAGTGCAAAGGAAGGGAAAGTGACTGAAATGATAGAGAGAGGTACAGCGACCATCCTGTTGCAATAAGGGCATGTAGAGCTGGAATTGGGGCTCCAGTGGTTATACTTTCTTCTTCTTGTTCTGCTTCTACCCCAGCCTGACCCTTCTTAGTAGGCCTCCCAGGAACGTGGATTTCTCTATACAGAGAAAAAATGAAGAATATATTCTGGGCAGCCTGGCTCAGTAAGTAAACAGAGGTGTGAGCAATTGTCTTCCGTCTGGCCACTCATTTGATGAGGCCAATGGAACTGGGACTCCAGGGGGAGAAAATCTGGAGTCCCACTCCTGGCCATGTCAGCTGAGGCCTTCTGTGCTGGGCTTTTAAAGATTTTGTGTTTCCATTCTCTCTTCTTGAAGTTGAAGCAGCTCAGAAAAAACAAATTCTTGAGTCTGCATTTTAACCAAGTGTAAACATTCCTCAGACAATGATAGGAAATATGAGCCAATCTGGGGGATGTTTCGAAGAATAGCATAAGCATTATTGTGAAACATTTTACGGAAAGTTAAATTCTAGGAATATGATAAATAATAAATATTCATATTCTGCTCCAGTCTTCTGATTTCAACTCTCTACTTAAGCCACTTTAATTAACATAAATACGTGTTTAGTATCCTAAATACATGGCTTTCCTCAGCCCAGGATGACTATTTTGGCCACTTTTCCCATATTGGATTGATATATTTATCATAAGCTCTACTTCTATCATATCATATGTGGTTTTCCTCCTAAAATCTCGTTCTCACAGTATTTTGAATCAGTATTGCATCAGGTCACAGCAGCCCAGGTAGGCAGAATCGCTGTCCCCAAAGCTGTGGAGATGGTGTTCTTCTCCACCCTTTCTGACAAGAATATTAACTAAGGAGTTGAGTGTAGTTCCTGGTGCCAGCAGATGATCTCTGAATCGTATTCCATAAGCCACCTTCAGTTCCTTCTTTTATTTTTACTGATTGAAGATTGAAGTTCATTTCATACACAAGTTTTACTCACTTTAGATGTGGCTTAAATAGGTGGGCCTGACATGCAGGAGATGTGACAGAGAGGAGAGACCGAATCCTCGGGGTACAACGCTGAGTGCCAAGGCCAAGCCCCGCCGCCTATTGATGGCCTGATCTTGAGAAAGTCACTTTGGGTCTCTCAGTTTTATCTGTAAAATGAGAATATTTTTAACATCCATATTGTGGATTAGTTGAGAGAATCAAGTTAAAACCTTTACGTGAAACTTCTTGTTAGTATTTGTCTCGCTATGTTGGGCTCAATTTCTTCTTGACCTTTGCTAGAGATCTGCCTAGTAACCCAAAGTGCCTGTTGCCTCACTCAATACCTTCTCACAACAGTAAGAAGAACAATTTCTTCCCAAAGGGGTTGGGTTTCCTGCCGCCAAGGCTGTGGCCTCTGCTACCTCCGTCTCTGCTCAGATACCAACTTAAACTGGAGGAATCCTACTTAGTCAGATTCTCTCTCTCTCCTCTTTTCCTTTCCTGGGTTTTACAACTACGATTATTTTTTTCTTTTCTCTTTCCCATAACAACTTCAGGATGACTTTTGTAATATCGTTAAATATCAGAATTAAAATAACAGTTCCTCTCTTTCATGGAGTCTTTTCCCTGAGGGAAGTCTTTAGCTAGAGGTTGACCAAATCCAGAATAAGTTTTCATTTTTACTAATTTTTGTGTCTCACTTTGTTCCTAATGTAACAGTGACATCTTGTTCAATCTGCATAAGCGGCTGTATAGAAGAGGAAATTGCAAAAGGAACACGAATCACTATCATGCCTTTCACTAATTTATGCATGCGAGGTTCATTTCCTCTCGCAGAGCCCAGGATTAGAAGAGATGGATGCCTCCCAGGGGCCCGATCCATCATCAGGTAGATGCTCTGCCACCTCTACAAGGAATAGCCTGGTTCTTTGAGATGCTTGTTTCTTTCCTTATTTTCTTTACTGTTTCTTGCTTGCAGGGGTTATTTTTTTTCCATAGCTTGGGTTTTACTGTGACCTGGAATGAGAAAAATCATTCATGCACGAATGCATTTATCCATTCATTCATTTACTCAATAAAAATGCATGAAGAGTCTACTTTGTGCTAGACCCTCTACCACGCACAGAAAATAGCACGTGAAGAAAAGTCAGCTGTATCCCTCATGGTTTCCAGTCTTGGAGAGGCAATAGACAGATAAACCAGGCAGTGCTTATAATGGGCTGAATGCCTGAACAGAAGACTGTCTCTATGCTACTGCTATGGGAGAATAGGAAGAGCTAGTCTTTTACAGTTTTTACCATGTGCCAGACACTCTTCTAAGCATGTGGTATGGAGTAAATTGTTTAATCTACACAGCAACCTTATTAGGGAGATATAATTTTATCCACTTTTATAGTTGAGAAAATTAGGCATAAATTGTCCAAGGTCACAGAGCTGATGCCTTTTTTATTTTTAGGGAAAGGTGAGCTGAAAGAAATGAGACCTTGCTGCTGGTGTTGGTTAGTGTGTTAGATAGTTAGTCACTGGATAGATGGCACTGCTGTGGTTTAGGCAGAGGGCTGCCCTTAAAAGGTGTGGATATTTACCCTAGTGCTCATCTGGGGAGGAGTCAGGAGCAAGGAAGGAGGGCAGAACTTAGATCTGGAGGAGGAGTCATTCCTGCCTTTCTATGGGCCTTGCTCTTTGGGCTTGGACCCATATATATATATATGTATATAGCCCAGATATAACTCAGGGTGCGCCTGCATATTGGGGCTGCTATGCGCCTTTGCATGGCGCAGCCTCAGAATTCATCAGGAAGTTGACCCTAAGAGAAGCCTGGGACCATGGGCCAGGGCCTGTGGGTTCCCAGAAGAGCTGTTCTAAAGAACAGTAATAATAACGATCCCCACAATTGGGCCAATGACCATCATCATCTTTATGATAATAGCTAGGATTTATTGAGCACTTCTCCAGCGCACAGTGTTGTTCAATGCTTTGAATATACCAGCTCCGATCTTCTAACTATGCAATGAGATAGATATTATTTGCCTTTTACAGATGAGATTACTGAGAAATAGAGAAGTTAAATCATTTGCTCAGGATTATAGTAGTAAGTGAAGAAGTTGCCCCAAGGAATTAAGGAAAAGGCTAGTGGTCATGCTCGGCCCAGAAGTTTTAAGAGGAGTAGGGCTTAATGCCGGGATGGCACTGGCAGCAGTGGCCCAGACCTGCCGTGGTGAGAAAAACATTGTGGATGTCAGCTCAGGAGGGGCCTTGATAACAGGAGCATGGAAGAGCATTGAGGTGGGCAGTGGTGGCACAGGCATTGGCCCACTTCTAGCGAGGAAGGAGGAGCTGGAGCAGAGCAAGGGAGACAGGGCAGCTGTGGCAAGGACACACTCATGTTAGACACGTGCTGGGACTGCCCGAGATAAAAGGAGAGGAAATGTGAGGTCCTAGAAGAATGCAGGTCACAAAAGGCTGCATACATATCAGTGTTTTTCCAGTTCACCAAATATTTATTGAGCATCTATTATGTGCCTAGGATTGTTCTAGAAGCTGGGACTCAACAATGGAACAGAACATGCAAAACTTCCTGTCTTCACCGAGCTTACATTCAAATAGGGAAGAAATCCAATAAAGAAGATAAATAAGTAAAATACCATATATCTACGGTAAGTAGTGATATGTGCCACAGATAAAGATAAAGCAGGAATGGGGGCTAGGAAGTGTGTGTGTGTGTGCACGTGTGTGTGAGTGTGTGTGGTGGGGGCTACAGTTTTGGATTGGAAGCCCAGGGAAGGCCTCACGAAAATATGACATTTGCTAAAATTCTAATTTGAAGGAGGTGAGAGATGAGCTCCACAAGCAGGGGGGGAGAAAGATAGGTAGAGAAGCTGGTAAGTGCAAAGCCCTAAGGCAGGAGAGTTCCGGACTTGTTCAAGGAATGTCCAGGAGGCCATTGTGGTGGCTGAAGCAGAGTGAACTGGGGGCAGGATAGCAGGGGAGAAGAAGGGGCAGGAGGCAGATAAGATAGGGTCATATAGATTACTGGAAGAATTTCTACTTTTGTTCTGAGTGATTTGGGAAGTTAATGCAATGCCTTGCGGGAACAGCATCTGCCCTACATTTTAACAGATCACTCTGGCTGCTGCATTGAAAATAGGGGATCAAGGGAGGAAGCAGGCAGATTACTTAGGTTATACAGTAATCAGCTGAGAGATGATGGTGGCTCAGAATAAGGAGGAAGCAGCAGAGGGGGTGAGTGGTGGTCAGATTCTGCATAGAATTTGAAGGTAGAGACAAAAGGTTTTGCTGCTGGATTGGATGTAGGGTATGAGACGAAGAGAGCAATCTAGGATGACTTCTGTGTTTTTGGCCTGCACATTTGAAAGGATGGAGTTGCCGTATTCTGCAATGGGGAAGACTGGGAAGAGCAGGTCTGCGAAGTGTAGGACAAGGGCTGAGGCTTGCACATGTTAACTTGAGAGGCCTCCTAGCCATCCGAGTGTTGGTGTGTGCTCCTGTGTGCCCAAGACCTGTTGAAACTGGAGAACACACTGAATTGAATCAAATCAAAGAAAGCAAAAATATATATTGAAAATTCTTACAGGTGACAGACAGGTAAAGCAAATTCTTGCAATCTCATGTCATTACTGTTGTTTACAAGTTCTGGTTAGATATATTCTCGATGGGGCAGACCTTTTGCAGGGTAAGTCCCTCCGCAGAGTGGTGAGCATGTTGTAATCCCAGAAACATGCTTTTGGAGAAGCAACGCCTGAGACTGACAGTGCTAAAAAAGGAAATATCAATATTATGTTATGTATGTGTCTAGTATTTCCTCTCCTTTCTCCATGGTACCAGTAACCCTTCTGAAGCTTGCAACCAGTTAATATCTGTTAGAGAACCTCCTTGATTTTCACCACTTGAAAGTCCAAGTTCGGTCATAGTCTATTATTCATATTACATAGGTTGAGAAGGTCTGTGGGTCAAGACTAACGGTAGATCTGGTTTTACTGTTTACTCTCCTTTCCACCTTTAAATGGGTTGTCAAAAACTTCTCAGAAGGTGAACTGGACGATTCAGTGCTATTCTTTGTGTAATATTTTGAGGCCACTGAGCCTGACTGTATTAATGGTAAGGGGGTGGAGGACAGAACAAGGCAAAGTTCTGGAAATGCCTTACCTGAAACAAGGACCGTGCTTCTGCCTTGGATCAGACAGATTTAACTGCACTTTGGAAACTGAGAACGGTTCATGCACCATCACCCAGAAGAGGTAATATTTACTCCATAGCTGAGAAGTATCAATTATGTGAACTTTTGAGACAGTTAATTTTGAATTATTACTGATATCACTGTAACTCTAAGCAGAGGAAGTCTCTTTCTATGTGATTGAGGAGTTCCAAAATGTTTGCAAGTCAAAAAATTATCTTCTAGACCTGCCCTGAGGCATGAAATTTTAACCATAAAATGAGTTAAAGCATTACTCCTATAAGATCATTAGACCTCAGTGCACGCATATTCTATTAGATTCACACCTTGGGCATGCTGCTTCACTGGATTACGTTATCTAGCAAGGTCCTAAACACTGCACCTCGAGTAGGTTAGCTTTGAGAACAAGAGGTTGGTGAGGATTTCTAAATGCTGAGCCACCCATTTAAAGTAGGGTGTGTGTCTGGGCTGTTGTGTCTCAGAATGAGACCTTGGACAGTAGGAAGTGACCGGGAACTTGGAGACCAATATTTAATGGGGTGTGACAGCAGAAGAGATGAATATAGTGGAAGATGAGCATCATTTACTGAATAACTTTGCTTTAAACCAGGCTTGATCAACATGCATGGCTTGCTTTAGAGAAAAATCAAATCATATCTTGTCTAGTCCTTTTAGATCATGGCCCCCAGGAAAAACCTAGGGAATAGAAGAGATTGGGACATTCAACTGGAAAGCAGGGTTCCTGGACTTTGCCATGAATGACGCAGGGCCACTGGACATGTAATGTAGTGCCGGCTAGCACAGGGTTTAGTCCTGGTGCAGACATGCATGGATACATCGAAATGAGGGCTCCAGTCATCGAAGCCATTCACAAAAGCCGACACCAGAGCACTTGCCACTATTAAGAAATCAAAGGGAAATTTCCGGAAGACATACCTCTGTTTAGCATTACCATTCTGTAGATTGTCTATGCTCTTCACCAAGTTGCTAAAAGGAGCAAACAAGGTGAATGGTGATGCCTGTGGATCAGTCCTCACAGCAAGCCCAGGTGTGTGCTTGGTTTCTGGGTCTCTTGCAGGGAAGAAGAAGATGGGTGGAGAGAAGTTAAGTGTCCCAAGGCAATCAGCTAGTGTGAGAGTCAGGGAGAGAATAAGAACCTCCTTGGGCTAGAGTGGACACATACCAGAAGGGGCAAGACCTTCCCATGATTTGACTAAATCTTCTCGCTGTGTACAGCAAATTGGTAGAGAAGGTGTGTCCTGTGGTCTTGGAAAAAAGTCTCTACAATCCCTGCCTGCTTGAACAGTCCTAAACAGAGTGAATTAGAATCCCAGGGAAACAACATTTTCAGGTTACTAGGTTACTAGAAGGGCTAAAAGTTCAATACTAATTTGTCTGGCAAAAATCTTCACTACAGAGATGTGGCATAGACTTTAAGGAGCATCTGGATGTGCTCTGTCTACCATGGTAGCCACTAGATTCATGCGTCTGTTTAAATCTAAATTAAATTAGTGAAACTAAAAAAATTCAAGTTCTCAGTCACACCAGCCACATTTCAAGTGATCAATAGTTACATGAGGCTAATGGTTACAGTATTGGATAGCACAGATACGAAACACTTCCATCCTCAGAGAAAGTTCTGTAGGTCTCAGCTGATCTGGATCATGAAATTGGCCACAGCTTTTCTGTTTCACTATGGAAAGGACAGACACAGGTGGAAGCTACACCTCTGGCACAGATTAGGTACCTAAACACACTTCCTGCCTCTGGCTAGTTGTTGGAGTCTGAGCTGCATAAGCAAATAAGTACGAGTAGTTTTTTTCTCCCCCTTCGATCTGAAAACTTAAGGTAAGCATAACCTAACATTTCTTCTGAGGGCTGGTTCTGCATGGATTCGTAGATTTTATATGTGGGTTTTATCAAACAGTGGGTCATGACCCATTAGGTTGTGAAATAAATTTAGTGGCTTTTACTGGCAATAAAAACAAAAGAAATGGAATGAAAATGTCAGCATGCTTCATGCGTGGTAGCAGTACATACTATTTTGTAAAGTTCTGTTTCAAATATGTACATTTTTGACTATACTTGTTCATTGTGTAAAAATGTGTATTTTACTCTGAATCATATTAAAACCATGCTTGAAAGCCAGCTCTGAAGTTGAAAAACTGTGAAATGAACTACCTTAGGCCCTAAAGTGAATGGCAAGCAGCAAGTAAATGCAAAAACAGCTCATTTAGTTATTTATACCAAAACCACTTATTTGGTCTTAACTTAAGAGCTGCTTGAAGAAGCAAAAGGGAGTAGGGCATTTTGCCTCCCTAAGAGGAGATCTTTAAGGCAGTTGTGTAATGATCTCGGTGATGGGATCATGGCTGTTATCTAATGTCCTTTGAGACCCAATAGCAAATGCATTTGCGAAGGGGACATCTTGTAAATGTGAAGTAGATATGTGGTGTTCAATTACATTTGAGTATTTTCGCGTACGAGTTATTTGTCCCATTTACAGTGATTCTGCTAAGTCAGGTGGTATGTATATATAACTTGTAAATATAACTTCATTTTATTGATTCTCCTTGTATATAATTAGACTTGAATAAGAGTGACAGTGAGATACAAAAAGATCTATTATTTTCCATCTTGCTTCCAAAAAGTGTAACAGTGTGTTTTTACAGAACTGTAAATCGGAGAAATATTCTTCCCTTTGTTCTCTAACTGCTGGGTTTGGTGCGTAGGGTTGGTCTTTTTGCCTAATCTGAGAAGAGATTTGCTAAAACCTAACAGGTAGTTTGATCTGTCTTGCTGGCGCCAACGCTCTACTGGCCAGAGAGAAAGGACACAGATGGAAAACAGGTACCAGCGCTCTCTATTTGGAGATGCTGATTCTCACCCTAGAGAATTTCTAAGAGGATTTAACACTTACAGCTGCCAGAAAATTCTGCTCACTTGGTTACTTGCTTGTTGTCCCATGTCTGTTTACTCTCTCTGTCTTGTTCACTGCCACCTCCATGCACCTGGGACGGTACTTGTGATGTAGTAGGCACTCAGTATAACCGTTTAGTGCAGTGATTCTCAAAGTGTGGTCCCCAGACCAGCCACATCAGCCTCACTGGGGACTTGGTAGTGAGGCAAATTGTAGGGCTCTCACCTGATCTACTGGATTGGAAATGCTGGAAGTGGGGCTCAGTTGTCTGTGTTTTAACAAGCCCCCCACAAGTGATCCTGATGGACACTAAGTATGAGAACCGTATGTTTGATGAGTTTTTAAAATTAGGATAGTTGAGGGTATTATGGGGGATTTTTGTATGCTCTTCTCAAATGTAGGTTTTCGTATTTAGGTTTTCACCTAAGGTCTCATAGACTGAGTTAGAAAAAATGAGAATAAAATTTTTAGAAAGAAGCCAGTGAATGAGTCTCTCAAAACCCTCAGCTGTCAGTCTTTGAAGATTTAAAATGATCTGCTCCTATCATTACTGTGAAGAAAGTAGCAAAGATGAGAAATGTATTTGATGGTGCATGGTTAATGTTGATCAATACAATCATTGAAACCGACTTTATAATACATATCCAGATATGAAAATTTTTAAAATTTGAGCTAGCAATTCTACTTGCAAAAATCTATTCTAAGTAAATGGTCCCCTCTCAGGACTCTTCTTATTCTGTTTTTTTTTAATGGGAAATTTTGATTATTTTATATATGGTATTAAAAGTCAATTTGTCCAAGTTCAAAACTAGTGAGAAAATTGGTATCTTTACAACTTTGAGTCATAGCCAAGAATAAAGTTGATCTTTCTATTTGTTCACCATCCTGTATATTTGTCTTTAGTGTTTCAAAGTTTTCTTCATCTATAATGAGGACATCTCTTGCAAATCTCACTCCACATATTTTACCTTTTTTTATATATGATAAATGAGCATTTTTCTTATGTTTTGTAATTGATCATTGTTTTTATATAAGAAATCTATTGATATATTAATATAATAACCAGATATGTTACTGGATTCTATTACCATTTCTATTAGTTTTCACCTGATTTTCTTGGAGTTTACAGGTGTGAAGTCACATTCTAAAATGGTGAGTGTTTAACATTATTCCAATTTTTATGTCTTTTATTTCTCTTGACTAACTTAATTGGTGAGTATTTCCAAAACTGTGTTAAATATTAGCGATGATAATTTTTTTTTAATAACCAATACTATGGAAATGTTTCTAATAATGGTTATGATGATTATAAATAATCAACACCTGTGTGATATTGCGTTCCAAAAACTCTTCTAAGTGTTTTACATACATTAACTTACTGTTCAGAATGGCTGGCATTTGGCCTGAGATACACGCATTTTATCATGCAATGGTGTTTCTTATATATTTACATTTGATTAAAAATTAAAATTCTTAAAATTCTTGATCCAGTCTAGATTTTAAAACTGAAATGCCATTCCAGCATATGTATAGCTGATAATATAGGGTGCTTTTCTCTTTTGATTTGTTGATAGAGTAAATTATATTAATATATGTCTTAATACTGAATTGTCCTGGCACAGTTAGATATACGTCATTCTTTTAGTGGGATTCTGGCTTCTATTTGCTGCTATCTTTATACAGGGTTTTTTTTACATTAATATTTATGAGTCAGATTAGACTACAGTCTTCTTTTTTTGCCATATTTATCAGATTTCTGTATCGCTATCATGCAGTCTTTTGAAAAAAAATTGGCAGTTTGTGTTCTCTCCATCTGTATTGGAAAATTGTAGACAACTGAGTTTGCTCCTTCACGATTTTACAGAGCTTACCTGTGAGATTCTCTGCACGTGTGCTTTTTGTGAAGTTTTTTGATAACATTCTCGGTCTTTTTCCTACTACTTTTCATTTCTAGTGTCAGTTTTAATAATGTATATTTTCCTGTCCATTTCTTCTTGGTTTTCATTCTAATCTGCATGAACTTTAACAATTTTTTCATAATTTTTTCTCAAAATTAAATAATATTTTTCTCTATCTCGTATTTGTGTACGTATTCTTATTCTCTGCTCTTCACCTCCCCCTCCCCCCGCTTCTAAATTACGTTGGTTAGTGGGTTGTTATTCTTTTTCCCTCCCCTCTTCCCAAACCAATTTTACCCTTAGATGTAGCCTTAAAGTTCTACCAATTTCAGAAACATGACTATACAGCTTTTCATTAGCACATTTTTATAAAAGTCTGCAAAATATTGACTTTGTTCTTGTCAAGGAGTCAGGATCTTTAAAACAGCTTTGTTTTCTAGATGAAAAAAGATAATAGAAAAATGAGGCAGGATCGTCAGCCTCGCTGCATTGCGGTGGAGAGTTTGGAAGCGATGAGAACACTTAGCCTGGGAGCGGATTTGGCCCTAAAAGGCAACCACTGTTCTTGAGACCAGATGCTCAATCCCTCATAGCCAACTTGACTTCATGGACATCAACGGGCATGTCGCCGTCATGATCCCATGTTGATCTTGAGCAATTTTCACTTTTATTTCCCACTTTACCTCTTCACCCCATTAAAATCAGTAGGATTTGGTGACCAATGGGAGAGGAGGGGCAGGAGGGAAGAAGAGTGCTGGAATTGTCACTTGTTTCTAGTGTTAAGGTAGGGGAAAATCCCCTTTCTATCCTTCTTGTGTTCTTACGGCTGGTCTAACAATAAAACTGACACAAGACCAGTTTAATACGGGAAGAATCCAGCTTAATATGTACATTTTGGAGATCATAGAGGAATGACGCTCAGAGAGTGGACAAAGCAGGCAGTATAGATATCTTTTACACAAAGAAACAATGCATTTGTGAGGAATGACAGGATAAAGAAACTTAGATCTGAGGTATGTAGTTAGTGAGGAATTTCAGCAGAGTTTAGCCTGGAGGTGGTAAATCAGCAAGGTTGTTGATACAGGCTTCTCTGCCCTGGATCCCCTCCCTCTGGTGATCAGGATGCAGGGAGAGCACCTTTCACAGGGGAGATGCATTTCCTGCTTTCAGGGGAAACAGATGGGAGGGTCAGAATGCCCTTTTTGCTTCTCAAATAACTTTATTTCAAAATAATCGATGTGCTATTGTGGGGTATTTTGCCATGGCCTGCCTTGAGCTCCAACACTAGGCTGGGAAACTGGATGGATGAGAGTGCCATTAAGCAGGATAAGAAAACATGAGAAGGAACAGATTTGGTTGGAAAGGTAATGAGTTTCATTCTGGATATGTAGAGTTTACAGAGCCTATAAGACATCGAGAGTGAAACGTCTAGTCTGTATTTTGATACCTGGAGACTTGCTAAGTCTCTCTCAAATACTTCCCTATCTCTATATCTATTCAAACTTCTGCCTTATTTCAGATTCTTATAATTTCACACAATTGTTGCAATAGCTTTGGTTTTCCTTGCTTGCAGTCTTGATCTTCTGTGATCTAATCCAGATTAAAGTCCTTCAAACTCCTTACAGGGCCTGACAGGTTTCATTCCAGTTTGCTCTCCCCACTTCATCCTTTCAAGCTCACTTCCACAGCATTAGTCCAGAGCCAGTAGCTGAACTATCTTATTTTCTGAGCACTATCTCATGACTCAAATGAATTTCACCCATTTGCTCTTGTAAATTGCCCCTCTGCTTGGAAGACAACTTCCCCACAACTTGTACAGTCACATTCATCATTCCTTCCAGATCATCCAGGGTGCTGCTTCCTCTGTGAAATGCTTTCGACTGTCCTCTGAAGTGCTAATAGTTCCTTTGTTTGTTGGCTCATAGTGTGTTCACTGATCCCCCCAAAATAGTCTTTTTTCTTATCAATTAAACTTGTAAAAAAACAGATTCTTAATAGCAGAGATTCACTCCATGCCTCCAGGACCTGGGTTAGTTCTGGCATATACCAAATGCTCTGGATCGTTGGTTAAATGAATGGGTGACCTTTTAATCAGAATAATGTGTAGTGAGCATTTCAGGTTGAATGATCAGTGGAGGTGAACCATGAAACAGCAGTTGAGATGTTTTGGGCCATGATGGGTATACCTAACCTTGGGACTTATAAAACAGCCAGATCTACCCAATCTGCTAGGATAAAGGTGAACCTTAAACTCATCAGATCATAGCAGCTGCTCTGAATCCACTCACTTACTTGTCCCTGTGCTCTTTGTGCTTCAGTTCTCTCCTCACTGAATTGAATTCCTGGTGCCACATTACCAACCACAGTCCCACCTCTAACTCCCAGGACACAGAAGTTGCTCTTCATCCCGTTATTTAAATCTTTTCATTTCCTGACGGGCTCTGCAGCATCTTACAATACTTGTTCTCACTCCACTTCCTTTGTCTGAGGCAGGAACTCCTGCCCCCTCCCAAACCTGAAGAACCCACCTGCTGGATGAGTAACTAGGTCCCTGGTGAAGCCAGGTCTGGTCTACTGTGAAGGGAGGATTGACATGAACAATACTGATAAATGGTTATTTATCCCAAATTCCCATTTTCATCATAAAAGCCACAGATACACACAAAACAAAAACAGGAATAATGATTTTCAAGGTTTTGAGGGAATAATCAGTTAGTTTGAGATATCTCCAAGACAAATCTTTGTTTTCCACAAGAGGGTAGATGATGATATATCATTTGCAGCTGGTGTGGTTCCAGAAGGTTCTGAGATAATGATGATTACCCAAGTAGCATCAGCCACTGTTTGTCCTGTTGAGAACTCCTCGGAGAGTGTCCTGGGGATAAGGTTTGGAAATAAAACCAAGGCCTGTTGCTATGTGGTGAGTCCCAAGAGGCTCTTGGCTTCCCCAGAATTTAACAGTATATGAGTAATGTTAATGGCCATAATTACTAATGGCTCAACAAGGAAAATCAAAAGCCCCTGTGAAGAGCAAGGGAATGACTGTACTTTGCACAGCAAGTGTCATATGAGAGGAGGGGAGGCCCAATTACTGCTGAAAGCTCTCCGTGTGAAGGGTTAAAGAAACGGTTCCTCAATTGGTTTTGTTGGGTCTTATTTCATGGGCATAAATGTCTTTCCTCTTTTCTTTGTGCTTTGATTTTGCCGTTAAGTATAAAGGAAAATTACTTAGGGGGAGTAATACAGTAAAATTTACTGGGAATTTAATCTATAAAGACACCATATGGATTAACTCATTTATCTCACTATAATCCTATAAAGTAGACAACATTATTATCTCCATTTAATAGTCAAATAAACTGAGTCTCGGAGATGCTTATTGACTTGTCTAAGTGACACAGTCAGTAGGTGACAGAGCCCAGAGTTGACTGTAGGAAGTCTAACTCTAGAACCTGTACTTTGTGCTATTCTAACACTCCAACTTGAATCTGTCTTTAGGGACTGGCTGCTCAGCTGCCCATTCTGAGAGGGAAGGTGACCAGAAATAAGCTCTTTGGCTGGGCTTTGCTCAGAAAAAGAAGGCATTGTGGCAGGGAGGTGACAGGAGATGAAAATCCAGGCCTTTGGCTGTGATGGGGAAGAATGAAAAGTGGGATGGGAGCGGACAGGAAATCAGAATGGATTTGTACTCCGCAGAACTGCTCCTGGAGCGATCGTCTTACCAGTGCCCTGTGACAAGGAGCACAACAAGACGAACTGTGGGTGCAGGTGGTGATGGGGAAGGGATGAGAAGCCCAGACCAGGGGAAAGACAAGGAGAGACAATAGGAGAGTTGTAAAAGGATAAGTTGCTCTGCCGAGTAGTGCAGTAATGGGAAAAGGCTGTGGCTTCATGGAAATGTTTTGACCGAATCCAAAGAGATGGAGAAAATTTCCGGCAGATGAGGCTGGCACAAGCCCCTGTGGTGACCTTATAGCAACAGGATTGGCTTGTCCCAGCAGACAGCAGGGAGCCACCAGGACAGGGGAACTTAGAACAGATTTCTATATATTTTGTTACAAAATCTCTATTTCCTTGGCTTCTAAAGTCAATCTTGCCAAAATATTTTCATGTAGAATTGTAGTCCTAAACTTCTTTCTTTACCAGAACTTTCCAATATTATTCACTTTAGGGGCTCTAATTTCCTCTGATGTCAAGATCCTGTGGTTTTACAACTAAAGATTGGCACTAGATTCATGGGGACTTATCTAGGTCATGTTTCATGATTAATGTATTCTACCCTCAGGACATTAATAGCTTCTTTTCACTTATAATCAGATTTTTTTTTATACTGTTAATGAACTTTTAACCTATTTTCATATAAAGTAAGACTTCTCCTCTAGGGATGGCAATTCCTTGATACACTTAGGCATTAAAGCTCTTTATAGAGGAAAATATTTTTTGTGGGGGTTTGGATAGAGCATCTTATACAAAGTTTCCTCGTGTTTGGAAAAATGTGTAGTTTGGCCCATTTTCAAGTAATGAGAACTCTAAATAGAACCGTACTCTTAAAAAAAACTTACTGGTTTAAAAAAAATTAGAAGCTTGCTCAGATATAAAAAAATGTAAATGGAAATAAAAATAGGAACGCAAATGAGTCCCAGATTTAGCAAAGATGACAGCCCTCTTTAATGCCGCCATGCTAAGCCACCCTTTGCAAACTCTTTTCTGTTATATATTTTTTAATGGAAAGCAGCTGCCTTGGAAGGCATTGTTTACAATGGATCTCTGTCATAGCTCTGCATTATAGCTATAAATAATGTCAACATGTTCTTCCATCCAGCAGCCTAGATGCTGATGCCACCCATCCATACCAGATGAGGTTATATTATTCTTCCCCAAACATATTCATTATCATCTCATGCTGTCCCCATCCCTGAGGGTAATGATGACCCTTTGTAACACCATTCATCACTGACATTGATTGTTTGCAGCTGAGGCTGTTGGCCTGTGGGTCCTCTCCCACCCAGCTTCTCTGTTGCCCAGCGATATCATGTCTGCTTTCCCTCCTTTTTAATCTCTTTCTTAAAAATGTTTTCATCTTTTGTGGTATGGATCTGTGGCTGTAAAAGAAAGGCACATGCAAGGTACATTTATGTTAGCATCTAACATGGTCATGTAGAAGTCTTGGCAGCTTAACCGGGTGAGGGACAAGTCACTAATGGAAAGTCTAGGAAGGCTCTTGATAGGTGAATAGGAGGTCAGGGTGAAACTCTGATATAGGGATTTTAAATAGGTTTTCTGGGAAAAGCTGGAATAAATGGAGGCCAGTCAGTCAGTGACATGACTTTGTGTCTATTCTCCCCGGCGCATTGGTCAGAGTCAGGGGGTCCTGAAACCTTAGGGTGTATATATTTTTCTGGGCAGGAGTTTACTTTATTTTTCTGGATACCCACTTCTTGGGTTATGATTCACATGTGTAAAATACAATTAATAAATGCATAGCAACATTAAGAAATAGAGAAGCCATCAATGGAATAGAATTTGAGGACTACGTGAAAGAAAGGAGGCAGATGGGATTAAATTGGTGGGGAAACTAAGCTCAGAACAGGTATAGGAGAAGATGGCTGCTGCTTGTGGAGACAAACTTGGAGGTTCTCTAAAATTGGTTTGGGGTATCTGATGTAGAAAGGGGTCCTAAGAGAATCATCAGAGGAGTAGTTTTTGGATCAGTGGGTGAACTAGCCTCCACCTACCATCTTGGCTGGTGGGAATGGAGGGACTCTTTCACTCAGAAGATTAGCCACTTGTAGACCACAGATCTTCCCCCACAATAACTGGAGAAAGGCTATGGTAAAAATTAAAATAACATCAAGAAACAGGCTAAGAGTGATCAAGCACAGAGACAAGTCAGCAACTCCAATTTCCAAATGTTTGAAGAACAAATACCACCAACTCATCAGGGGACCTAATATCTGAGGTTACAATGGATTTTAAAAGAAGTATATTTGTCTATACTTTTGTCTATGAGAGGATATCATGTTTACAAAACAAGAACAGTCATATGTGACAATAAAATCCTTAGAGACCTTGGGAGTAGGAAATAAGATTATCCAAATTAAAAAACCAAAAGCTCTGTTAACCAGAATACAAAAAGAACACAATTTATGCACCGAAATAATGACCAAAAATATTGAGCAGAAGAATTTTCCAAGAATCTGCACAAAAAAGCACAGAAGCAAAAAGTATCTAAGAGGGGCCTGCCCCGTGGCCGAGTGGTTAAGTTCGCGTGCTCCACTTTGGCAACCCAGAATTTCACCTGTTTGGATCCTCGATGCGGACATGGCACCATTCCTCAAGCCATGCTGAGGTGGTGTCCCACATAGCACAACTAGAAGGACCTGCAACTAAAATATATGACTATGTACTGGGGGGCTTGGGGAGGAAAAAGAAGAAGAGGAAGGAGGAGAAGAAGCAAAAGCAGAAGCAGCAGCAGAAGAAGAATGACAGCAGATGTTAGGTGCCAATCTTTAAAAAAAACAAAAAAAAAAAGTACAAACAGTGAAACAAAAAGAAAGACCCAGAAACTTCAAAATCTATCTAATAGGAGTTCTCGAAGAAGAAAATAGAAGATGCCAATTGCTTAAATAGTAGAAAATAATTCCCCACAACTTAGAGGTAGAGGCTGTGAGTTTGAATGGGCACACTGAGGGCCAGCAAGGGGAAAAGATAACAGATCCTCCCTCCACACACCACAGAGAACTTTCAGAACACCAAGCATAAATGGACACTTGCAAAGAGAGAAACCAAAAAGACACATATATAGGACAATGAATTGGATTGACATGAGATTTCTCAATGGCAATAGTAGATAAAGGAAGACAAAAGATGTGAACCCTGATTTAAGTGTACAGTCAAATTCTCATTTATCTGTGAGAGAAAAATTAATTTTTTTCAGATATATTAAAAAGAAATTCTACCACCTATAAATTTTGGTGAGAGAATGACCATCATGCATTCTAGCAAAATGAAAAATATACCTAATCAAAATTAAGACTTATAAGAAATTAGGGAGAAGAATCTAAGAAAATAATATCATGGTTTTGTCTGAATACTTGTTCCTTATTAGAAAAAATCTGCCTTACCTTAATGTATAATTAGAACGAGAGGAAGCATGAGCTAACATGCATTCTTTGTGTAATGAGATCATGTAATATGAATAACTCTATGGAGTGGGAAACTAAGTGTAAATGTTTAGATACAAATAAGACATTTAAATTCCAGACCATTAGAATGGAGAAACCCCCCACAATCCAAGCTGGAACAGTTTAACTAAATGCAAGAGAGGAAAGGAAATAAGAAAATATAGGAACTAGAAAAATAAGGTGGATAACATAAGTCCAAATTACCAGTTATCCAGATAAATGTAAACAGATTAAATTAAATGTAAACAAATAAATGTAAACAGATTAAATATAAACAAATTAAATAGAAAAAAATATCCTAATTCTGGATAGAAGCTCTTACATTAGGTTAAAGAAATCAATCTGCAGGCTATTTCAGGAAACTTCTAAAATAAAATGAAACTATAAGGTTGGAACTCAAGTCATGAAAAGATATAACTTAGCTTATGACTTTCAAGAGAAAGCAGGTAGAGGAAAATATTAAGCGAATATTCAAGATAAGAAGCACTAAAAGGGACATATTACTCAGATAAATCAATTAAAAAACATGAATGGCAAACGTTTGTAAACCTAGTAACAGATTTACGATGTATAAAGAGAAATATGAAAAGTCAGTAGGGAGAAATGGACAAATTCATGATCAAGGTAGAAGACAAAACAAAACAAACCTCACTCAGAAATTGATAGATGGACTAGATAAGATGAATCAGAGCATAGACTGATGTAATCCACAAATTTGACTGAATGAATATGTATATAAATTTGTAAGCTATGGAGTAGAGAGTCTTCTCAGATACACGTATTATATTCACAGAAAAACTGGGATAAAAAATCAAAACTAAAATAACAAGTTATCAGTGAATTAGAATGAAAGAATTCTGATAGAAATTTATGCTCAAATACAATTGTTAAACAACTAGAAAAACTCAATGTAAAAAACAAAATATCTTTAAAAAGAAATGTATATAAATAAAAGCATAAATTAGTCAAAAATAAAATGTAGACTTTATCTAAGTATCAGGTTTTTTTTTCTTTTTTTAACAAGAATATAGAAAATTTCTGGGCAGCTGTGATTAGAAATACAAGAAAGAAGCAAAACCTTTTCAAGAATTAAAAAGGGGGTAGAATTAAAGATTTTAGGAAAATTTAAGAGAGCAAGTGTAACATCTTCTTAATAAACACGAGAATCTAGAAGAAATGGATAAATTTTGAAAATGCAAAAAATATGAATGCCGACTCAAAAAGCAATTTATCTGAATAGAGTAATAAACATAAAAGCAAAAATATAGTAAAAAACATACCTCTCAAAGATCTTTGTGGTTATGAATCGAAAAATATGAAGGAAGACTAATAATCATCAAGTAATTACAAGTATAATGAGTATCATAAAAGCAGAAGTAGAGAATGCCTTCTTTTCCTGTGGTTTTGCTAGAAATTCTTGAGAAAAAGCAAAAGGGGCCTATTTTCATCAGCTCTCTAGAGAAAACTCTGGAAGTTCCTACAGAATTTGACAATGAAGTTATTTCCCACCTATCTACTCCAAAACACTTGATTTTCCAAAGGAAGCAGCTAAGTCATGGTAAAACAATCTAGAGAAAGAAGCCTTTCCTTTCTTTTGTAATACTTGATCCCTGAAGGGAAGAAGCAAAGATTAAAGTAGTGGTAATAGTGTGAAAAAGATACCCTGTTATCTTGATTCACACAAAATGGAAATGAAGTGTTTCTAATTTACTTTTTCACATATATCACAGAATGGAGAACATATGATAACATTTAATGGGTGAATTAATTTTTTACAGTGTTCAGTTGATGCAAACCATGTTGGAACACTAAGGAATGCTGGTGATATAAGATGGTAC
This sequence comes from Equus przewalskii, assembly GCF_037783145.1. Taxonomy (NCBI): domain Eukaryota; kingdom Metazoa; phylum Chordata; class Mammalia; order Perissodactyla; family Equidae; genus Equus; species Equus przewalskii. The sequence goes on from NC_091843.1 coordinate 56,755,069, forward strand.
TCTAAGCATAAGTGATGAAGTGTCAGTGGAAGTTACATTAAGTTTGGCACGCATCATTAAACAGCGTCTGATATGAGCAGATGTTCAATTTTTCACACTGAGGAGGTGGTTCAGGAAATTCTATTGTAGCATAACGTAATGCAATGGCATAATTTGCTGTGAAAGTAAAATAAGCCATCCATCTTGAATGTGGCAGTTCATATCTCTTTGTGAAGTGTGTCGATAATTTCAATGTTCCTGTCTGCAGTGGAAACTAAAGATGATTCTGAAGGTCCTAAATACCCCTTGTCTACATTTGTTGTTATCCATATTGTTCTGATAGAGTGCCATAGGTAGACAGCACCTTTAAATATCTGACAATGTTATAAATGGTATCATTGAAGACTAATATTTCCTCAAATTTATCATTGTATCCTTTAATACTCTCACTGTGCCCGCTTCCTATGTCCTGGAAGTCATGGGAAAGTTGCTACAATATAAGAGTGGTAAATTCCATAGAAGCTCAACTTCCTGAAAGATCCCTTCTTTACATTTATGTTTCTATCCAAAGGCTGTGTTCTCTAGTCAGCTGTTTTGGATGGTGATGTCCTTATCATATCAGTTCCTCATTTTAGTGTTAGTATCTCAAAAAATGGAAAGATAGCTGAGCCAAGGGTGGATACGTAAATTTGACTCTCCCTATTTCTCAAAAAAAAAAAAAAAAAAGATAAAGAATAACAAGAACAATAAAACTGCACAAACTCAATTTTCTCAGCATGACTAGAAGTCAGACTGACTAAACCTCGAATTACCAGTAAGTGGAAAAGTAACCCAAAACTCTAGCATGCTATCTTTCATTCTTCCCACTGCAACCCTTTGGGGACTACATGGATATTACAGCAAAAAACTGCATAGAAGAGAGAAAATTGGGAGATAGCAGTGGGAGAAAAAAATAAATCTAACAGAAACCACCAACAGAAAGAAAAAGATTATGAGAAAATATAGAAAAAGTGTAGTGGTAGGGCAGAGCTCTGACTACAGGAAAGGGACTTAAAAGTACGTGTGGGACATAAGTAAACAGTCTTTGGGAGATATCAAGCCTGTAGAAAACCAGTTTTAAACACTTAAGAGTTCAGGGGAATTCTGTATCCACGAGCCCTTTTTGAAGAATCTACTAGAAAATGAACTCCATTCAACCAAAAGATGACCAGGGAAACTTTAGCAAATGGAGTGATGGACAGCATTTAATAACTTAATTGTAGATCTGAGACAAGGATGAATAAGAAAAGTGCAGAATAAAATGTTATGATATTTGCTAATGTTATATATTTTATGTTCTGATAAAGTAGAAATACTATGACTAGAAAGATGCAAGTACAATAAATTTGTTAATTATTGTATAGGTGTTGGATAGGGGTTAAGGATATTATTAAAAACTCATAAATGATAGTAATGATTTTAAAAAATGAGGGAATAAGGTCATTTAAAATAGTACAGGTTTGGTGTCCAAGATGGCAGTGTAGGCAGACTCTGAACTCATCTCCTCCCATGAACACAACCAAGCTACAATTAATCATGGAACAATTACCCCTGAGAGAGAACTGAAATCTGGATAAAAAGAACCCCCGTAACAAGGGACAGTCCTGACTGAGACAGAAGAGGCAGGAATTCCTTCTGGAGAGAAAAAAAGCCACCTTTGCAAGCCGCAGTGCTTCACAACTGGCCAAGAGCAACCCTAAGGTATGCAGCCTTTCCTGGAGGAGCAGGGTACATGAACAGGGGAGTATTACCACTATAAGCGTTCTTCAGACTCAGCACAACTGAGACGAGTCTTATAATATCTGGCTTTGCTGGCTATTAACCACAACAGGGGATATCCCTAGAAAAGCTATTGAACACAAGCAGAAAAAAGCTGGCTCTTAAAGGGCCCACACACAAATTCATCCATTTTTGGAAAGCAAACTAAAATCACCAGAAACAAAGGTGCACAGTCCTTTGGTGAAAAGAGACTCACCTGATAGGCTTTGGGTGCATCTCGGTGAGAGGTAAGACCTCTACAGAGACTTGGGACTTGAGACATTGGCGGCAGCCATTATTGTGACATAGTGGAGGCATACTGACATAGACGCTAGGAGAGGCCATTGGAATTCTTCCCCTGGCCTGTTAGCCCAGAGTCTGTCCTGCCCGCTAGAGTGCCCATTTAATCCAGCTCAGTCAGGGTAGGCAGCCTTCCCTAGGGGCTGGCCCCACCCAACAGCAAGCCTTCAGGCAACTTTTCTACCTGCATAGACTGGGTTCCTGGATCCTCTGCATGCAGGAGAGTAGGTCCATCTCTGTGGGGCAGGGCATGCATATGGAGTGGTGGAGTGGGTAGGGCATTGGTGAAGTGTGTGGGGGCCTCTGTAGTGCAGCAACTGGGTATGCTCCAGGGGGCCAAGATGTGTGCATGGACCAGGACACTGTTGAATGGTGTGTGTGGACCTGTGGGCTGTGGGGCTTATCTGCAACAGAAGACTTGTGCTTCACAAACAGCCACATAGGAGATCAGCCCTGCCTTCCAAAGCTTGAAACACCTGGGTGCTCCCATGCCTGGGGCCAGCTGACTCAGCTGCAACCCTGAGAGAGCTGACAGCAGCTTTGCAGGTCAGAGGCCTACAGAAATTGTAAGACCTTGAGCCTAGCAACCAGCCACGCTGGGAACCTACTCACTTAACAGAAAAACGGCAGCAGGAATGTGCTATTAGACCTTATAGCCAACTGTACTGGGGCTCCCCAAAACCAATAAAGTGACTGAAGGGCCCATGGCAGCCACATGCTGCTTAGAGTTACAACCAGCTGGCCCGAGGGACAGCCTTGACTCCCTGTAGCAAGAGCAACCCTGCCACAACAGAAGGTCACATGTAGCCCACACAGGAATCACTCCTGGAACATTTGTAATTGGTGATGAGAGAGAAGTACACTGCTGGGCCTCAAAAAGCATCTCTTACATGAAGCCACTTCTCCAAGATCAGGAGACATAGCTGACCCACCTAATACATAGATATAAGCACAGACAAAGAGGGAAAATGAGAAGGCAAAGGAATATGTTCTAAGAAAGGGAACAGGACAAAACCCTAGAAAAAGAACTAAATGCAACAGAAATAAACAATCTAACTGACAAAAAGTACAAACAAAAAGTTATAAGGATGCTCACTGATCTTGGGAGAAAAATAGACGAACACCATGAGAATGTCCACAAAGAACTGGAAAATATAAAAAAGAACCAATCCAAAATGAATAATACAATACTAGAAATGAAAAATTCACTGGAGGGACTCAATAGCAGAATAGATGATACAGAAAAATGGATCAGGGAGCTGGATGAAAGACTAGAGGAAATCACCCAAGCTGAACAGATGAAATAAAAATGAATTAAAAAGAATGAGAACAGTCTAAGCAACCTCTGGGGCGACATCAAGAACGCTAACATTCGTATTATAGCTGTCCCAGAAGAAGAGAAAAAGGGGCAGAGAATCTATTTGAAGAAATAATAGCTGAAAACTTTCCTAACCTAAGGAAGGAAACAGACATCCACGTACAGGAAGCACAGAGAGCACCAAACAAGATAAAGCCAAAGAGGCCCACACCAAGACACACTATAATTAAAATGTCCAAAATTAAACATAAAGAGAGAATCCTAAAAGCTGCAAGAGAAAGGCAACAAGTGACATACAAAGTAAACCCCATGTGGCTATCAGCTGACTTCTCAGATGAAACTTTACAGGTTAGAAAGGAGTGGCACAATATATTTAAAGTGCTGAAAGGAAAAACCTACAGCCAAGAATACTGTACCTGGCAAGGTTGTCATTCAGAATAGAAGGAGAGATAAAGAGTTTCCCAGAAAAGCAAAAATTAAAGGAGTTTGTCACTAAGAAAACTCCTTTATTTATTTAGCATTTTATTTATTTAGCATTACAGGAAATGCTAAAGGGACTTATTTAAGTGGGAAAGAGAAGACTACAAATAGGATTAAGAAAACTATCCCAAAAAAAGGCAATAAAATCACTGGTAAAGGCAAAAATACAGTCAAGGTAGCAGCTCAACCACCCCGGAAGATAATATGGAGGTCAAAAGACAAAACTACTAAATTACCTATTTCAATGATGAGAAGGTAATGGATACACACACACACACAATAAGAGGTTAGATATGATATCAAAAACATAAAATGTGGGATGAAGGGAATAAAAGAATAGAGCTTTTAGAAAGAGGTCAAACTAAAGAGACTATCAACTCAATATAGATTCCTATATACATAGATTATTATATATGAACCTCATGGTGATCACAAACCAGAAACCTGCAATAAATGCCCAAATAATTAAGAGAAAGGAACCCAAACATAATACTAAAGAAAGCCATCAAACCACAGGGAAAGAGTGAGATAAGAAGAAAGGAACAGAGAAGAACTACTAAAACACCCAGAAAAAAGAAAGTAACAAAATGGCAATAAGAACATACTTATCAATAGCTACTTTAAATGTCAATGGACTAAATGCTTCCATCAAAAGGCATAGGGTGGCCGATTGGATAAAAAACAAGAACAATATATACGCTGCATACAAGAGACACACTTCAGACCTAAAGACACTCACAAACTGAAAGTGAAGGGATGGAAATAGATACTCCATGCAAATAACAAAGAAAAGAAAGCTGAGTAGCAATACTTATATCAAACAAAATAAACTTTAAAACAAAAACTGTAACAAGAGACAAAGAAGGAAACTACGTAATGATAAAGGGAACAAGCCAACAAGAGGATATAACACTTGTAAATATCTATGCATCCAACATCGGAGCCCCTAAATATATAAAGCAATTATTAACAGAGATAATGGAGAAATAGGCAGTAACACAATAATAGTAGGGGACTTCAACACTCCACTTACACCAATGGGTAGATCATCCAAACAAAAGATCAATAAGGAAACATTGGTCTTAAATGACACATTAGACCACATGGACTTAGTAGATATATACAGAACATTCCATCTAAAAACTTCAGGATACATAGTCTTTTCAAATACACATGGAACATTCCCCAGGACTGATCACATATTAGGCCACAAAACAATTTCAATAAACTTAAGATTGAAGTAATACCATGCATCTTTTCTGACCACAAAAGTGTGGAACTAGAAATCAACTACAGGAAGAAAATCAGAAAAGCCATAAATATGTGGAGATTAAACAAAATGCTACTGAACAATGATTGGGTCAATGAAGAAATCAAAGGAGAAATCAAAAAAGTACCTGGAGACAAATGAAAATGAACATACAACATGCCAACATCTATGGCATACAGTAACAGCGGTTCTAAGAGGGTAGTTTATAGCAATTCAGGCCTACCTCAACAAAGAAGAAAAATTCCAAATAAAAAAATCTACCAGCACACCTAAAGGAACAGGAAAAGGAAGAAGAAAGCCCAAAATCAGTAGAAGGAAGGGAGTAATAAAAAAATCAGAGCAGAAATAAATCAAATAGAGACTTAAAAAAAATAGAAAAAAATCAATGAAACCAAGAGCTGGTTCTTTGAAAAAATAAACAAAATTGACAAAGCTTTAGCTAGACTCACCAAATAATAAAGAGAGAAGTTTCAAATAAAGAAATCAGAAATGAAAGAGGAGAAATTACCAGGGACACCTGAGAAATACAAAGGAGTATAAAAGAATACTATGAAAAGTATTACTATGTAATTACTAAATAATACTGTGAAAAGCTATATGCCAACAAATTAGATAATCTAGAAGAGATGGATAAATTCTTAGAATCATACAACCTCCCAAAACTGAATCAAGAAGTATAGAATTTGGACACACCAACCACCAGTAAGGATATCGAAACAGTAATGAAAAACCTCCCAAAAAATAAAAGTCCAGGACCAGATGGCTTCCCTGGTGGATTCTACCAACCAGAGTTCATGGGTTCAGGTCCCAGGCATGGGCCTACACACTGCTCATCAAGCCATGCTGTGGTGGCATCCCACATAAAATAGAGGAAGATTGGCACAGATGTTAGCTCAGGGACAATCTTCCTCAAGCAAAAAAGAGGAAGATTGGTAATAGATGTTAGCTAAGGGCCAATCTTCCCCACCAAAACAAAAACAAAAATGTTAGAATGCTTACTCAAATAAATTGCCCTAGAAGAAACTAAGAAAGTTATCATGGAACTACCCCTCAAAAAGTACCGTGTCCAGGACGGAATTCACAGGGGACTTCTAGCAAACTTCACAGAGCAGCTGGTGCGAATGTTCTATGCGTTACTGGAGAGCATTGAAAATGAAGGACAACTTGCTAATGTTTTTATGTAGCAAGTATAACATTGATATAGGAACTTGGTAAGACAGTTCAAAAAACATTTATGGACCAACATCACCAACGACTATCGATGTAAAAGTTCTAAATAAAATAAAGTGAACATAATCTAGTGTTACTATAAGAAAACAGTACACGTTGACCTAGTATGTTTATTGTTGGAATGTGAAGTTAGTTCAATATTTGGAAATTTATTAATATAAGACACCTAAATAATATGCCTAAGGAAAAAATAATCAAAGGATTGTTTCCACAGATATTGAAAAAACTTTTAACAAAATTCATCACCAATTCCTTGTAAAATACACTCAAGCAAATAAAAATTGATATTTTTTTTACATGGTAAAATATATCTACCCTACTTCTGAGACTAACATCTTCCTGAATTGGGAAAGAAGTGACATTTCCAGTAATATCAGAGAGAAACAACTGTAAAGAGAATCCAAGTGAAGGGACCTGGGAATTCTTTTTACTAGTCTTGTAAATTTTCTCTAAGTTCTAAATTATGTCAAAATAAAATAATTTAAAAATGTGGAGAACTAGGTTACTAATGCCTTTTTTCTTTAACAAGACCTGGGACTGGTATTTCTAGCTGTCTACCCACTATCTATTTCTCTTATCTTTCTTCCAAAAGTACTTTTTTTAGTGAGGTCTGAGGTAAAGTGCTTTTCTTTTTTTTTTTTTAAAGATTTTATTTTTTTCCTTTTTCTCCCCAACGCCCCCCAGTACATAGTTGTATATTCTTCGTTGTGGGTCCTTCTAGTTGTGGCATGTGGGACGCTGCCTCAGCGTGGCTTGATGAGCAGTGCCATGTCCGCGCCCAGGATTCGAACCAACGAAACACTGGGCCGACTGCAGTGGAGCGCGCGAACTTAATCACTCGGCCACGGGGCCAGCCCCTAAAGTGCTTTTCTTTTAACCCAATTTTGTCCCCTAAGATAAAGTGGAAGTTTCTGGGTAGGGCTTCTGGGAAAAATTCCTAAAAGGGAATCTTGGCTCACATTATCCTCAGAGCTTTTGCCTTTCTGCGGAGTATCCACTGGAGGAAAGTCTCAGGCTGAAGATGAAGGAACAGACATAGAAGGTGCTTGAGTCCTTGGTGAAGTCATTATATCAACCACTGGTGGCCAATTCAGGATGTTATGCATAATAGAAATAATGTTCCTTACTTAAGCTGTAGTTGGTTGGGTTTACTGTATTTTGCAGCTGTGTGAATTTGATAGATTTTTTTCACATAGGTATGACATGGACTTTAAATGTTACAGGAACCTTCAGAGGAATCAGAAAATTACAATAGTTGAGAACCACCACTCAAGATACAAAGATCCAGTATTAAATCCCAATCTACATCTCAAAGTAAATGTTCTAGAGAGTTCCTACTGTGTTGAGAACCGCTCTGATGACTTGGGAAAATAAGCATAATGCAATAAGCTTAGATAATGCTTTCCTCCCTTGTTGTTTTATCAGTTCAACACTATTTGCTGAGAAACTACTTTGTGGAAAACACTGGAAAATAGGAATGTGCCTCAGTAGTTCATTAGGACCTTCTAATCCTGCTAGCAAGTAAATAGAGATGGAAGTGCTTTAAGAAATAAAACCCACTTGTGACATTACACTGAAAGTGTTAACAAGCTATATAGATGGTGCAAGTCTTGTTCAAAGACACGTACAGCATGGAGTGAGGGAGAATTCATGGAGGAGGTAGCATCTAAGTAAGTCTTGGCAAAAAGATAAAACTTGGATCATTGGAAGGGATAGGTGGGAAGGAATTCTTGGCAAAATAAATGGCATATACCAATGGGTGGAAGTTATAAAGAAAGTGACATTTAGAGACAGTAAGGCAGCCAGTTCTTTTGGAGTAGAACGTTTTTGACATTATAAATTCTTCTGTAGGAATATAGCCTGATTGAAGCAGAATTTTAGAAAGTTATCTAATATGTAGGATGAAATAGAGGAAGTTTAGAGAGAATCAAACAGGATGATAAATTTAGTAATCTTGATCATAGGTGGAGGAGTCAGAATGGGAAAGACATGTTCAAGCGCTATTTCTAAAGAAAGATTCACAGACTGAATTTTTCTAAGTTATTCATCAATACTGTTCCTCGGCTTTTAAAAAACTCATTGACTCCTAAAAAAGATACCTTATTTCTCCTACTTTCCTTAAGCCTGCAATATAGTTGTCATTTTAAATTCTGAGCTGCAAATTTGAGATTTGTTGTAGGGCTTCTTGTTTTGTAATAATGAAATAAGTCAAGTTTATGAATTTGTTCCAAACAGCTTTGGTTTTCCTTTAATAATTTTGTTATGCGGTATCCTCATTGATAATATTTTCTAATTATTGAATTATTGCCATTTTATATCCTCTTTGTTGCAAGCATTATATAGGTGAGCAGTTCAATTTCCCAGTTTGTTCTTTTAAATTTCCCAGTTTGTTTTTTTAATATATACAGTATAACTGTAAATACAGTACAGTTATATTGTAATATAACTACTAAAGTTATATTAAAATTTCTAGTTTAATTGCATTTTGGTCAGTGACTGCAATTTGTATAATTCTGCAGTTGGAATCTGAGACTTTATTGTGGCCTTGATTATTATAGTTGATTATGGTAATCAACTGTTAATGTTTCATGGATGTTTAAAATGTTTTTTCTTTGGTAGAATACAATTGTCATCATATATATATTGAATCAAACAATAATTATGTTATTCAGATCCTTTCTATCTTTATGTTTTGTATACTTGTTCTCTGAATGACTAAGGGTGAAGTATGTAAAGCATAGGTTACAAATGATCAGCCACATACAGCTGTCTTATGTTGGTCCATGCAAACAGTTGACCATGCAATGTTATTTTTAAAATTAGACTAATCACCAGCATTTAAAAGCCAGGGAATTTCATATAACATTTAAATTTATGACTTTCTTTGAAAAATTAGAAAATCTGCCAAACCAGGGTCCTCATGACCATACAGAAAAGTTTGAAACTGAGAGGTGTTTGCCCTTGTGGGGGATGAGAATTTGCCACCCAAAAATGTGTCTCCTTGGCTTGATTATTTTTAAGAACAAAAGACTCAGAAAGAAACTTTGACCTTCCCCCAAACTGCCTAAAAGAATTTAAGATAGAAGGCCTCTTTCAGGAAGGAGCTAATAGCATAGACAACTATAGTATAATGTGAACTAGGTGTGTTAGACAGGGAGAAACCTAGCAAGGCCCATTTATCAAAGTCCTCTCAATGTCTCATTGTCTTTGCAACCCATGGCAAACATTTGTTTACCAAACATTTGTTTTCTCTCTCCATATGAATTGACTTCCTTCCCTTTGAAGTCCCAAACAACTACCCCCAACATTCTCGTTTGTCTTTAGCTGAAGATGATATTTAAGGTGGTGGCTTCAGCCATTTTGGTGAGCTACTCAGTTTTCCTGGGTTTCCCTCATGTATACATGTTATTAAATCTTGATTTTCTCCTGTTATTCTATCTCATGTCAATTTAATTCTTAGACCAACTGGAAGAACCTAGAGGGTAGAGGAATATGCCTTCCTCGCCCACACCCTCTTAAGATAGAACTTACACTCCCCATTTGACCTGGGCCTCCCCTGTTACCTGAGACTGAGGCCTATGACTGTGAACGTGAGTTGCCATTTATCTTTGTTCTTGCTCTGTTGTATTAGCTGTGGTAGAGTAGAAGAACTGAAAAGAACCCCCAAAAACCCATCAGAAGGAGTAAATCAAAAGATAGACTGAGAAGGCATTGCATTTAAGGGAGAAAAAAAATTGTAACAGCCAGCCATCTTTATTTATATGTATTACTTATTTTGGCCATTGTAGGAATATGAGTTGGTAATCCCTATAACAATGTCTTCCTGTCAATTTAGTCTTATATTTTAAATCAACTTCATTGAGATATAGTATACATATAAACTGATCCATATAAATGTACAGTTTGCTGAGACATATCTATATATAGATAGATTCCTATCAAGCCACCTGTGGTATATAAACCTGTGAAAACAAGGCCACAGTCAAGATACAGAACATTTTCGTTATTACCAAAAGTTTCCTTATGCCTTTCTGCAGGCCATTTCTCCCTCTTCCCCTGCCCCAGACAACCACTTACGTATTTTCTGTCATTATAGAATCAGTTTAATTTTTCAGAATTTTATATAAATGAAATTAGATAGGTTTTAGTATTTTTTTTGCCTGATTTTTTTTCAGGTAGCACATTGCTTTTGAGATTCATCCATATTTTTGTTTATATCAGTAATATTTTCTTTTCTATTACTGAGAGTTTTTCCATTGTTTGGATATATGACAATTATTTTAAACATTTATCAGTTGAAGGATATTCTCCCCCCCACTTAAAAAATATTATAAGCTGTTAAGAAGATGTTCACGTGCAAATCTTTGTGTGAACATCTGGTTTCACTTCTCTTGAGTAAATACCTAGGAATGAAATGGCTGGGTTGTATTTTAGGTATATGTTTAACTTTTCAGGAAACTTCTAGCTTTCTAAAGTGGTTGTAAAATTGTATATTCTCATTAACAGTGTATGAGAGTTCCATTTGCTCCATATCCTTGCCAACAGTTTATATAATTTTGTCTCTTCTCTGGTTAGGTAGTGGTATCACCTGGTGGTTTTAATTTCCTTGATGACAAAGGATGTTGAGCAACTTTTCATGTGTGTTTTCTAAAATGTCTGCTCTAATCTTTTGCCCATTTTTGTTATGCTTCTTACAATTGAGTTGTAAGACTTCTTCGTGTATATAGAATGCAAGACCTTTGCAAGATATATGAATTGTGAATATTTTCTCCCGTTCTGTGACTTGCCTTTTCATCTCCTCATATTTGTAATAATTTTGCTTTATAAGTTCACTATGTTGTTTGATTCTCACATGTTCATGGATCATATCTCAACTGTAAACTGTATCGTGATCAGTATAACAGAACTCTCTTGTTACCATTTTATTACTTCTTTTTTTTCTGCTTTTTCTTTCTTTCTTTCTTTTTTTTGGAGGACGTCTGGCCCTGAGCTAACATCTGCCACCAATCCTCCTATTTTTGCTGAGGAAGACTGGCCCTGAGCTAACATCCATGCCCATCTTCCTCTACTTTATATGTGGGATGCCTACGACAGCATGGCTTGCCAAGTGGTGCCATGTCTGCACCTGGGATCCAAAACAGTGAACCCCGGGCCACTGAAGTGGAACGTGTGAACTTAACTGCTGTGCCACTGGGCCAGCCCCTTGTTACTTCTTTTAATACATATTTTATTCAGTTTCTACTGTTTGGAATTTTAAAAATTTTTGTGTTTTATTTATGTCCTTAGAAACTTTATAAGTTGAATTTTATTTTTAACTAATATGAAAATATTTCTCTTTCAATACTAGTTTAAACTATTACAGTTATTGTCAAAACCAATATTGGGTCTTTTTTATGTGAACATTTACAAAATTGGTTAGTTTAATACTTTATTGTTATTCCTTTTTCTAGTGATTTGAAAGCTATGACCCTATTCTAAAATCTAAATTTTTGTCTTAAAAAAACACACTAAAATATATCTCCATCTATTAATATTAAGAACGAAATGCCAGCTGTGAAAACTATGAAAATATTTTCCACCATATTACAGGTTGAAGCAACTTCTCTCCATTCTGACCTAAGTCCTTTTTCCTTATTATAATCTGTACTTTTAGACTTAGATTATTATTTAGACAGATTGTTTTCAAATTATCTTTTTGTGGTTATCTTTCAATTATTTTATACACATTCTTTGCTAACCTAACCATACAGAAGCAACTATCTGTGTTCGATGCTGTTTATAAAAAGGTATTTATAATATCACTTCTTCACGTTTTCATTTAAAATTTTTATTCTCATTTCATGTAATTTGATATCCTGTGTGTGTGTGTGTAAGGATATATTAGTGTAATGTTTCAAGTATTTGATTATCTAAGAAAGATTTTTCTATTACTTTGTCACACTGACGAGAGCTTAACTATTCATACGATTATTAGGAATTATTGGGTGTCAGACTTACCTTTAGATACATATTTCTTTATTGTCTCTGTCCTTCATTGTGCATAAGAAAATGAAATTTCCTGGGAATTTTCTTCAATCTTAAACACTTTTTTTCATGCTTTGGTGCATTTTTTCTTGATGCATGACTTCTAGATATTACATGTAGGTCTGTTTATAATTTGGTCAATTTTAACAAACAGTATTGTATAGTACTGAGAGAACTCTTCTTCCAAATTATTGTTTGTGTCTTGTTTTTAGCTCAGGAAAGTCTTCTATCCTTTGACTATTACTTTTGTTCTTTTTTCCCTCCGATGTCATCTGTTATTGGAAATGGCGACAAAACTCTCAAAAACTTTAAGAAATCTACCAGAGTTGATGTATTTTATTTTAACTTTTGTGGAATACCTTCCTAGTTTACATTTGAGATAGCAAAGATGTTAATATTAATATTATTAGCTAGACACATTATACTGGTAAATAATATGATCAATCGTAATTACAGACATTTCAGAGGTTGAGAGTAGTTTCTCTCTCTACATAGGAATTATATCTGAATTTTAGATATTTCATAAGACTTTTTTTTGCAAGAGGAGTTCATGATATGGAATAATTTATTTTTCTGCAGCTGCTAAAGAAGGGGATATATTTTCTGATTGTGCAGATACCTTATTCCATAGTAGTCAGAAAAGCCTACGGTTTTAGAGAGTAAGTGCTGGAACTCCATTAGTATCAGTAGAAACAGAGACATATCTGAGGAACTAAAAACTAACATTAAACAAGAGGCCAAAATAAGATTATTAAATGGAATATGAGGCATGTCATGCTTTGCAGCTACACATTTTCAAAACACCAGTGATTTCTAGGTTGACTTTTCATTATCTCCCTTCCTCTATATCTATTATTTTTATCTCATAATTTCCAACGTTTGTCATTTTGGCTGCAATCTTAAAGTTTTGAAGTTTGTCTTCCATACAACTGATTATATTTTCAGCAATATAAAATATGCTTTTTATTGCCTCCCTGCTGATCTTAATTCTAATGTTGCATTTAAATTGCACAGTCGTTTCAATTTCTATCCAACTTCTTTTCCATTTCTGCCCGTATCCTGGTTCTAGTTAACTTTTCTATAATGTAACTTCTGAAATTTTTAAATTATCTTCCCTAGTATATATTTTCAGAGGAAAGCTTTTCTTCTTTCACTGAGTGTTGAGTCCTCCTTTATGTTGGAGAATCTCTATATAAACTTATCACCATTGCCTCTGAAAAAGGATTGGCCTATGTATAGAGGTAGTATTTGTTAACGGACTAAGTGGTTGGTTTTCCCTTATCCCTTCTGCCTTTTCTTCTGTGGATTAACAGCAGTCCCCCTCAGATGTTATCCTGGAGGACAGATAGATACATATTCACAGCTCCACACCTAATTCCTGGTAATTTTCCTGGTGTGATTCTGCTAGACTGAGATGGGATCTCCTCCTCCTCCTGCTTCCTAGTTGCCTGTTCCTATTAGATCATAAGACAGCACGCTTTACTGTTTTCTCCTTGTCAGTCGCAGCATACAGCAGCATCCCGGAAGGCCATGCTTCCACAGCTCTCTCACTTCTGCCCCTTCTTATGACCAAGCTGTTACTCAAGATGTGGTGTTCTGCCTGCTCACTTCCACAACCAAATATGTCACATTCCTAGGAGTTACAGTCATCACGTGGATGCAATAAGAGAGTCACTGAAGAGGATAGCAGGGACAAAAAATGCGTTTGATTCTAAAAGTTGTTTGGAGCAGTAGTTAGGTAACTCCTTATTTGGATCAGAGAAGTCCTGTATCTCTGAAGCGAGGGTCTGCAGTGCTGCTGGGTGGAAATTTCCCATGTTGTCTATTTCTGCCTCTTCTTATTCAGATACATTTTCTCCCTTTTCTTTGTCAAATTTCCTCCAGCTGCACTGCCAGCGGGTCTTTTGTATTACCTGTGCTGCTCTGCTTTGCATCTCTCAGGCTTCTCTGAATATTTTAATAAATGGATAAAGGAAAGAAAAGCAGGTTTGTCTTATTATTTGCCTTTTAGATCAAGAAGTCTCACATTTCCTTCATTTTAACAGAGTATTCGTGGTGTCAAGTTCACCAGTCACTGGGTTCATCTGTTTTGGTCATGACACCACAGCACAAGACTGTATATTCAATCAGAAGTGAGTGAAGCCCTCGGAAGACACACAGACAGTGGGCATCTTATTCAGGACTTGGTCCCACGATACCGCATCACACATGTCGTGTGTGGGAATCTAACAAAAATCCACAACACTCTCTGACAGGCAGTGATTCAAAGCAATTAAGTTTAGATTGTTTATTTTGCAGGAAAAAAAAGTCATTAGAAGAAGAATTTTGTTTTGTTTTTTTTTGAACAAAGGCAAATTGTGTTGTATTTTATATCCTAGCAATGTACAATTGGAAAACAACAGTAAAATAATAAAATTTGTGATACACACAAAAATGAAATAGTCTCACAAAACATGTACACAATCTCTATGCTGAAAACTACAAATAGCTGATTAAAAAATTAAAGTAGATCTAAATAAATAGAGAAACACACCATATTCGTAGATTAGAAGTGTGATATTATAAAGAAGTCAATTCTTCCAAAAGTTATACGCACATTTAGTACATTAATAATTCCAATCAAAATCCCAGAGAACTTTTGGTAGCTATAGAAAAGCTGATTCTAAAATGCATAAGAATTTTGGTTTCTTGCTGAAGAGAATAATAGGTGTAAAAATTGTCTTCAGGGATTAGAAATGGACCTTAGTGGCATATAATGTATGAAAATTTGGCATGTTAAAAACCTTGACTGGTTTGAAGAATGCTGATATCTATTATTAGTCCGCACAAGTGTACTACATCAGATATAATCAGAAGGTGCTGGAAATTTGGAAAACTATTAGCATTGCCAGATGCTATGTGACACCTTCTAGAAATGTATGACAGTAATGACAGTTGCCTTGCGAACATCTTGGATGACTCATCTTTCTGTCCACTCCCCCAGTTATTTGTTTTCACGGTGTTGGGTGTGTTTCTTTTCTAGCTCTGATTTGTCTGGAGTCAGGATCAATAATAGTTGGAAGAGAAGGAATAGAGACGAGAAAAAACAAGTGTCTACTTTTGGTAATACAATGATAATATTGAGACTACTTAGTTACCTGAAAGCAGTGTACCCAATACAATGGTCACATATGCAAATAGTAGCCTACCTGTGTAGCGGTCCTCAGGAAAGCTGTTGCAAATCCCAGGATCTTGGGGAAAATTTTCATGACGACACTTAGCAAACACTTGTTGTAGCTTTCCAGAAAAGAGTAGTGGCAGAAGTTTACTCTAGTAAACACAGAATGCTGGTGCTGCAAAGGGTCTGACCAGTCACCTGTTTTATTCTCTTTATTTTGCATATGAGGAAATTGAAACCAGGGCAGGTGAAGTGATTTCCCCCAGATCAAATGTAGTCTAAGCACACACTCTGGGCCTGAACCCAACTCTCCTGTGTTCTAATCCAGCACCTTTCCAGTGTGCCAAACTTTACTTCTGCCAGGAAAAGTCCCATTGGGAAAGGCAACAAACAGTTGCTGTGAATATTAAAAGATGCCACATTATTTGGGAAGGTAAATAAGCGAAGTTAAAAGAAAATGTCTTTAGGTTTAGAAGCAGAACCAAAGAGGGGGCAAAGAGGAGAAAATTTGTTCTGATCTCTCTTTTCAGATCTCCTTTATTTATAATAAAATGGCCAGGGAATTTTTTAAAGCAGAGTTTAACCCCAATCCTAACATAGTGCCACCCTTTATTTAAGAGCAATGTTCCAGTCCTTGCCGTGGCAAATGTCGATTTTAGTTTTAAACAATCCCGTACTCTCAGCTGTTGATTGCATCTTCCAACTCTTATTTTAGCCTATTGTATGTATTTTTGTAATATTGTTTAAACCATATTTGGAAAGTGACAGGAATAAATGAATGCATTGACTTAAAACTCCTATTTCTACTTATCTGGATTTCTTTAAGATCATTATTTTTATCCTCTTCTCTGAATCAGTTCACTAATTAGCATCATGAATGGCTTTGAAATATTCCCATGAAGTTTTGGCTTCATCAGGGTAGATGATAAAGCCCCTAAACCTGATAAAACTATCTTACCATTTTCCTAATTTAAAAAATGCTGTTTATGGGGAGGGGGGAAAGGTGGGTTCTGCTTTAGTTTATTTGATGGGAATGTAAAATATTTGTTCTAACTACTTCTGAAGGAAGGAGAGAGACCCGCTCCTGGCCTGTTAATACGCTTTTGAATTCATCAGTTGTATAATTCAAAGGAGCAGAAGCTTTGAGCAGGATTCTGAATGAAGACGGTGCCACGCAAGGCCTTCCTCTTCTCCCAGAAAGGACTCTAAAGACTAAGATTTGAGCACACGGACTAAATGCCAGGGTCTTTGGGAAGAGCGCAAGCTTGAAGCTCGTGTTGACATGAATTTCAAGTCCAAGACTGGGAGAATCCCAATCTGTTGTGCTTTAGTATCTAGAGAGAATTTAATTGAAGAGGGAAAGGTGACAATTTAGGTTATTTTCCTGTGAGCTAACAGATCCTGTGTTCCAGTTCTGTTTCTGTGTAAACTCCAAAAAGTTAAGCTCTCGAGGACTGTGTTTTTTATCTGACAAATCAGTTAATAGTGCTATTCTACCTGCTTCAGGAGGAAAATGAGGTATTTGTAAAAACGCTTTGAAAGAAACAAAAAGACTTTGTGAAGTATTATTTATTTATTCATGCTTTTGGGATTATTCCTTTTGTCAAGGGGAGTCGACTCCTCTTCTCATGGGAACCATCCCTGATGGGTTTCCTTTCACCATCTCTTTCCTGTGTATCTCATTTATGATCCCCCTTTTTTTTTTTTTCGAGCTGTCGGTTTTACAGTATTGGCTAATTGGACATGGCTAATAAAACTGAAAGCAGATGTTCTGAGCTTACCCTTACATGAATTCTCAAACCATCCCAACATTTGGAGGGAAAAGAACATGGATGACTGTATTTTCAAACTGAACTTGCAGGAAAGCTTGAGTATTTCCCGTGAATTGTCACGCTTAATCAAATTAGACACAAGCTCTTAGCCAGTGGAATACAGGCTGGATTCCGGAGGTTTTTCACAAAGGAGGAAGTATTCTCTACTCTCCTGACATGTGTAGGAGTCCTTGATTAGCATTATTGTGAGTGGGAGGTGGGTTTAGGGGAACCTTGGTAAAAAGTAATGACCACTTTTCTTGGAGAGGAGTGGAAGATTAAGATCAAAGATAAGGGACAGAGGGAGAAGGGGGATCTTGAATGCCAAGTGGGAGACTTACTGGGCAGGAAATGTGCCGGGGAGGGGAAATTCCTCTTTCTACTCTTCTTATGTTCCTCTGGCTGGACTAACAAAACTGACACAAGGCTAGATTAACAGGAGAAAAACTCAATTTAATATGTACGTTTTGGAGATCATAGAGAAATGATGCTCAGAGAGTGAACAAAGCAGGCAGTACCGATGTCTTTTACACAAGGGAATGCCGGGAGAAAGAAACTTAGATTTGAGGTACATAACGAGAGAGGAATGTGAACAGTTTAGAAGCTTGAGGTAGTAAATTAGTAAATCTAACAAGGTTTGTTTATACAGGCTTCTCTGCCCTGAATTCCCTTGCTCTGGTGATAAGGATGTCTCTCTCAGCCTTAAGGCACGGGGAGGGCATCCTTCACATGGGAATTTATTTCCTGCTTTTGGGGAGACAAAGGACAGAGGGTCCTTTCTGCACCAGCTGTTTCCTAGTAACTTTAATTCAAAATAATCCATACACCACTGTGGGATATGCTGGGGTGGTGTGCCCCAGGCCCCAACAGGAGCATATACCAATGGAGGTGAGAATAAAGGAAGTGACTTTTGGCCTTAGTGTGTGGGAGAAGCCAGGAGGTATGCTTCCAAAGTTAAATATTTTAGGACTCTTGTTTTTTCTGTGTAGAATTTGACCCATGAAAGCCAAATGAGGTGATGTGAGGCCTCTCGTCCCTTCAAAGGAAATGTGGTGAACGAGCTGAGTTCCATATTTTACGCATCTGCAGTCTCTCCTCTTGCACCTGGAAGAGCATTAGAATTCCAAAGAGCAGGTTGAGTTTCTTTGGAAAGGCCGATAGACACATAGGAAATTAAAATTCAAGTCAAAGGCTCAGATTCTTTCAACTTCGAGTTCTTAAATATCTGGAGGCAAAATAAATTTGAGGGGTAAAGGAGGTTGGATTTACTTTGTTTTTCTAGTGATCACTGTAGCAGGTCACGTCCTGGGCTCTGGTGACATAGCGTCCTGGGAAGGCTTAGCCTGGAGGGAGCCTGCCTGTGAGTTTTATTATCCAAAACAGGAACTAAATTGAAGGGAAGGCTTCTGCTTTTCAGGAAAGACAATACACTTAAATTAACTTGTGACCTCTCTCTTCATTTTTATCAGCTGTCGAGAAGGGCTCTCTTCAATAATCTGTAATCACCAATCTTTTTTCCCCCTGACTTTCAATCTAGTTGGGGTTTCCAATCATTCTTAGACAAGGCGTCTGTCAGCTGGCGCAGGATCTTCCCACATAAGCCCAGAGATTAAATTTACCAGGTTTTGGTTTGTCAATTTAAGTGGTGAGTAGTTTTGCCTCCTTTTATTTGCTCAGCAGTGTGAACTCCTGCAGATTGCAAATATATTTTGCCTTCAGGAAATCTGTGTGTTGTAGGGGAAAGAATGCTAAACTAGGAGTGAGGGGCCTGAATTTAGCCCAAAGCTCTTACTTACACTTAGGAGTTATTTAACCTCTTTGAGCTTTAGTTTCTCATCTCTAAAAAGGGAGTGATAATGATAATAGATGATCCTAGCACCTTATGTGTATGAAATCTGCTTAATCTTCACAACTCTGTGAGGTGGGTACTCTTATTGTTATCTCTATGTCATAGATGAAGAAACTAAGGCAGAGATAGTTGTAACTTATCCCCAAGGTCACTCAGCTCGGTCCGTGGCTGAGCAGGGATTTGAATCCAGGCAGGCTGACATTTAGTCAAGCTGAAGGAAATGTTAAGGCTGTCTTGGTCCCAAGATGGGGGCCAAATGACTGTGTGTAGACTAGTCACTGTAAGGCTATAACGAAGGAGTTCTTCTCCCATCTATGCAAAGAGTGGCATTTGTTGTCCTGGGAACCTTGTGTCTACTAATTCAGTTTCCTGTTGAGTTTGTAAAGATGATCCCTTCTTCAAACAAATTCTGCCCACTTATACTTGGCTAGAGAGCACCAGGAAGTTTTCTTATCAAAAGTAACATTTAACGCAGGGCAAGACACCAAAGTTACCTGGCCTGAATTCTCTTTAGTATGTCATCCTTAACATCTTTCCTTTGAAGTCTAACTCCATAATTTTTTATGGGGTTTTAAGGTGTATTATTTATATACACTAAACTGCTTATATTTAAAGTATGCAGTTTGATGGATTTTGCCATCTGTATACACCCATGAAGCTATCATTGTAATCAAGATAATGAAAATATCCACATCCCCAAATAGTTGCCACATACCCTTTTAATCCCAATACCTATCCCCATCCCTGAGCAACTATGATCTACTTTCTGTCTTTTTAGATTAGCTTGCACACATTCTAGAGTATTTCATAAATGGAGTCATACTGTATGAATTCTTTTCTCTGACTACTTCTACCCATACCCAGCATGATTATTTTCCATTTCATTCATGTTGTTGTATGAAACAGTAGTTGTTTTTTATTGCTAAAAGTTTTCCATTGTATGGATATACCATAATTTGCTTATCCATTCACTTGTTGATGGACATAGGTATTGTTTACTGTTGGGGTTATTTTCTATTACAAATAAAACATGAAAATTCATGAACAAGTCTTTTTTTCCAATTGTATTGAGGTCTAGTTGACAAAATCGTACTATCTTTAAAGTGTACAATGTGATGATTGATATATGCGTACATTGTGAAAAGATTTTTACAATCAAGCTAATTAACACATCCATCACCTCACATAGTTACCTTTTTTCCCTTGGTGAAAATGCTGAAGATCTACTTTCTTAGCAAATTTCAAGTATCCAATACAGTATTATTACTATAGTCACAATGCTATACATTAGATCCTCAGAAGTTATTTATCTTATAACTGAAAGTTTGTACCCTTTTACCAACCTGTCCTCATTTCTCTGACCCCCTAGCAACCATCATTATACTGTCTCTATGAGTTCGACTTTTCATTTTTAGATTCTACATGTAAAGATATCATGTAGTATTTGTCTTTGTCTGACTTATTTCACCTAGCATAATGCCCTCCAGGTTTATCCATGTCATCACACGTGGCAGATTTCTTTCTTTTTTAAGGCTGAATAATATTCCATTGCATACATATATGACGTTTCCTTTATCCATTCATCTCTTGATAAACATTTAGGTTGTTTCCTTATCTTGGCTATAGTGAATAATGCTGCAATTAACATGGGAGTACAGATACTTCTTTAGGATAGTGATTTCATTTACTTTGGATATATATGCAGAAGTGGGATTGCTGGATCATAGGGTAGTTATATTTTTAAATTTTGAGGAAACTCCATACTGTTTTCCATAATGGCTGTACCAATTTATATTCTCACTAACAGTGTACAAGAGTTCCCTTTTCTCTATTACCTCACCAGCATTTGTTATCTCTTGTCTTTTTGATAGCAGACATCCTAACTGGTGATATCTCATTGTGGTTTTGGTTTGCATTTCCCTGATGATTAGTTATGTTGAACATCTTTTCATATACCTATTGGCCATCTGTATGTTTTCTCTGGAAAAATATCTAATTCATACATCACTTAATGGAAATATATTCTGAGAAATGAATCAGTTGATTTTGTCACTGTGTGAACATCAGAGAGCATACTTACACAACTCTAGATGACATAACCTAGTACACACCTAGGTCATGTGGTACTAATCTTATGGGACCACTGTTATATATGCAGTCTGTCATTGACTGAAACATCATTGCGTAGCACATGACTATAGGTTCTTTGCCCATTTTTTAATTTGATTATTTGTTCTTTTGCTATTGAGCTGTTTGAGTTCCCTATATATTTTGGATATTAACCTTTTATCAGATACATGCTTTGCAAATGTTTTCTCTCATTCTGTATGTTGTGTTTTCATTTTGTTGATTATTTCTTTTGCTGTGTAGAAATTTTTTAGTTGGATGTAGTGTCACTTGCTTATTTTTGCTTTTATTGTCTTTGCTTTTGGTGACAAATCCAAAAAATTATTGCCAAGACTGATGCCAAGGAGCTTACACATATATTTTCTTCTAGGAGTTTTATGGTTTCAGGTCTTAAGTTTAATTCTTTAATCTGTTTTGAGTTGATTTTTGTGTATGGTGTGAGATAGGGGTCTGATTTCATTCTTTCACATGCAGTTGTCCAGTTTTCCAAGTACTATTTACTAAAGAGACTATCCTTTCCTCAGTGTATATTCTTGGCACCTTTGCTGTAAATCAATTGAGCATATACACATAGCTTTATTTCGGGGTTCTCCAATCTATTCTATTGATGTGTGTGTCTGCTTTTATGCCAATACCATATTGTTTGAATTACTGTAGCTTCATAATGTAGTTTGACATCAGGAAGCATGACGCCTCCACCTTTGCTCTACTTGCTCAAGATTCCTTAAGCTCTGTGGGGTCTTTTGTAGTTCCACACAAATTTTAGGATTGTTTTTTCTATTTCCGTGCAAAATGCCTTCAAATTTTGGTAGGGATTGCATTGAATCTGTAGATTACTTTGGGTAGTATTACATTTTCACAATATTAATTATTCCAGTCCATGAACACAGACTATCTTTTCCTTTATTTGTGTTTTCTTCAATTTCTTTCACCAAAGTCATAGGTTTCAGTGTACAGATCATTCACTTCTTTGGTTAAATTTATTCCTAACTACTTTTTGATGTGATTATAAATGATTTTCTTAATTTCTTTTTCAGTTAGTTCATTGTTAATGTATAGAAATGCAACTTACTTTTGCATGTTGATTTTCTATCAGTTAGCTTTACTGAATTTGTTTATTAGTTCTAACAGTATTTTAATGGAGAATTTAGGGTTTTCTATATATAAGATCACGTCATCTGCAAAGAGAACAATCTTATTTCTTCCTTTCTAACCTGGATGCCTTTTATTTCTTTTCCTTGCCTAATTGCTTTGGATAGGACGTCCAGTGCTATGTTGAAAAGAAGTGGCAAGAGTGGGCCCCCTGGTCTTTTTCTGATCTTGAAAGCTTTTCCCCATTGGGTATGATGTTAGCTGTGAACTTGTCGTATATGGCTTTTATTATGTTGAAGTATGTCCCTTCTAGAGGCAATTTTCTCAGAGTTTTTATCATGAAATAATGTCAAATTTTGTCAAATACTTTCTCAGCATCTATTGAGATAATCACACAATTTTTATCCTTCATTCTATTAACGTGGTGTATCACAATTATTGACTTGTATATGTTGAACCATCCTTGCTTACCAGGGATAAATGCCACTTGATCATGGTATATGATCTTTTTAATGTGCTGTTGAATAA
This sequence comes from Equus przewalskii, assembly GCF_037783145.1. Lineage (NCBI taxonomy): Eukaryota > Metazoa > Chordata > Mammalia > Perissodactyla > Equidae > Equus > Equus przewalskii. Next base: position 56,778,031 of record NC_091843.1, read on the forward strand.
TATTTTAGTGAGGATTTTTGCTTTTATGTTTATCAGGGATATAGGCCTGCAATTTTCTTTTCCCGTAGTGTCCTTTTGTGGTGTTGGTATCAGGGTAATGCTGGCCTCCTAAAATGAGTTTGGGAGTATTTCCTCCTCTTTAATTTTTTGGAAGAGTCTGAGAAGGATTGAATTTAATTCTCGTTTAAATATTTGGTAGAATTCACTGTGATACCATCTGATCCTGGGCTTTTCTTTCTTGGGAGGTTTTGAATTACTGATTCAATTTCCTTACTCATTATTGGTCTGTTCAGATTTTCTATTTCTTCATGATTCATTCTTGGTAGGTTGTACATTTCTAGGAATTTATCCATTTCTTCTAGGTTTTTAAATCGTCCCATTCTTTCAGTCTCTGAGCCAAGATAATTCATAGAAATAATATTCCCAGATGCAGATCATTTTATTTCTTTCATTATCCATTGGGTTTATGATAATTTCAAAGAGATTTTTCTCTACCTCAACCCAAGAAGTTGCCAATGTATGGTGCCATCACCTATGTTTTCTCTAATCTGTAGGCCATAGGTGATCTCAATGGTGTATAAATCAAGAAAACAGTGAAAAAAATTCTAAATCTCCTTTAGATCTTGGATTTACAACATAGGTAGTGGAAAGAGGGAAGCAAAAAAAGAAGACATGCTGTTTGAACAGGAAGAAAGTAATTTCTCAGAAATTCTGCTACTTTCTTCATGCCTTGCTCCCAAAAGGAATACTTTAATATTTAGAGGTGGAACAGAGGAGAAGGAGCCAGTCCAGGGACCTGAGAAGGGGTGGCCAGTGAGGTAGGACAAGAGCTAGGAGAGTATAGCCTCATGGATGCCCAGAGAAGAAGGTTCATCGAGGGAAGTGTGAGAAATGGTCAAAGACTGCTGAGATCTGAGTGAACGAAGGACAGAAATGATCACTGGATTTGGCAACATGGAGGCAACTGGTGATCTTGTGAAGTCTCAGGGGCATGGTAGAGGGTGGAAGCGTGGAAGCATGATTGGAGGGGATTGAAGAGAGAACGAGGGAGAAGGAGGAAGAAGAGACCATGATGACAGGCAGCTCCTTGGAGATGATTCACTGCAAATTAGAGCAGAGAGCAGTGACAGTAGCCAGAAACAGTTGCCCTGCCCCCTGCTTAGCATGCTCTGATAGAATCACACCAGCTACAGTCTCAAACTAGATTAGTGTCCCTTTCTCCCATGGCATGGAACAAATGAGGAAAGGAGGAGACAAGATTTGGCAGATTTTCCAATTCTACTGACTCCTGGAGATTATAGGAAACATGAAAGTGTGTAAATAAGTTCTCTGCCCAATGAAATCCAATATTTTTAACTCTCTTGCAGAGACCCGGCCCCTTTCTAATAGGTTGTCACAGCAGACAAGGAAAAACATGACAGAGGTTCTTATTCTAGTGCTTAGCTTTAGTAAATAATTAAAAACATTCTTTTTTTAAGAAAAGCTATCCTTTTTTTCTGAAATGAAACAACATCCACTGGAACAGACATCATCACCCTTTAGGCTTGTGGGACAATTTGTCATTTTCATTATGTCAGAAGTTTGGTGCCAAACTGAAGAACTTCCTCTTGTAAGAAGAGAACATTTCATGGACAAAGAGCAAAAGTGTTTGCATTTTCTTCAGTGTCTGCCTTCAATGTCATTTTTTCCTTGTTTTTCTAATAGTGATAGTATTCTGGTCAAATTTATTTTTAGTCAGTTTTGGTGTCATCTAATGAAATATTGCTTGGGACCTTTTTGAGTATTTATCTTCTACCTTGAAGAGGAGAGGATTTTAAGAAGCCTTTTGATTTCTTTGAGAGTTGGACAATTGTGTGTGTGATACCAAATGGTCCAAGGAGGATGCTACAGAAAGGCAGGAGCAGAGGACACCCAGAGGGCTCCCAGTCACCCTTCAACCTGTAAGCAGGTAGTCTAAAGTCACGGAAGAGAAAGTCATCCACCTTTTCTTTGAAGAAAAGAGCAATGTTATATTCTAATTGTAAATTTCAGTGTTACACAACATTATGGAAAAACATTCTTTCTTTTGGCTAAGTAAATATCTCTTTATGACTTTCAAATTTTATTTCAAGGAAAAATGGTGGGTAGAGTCTGCTCCTATATTTGCTTTTTGTAACTATGACATTGTTGACATGGCATTTATCTTGGGTTCTTTTGAAATCCCCACACCTTTTATTTCAAGCCTGATGCACTTTGTTTGTGAAGATTGTGGTTTCTCTCTTTCTTTAATTCTTCCCTATTTGTCTCCGCTGATAATTGTTTTGTTGATATCTGTTGCTTTAGTCAACATATCCTAGGTATTTTCTATTCTATTTTGTTTATTAAGATTATAAGAGGCAAATATTACCACTTAGAATTGACATATAAATTTACAAATTGATAATAAATTTGTGCTAAATCCAGTCTTTGAAACTTTAAAAATGTCTTTTGTAAACAAATATATAACCTCGATTGGCTGATCTAAAGAAATGGTAAATAAAATTGTACATAGAGACCAATTTACAAAGTTAAAAAGTTTTCTTTTCACTAAAAAAACATAATTTTTAAAAATCAGGAAATGTACTATCTCCAACTGTTCTAAATAATTCTTTCATTATTTATCTGTTACTAAAAAGTTTCTCTTTTTCTTGCTTAAATTTTGAAAAGTATCTCTCAGCCAGTGCAGTATCTTGTTGTAATGTTCTGCTCTTAAACACATTTTGTTATTGAGATATTTTTGAAAGATGCTTTCTGTTGTTTTTTCTTGACTGACTTTTAAGTTGCTTTGTCTCACAGTGATTCTCAGTAATATGCTCCTTAAGAGAGAGATTTCTTCTTTGTAAAGAGCAAATCTTTAAAAAATACATCTGGAGATTTTCAAATATACATGGAATGTAAAGAATAGAACAATGAATCACCATTTACATATCATTCAGTTTCATCACACATCAAGATTTTGCCTCATTTGCAATATTTATCCACCCTTTGTTTTTCTTTGCTGAAGTATTTAAAAGCAAAGCTCACATATCATGTTGCTTCACTCCTGCATACATCAGTATCCTTCTCTAAAAAATATGGTCCACAATATAACCACAATCAGTCATGATGTCTTCATAATTCCTTGGTATCACATGATATCTATTCCACGATCAGAGTTCTCCAGTTGTCACTAAAGGTAATTTTATAGTCGATTTGGTTGAATCAGGACCCAAACAAGTTCCACATATTAATTTGTTTGTTCCTTTTCTTGGATCTCTTTTAATCTGGGGTAATCTTCTTCCCTCCTTTTTTACCTTCTGCAGGTGACTTGTTGCAGAAACTGAGTTCATTCTTTAGAATGTTTTCCCTTTGGATTTGCCTATTTGCTTCTTTGTGGTGATTTTTAACTTGCTATTCTATTCCTCTATTTCCAATAAATGGGAGACATCTACAGGCTTGATTCAATTCTGGTTCACCGATTTTGGCAAGAACATTTCATAGGCAAGGCTATGCACTTCATATTGCATCCCATGGTGAAGCACACAGTGTCTGGTATTCTCACTTCCAAGGATGCTAAGATTGATCATTGGCTCAGGTGGTGACAATTGGTGTCATCATTGTAATGCTCCCCATCATCTTTTTATCTAATGCCTTTACCCATTGGTGACTGTTACGTGAGATTGCAAAATAGTGATTTACTAGAACTATTTTTCCTTTTCTATCAATTATCTTGAATTCTTTGGTAAAGGATAACTTTTCTCTTGTTAAACAGACTACACTGTTACCCTAATGTGTATTTCTTCCAAAAAAGGTAGAATGAATGTTTAATTCTTTAATTGCCAACAATTGCTTCTTCAGGCCAAAGGCCGGTTTGTTGACATCAATTTCCCTGCAGAATGCACAGCTGACTGTCAGGCATCGTAACTGACCAGTCTCCCTGTGTCTGCCAGACCCAGCCAGTGAGCACTTGATTAGAACATCGCCATGGTGTTCCTGAGCCGGACAGATTGAGAACAGCCCTGTCTGAAAAGGATTCTGAAATTATAATCCAGGTCAGATTGGAGAGGCAGAAGAGTTTGCAGATTGCTCAGCCACTGATTTAAGGTTTGTTTTCAAGGTTTCTGTTGGCCATGCTATGTGAGGTGTTAAAGTCTGTCCTTTCCCTTCATAGCACTTCCATACCTTGAAACCATAGATTTATGTATCACTTGATGTTCTTCCCCACTAGACTGTGACGTCAGAAGACAGACTGGGTCTGTTTGGCTTCCCAGTTTAAGTAGTCAGAACTTTTCTGGTTTTAAGAGACAGAAACTGAACTCAAACTATATGTAACACATGGAGAAATTGTTTGAAAGGCTATGGGGGCAGCTCACAGGACTGAAAGAAAGTTACAGAACATTCAGCTGCTCTAGGGATTTCAAAGGACTTCAGTTGCACTTGCATGTCTTCAACACTCTGTCTCTCTTTTCTTCTTACCTCTGATTGACAGCTTTGTTCTCTCAAACACTTCGATGTAGTGGTGGCCATGGCAACTAGCTGAACAAGGAACTGTGTCCTTTTAACATCAAGACTCTGATTGGTCCATCCTGAGACATGTGTGCATCTCTAGACTAATTACTGTCTCCAGGGGAAGGTGAGTGCTCTGGCTGGCCTGCTTTGGGTCAACTGTCCATCTCTGTGTATATGAAGGCAGAGAACAGTGATGGGTCCACCAATCTAGATGATTAGAAGAGGAGTGAAGCATCCTCGAAAAAGAGAAAGGCACAAGGCAAAAAGGGCACTTACCAGAACTTGAGCTCACAAGCCAATGAAGCAAGATCCCTGTACTGGCCACCAGAAATGATGTGGGGTCGGTGAACCGAGGAGTCGAAAGAAAGATTTCTTGGACTCTCAAGGTCTGGCAGTAGTGCTCTTTTATTTAGAGAATAGTATGGAATAGCACGGGGACAGGACCCATGGGCAGTCAGAGCTGCTGCGTGAGGACAGGATCCACGGGCAGGAGGAGGTGCTGCTGCCCTCACTGCTGCTGCAAACACTGGTGGAGAGTAAGGCTAAATTTAAGGCATAGGTATGTGAGTTATCTCTTTACAAGACAAAGGAAAGAATATGTAAACAGAGCTGTCAAAATGGTATTAGTGCCGGTAAGGTCTGGTTATTGGGTGGTCTTATAACTTTTAGATAAGAATCAAACCGGATTAAGTAAAAGGCAGAAGCCACCACTTAAATATTATCTTCAGCTAAAGACAAAGGAGGATGTTGGGGTGGGGGGGGATCAGTTACATGAGGTTGCCAGACAGTAAACAACTTAAGTCCTTGCCTTCCCCATTAAGAGTTTCCAGAGATAAGGCCATCCCGCCTTCCTTCTGGAGCAGAGAGGGAGACACCCCCCACAGATGGAGACTTCCTTCACAAATGCAAACGTCTCTCATCAAAGGGCAAGTAAATTCCACTCCTCTGAGCCTCCCTCTCATCTGCAGTTTTTTAAAATTAACCAGCCGAAATCCTCATCAGCCATGGCAACTAGCTGAACAAGGAATTGTGTCCTTTTAACATCAAGACTCTGATTGGTCCATCCTGAGACATGTGTGCATCTCTAGACTAATTACTGTCTCCAGGGGAAGGTGAGTGCTCTGGCTGGCCTGCTTTGGGTCAACTGTCCATCTCTGTGTATATGAAGGCAGAGAACAGTGATGGGTCCACTAACCTAGATGATTAGAAGAGGAGTGAAGCAGTTCCCCAGCGAAACAGGAAGTGCTGTTATCCAAAGAAGGGAAGACGTTTCCTGCATAGGCAAAATAATAGATGTCTACTCTACATTTTTATCTCCAGCCTCCAAAAAAGTATTTGCATACAGCAGATGCTTAACAGAATTTTGTAGAATTTTGTAGAATTAACGGAATCAAGAAAGACTGATAGCTTTCATGTAATGCATTAGGTTTGCAGAAAGAAACTATTTTGACACAACCTACTCCATAAAGTCATGCTGACTTTTACTTGCTACCTGGGTTCTCTGGTCCTCAGAACATTTTACTTATAATTGCTGTGTTTTTATTTTTCTTTAAAAAATACTCTGCTCTAGCCTTCACAAATTCTCAAAGGTAATTTAAATTCTCAAAGTTAGGCCTTTATAATGACATAAACAATTTCTCTAGTACTAAAATCTACAAATCTCAACATAGCTGAACATGTATTCACGTGCTGGATCCTTTCCTATTGGTTATGGTGCCTGGCCACTTTTCTATTATTCAACATGAGAGACAATATACACGAAGACTAAGCCAAACAAAACATTTTTCTTTGAAACTTTGTTCATCAAGTGATTTTTTTATTCCAATAAATAAAAAGATTTTTTTTTCTGTGACAGTAAGAGACCACAAAGTTTTTATCATCATTTTCTAATCTTGTATATAACTCCACATAGACAGATAATTATAACTCCCTGCTACCTGATGCTGCAGACTTAACCTAAGTTGTCTGATGAGAAATTATGACCGTAAATTCATTCTTCGTATGTGGATTCATTCAGATAACTTAAAACCATGGGTTTCTTTAGGAAGAAACAGTGCTTTTCATCAGTAGCAGAAATGTATAATGTTTTTCTTCAATTTCCCAAGATAATGAAATCTTTATGCAACTGGATAAAATATTTTTTTTCCTATTAGTAAGTGTGTTTCACATAAAGTTGGGGGCCTGTTTGCCTTGAATAATTGTGATTTGGTTTTTAAATTTTACTTGGACTCTTCATCATCACCATAAAAATACATACATATATAAATTTGGAATTACCTAAAAAAATTATGTAAATCCTCAAATCTCTTTAACATTTCATTCCCTTAACTATTTTTGATGCGCATTGTCAAAGGGAACTTCACATTTAAAAGGTAATGAAGTGTTGAATTTATTGTCCCCTCTTCCCATCACGGTAAATGTTCATGAAGTTGATAATGAAATCTGGAGCAACATCACGTTGTTTTGATGGCTTTAGATGCAGGAGAATTTGGAAGCCGATATGCAGTTCATTTAACTTGTGCCCAAGCCATCTGCTTATCTGCATCACTCAGCCAGCCAGCTTTCTTCTTTTCTCTTAGAGTCTACAGAGATGATTAACCTGGATGAAGATTCCTGGCAGCCTCAATTCACTTCCTGAATCTTCCACACCATCCAGAATTCCCTGGTGGAGCCTGGCAGGATATTTGGAAAGGCAAAGAGGCTCTTTTGGCCTGCGAAGGAGTAGGTTTAAATGTCAGCTGCTGAACCATCACTGGGGAGAATGACTTCAGGGTTCAAGTCTTGTTAGAAATAAATTTCAAGTTACCACTAACTATAATATAGAACCACCAAGAAGGGAAATATTCTGGTCTTGACCATCTCATTTCTTTATTATGTAGCAATAGGAATAGAGTATTCAACTAAAGATTAATGTGCCAACAAATTATTTGTTTATCAAAGTTGCTTGGAGGATAAGACGGGTGATTTTTTTTTCTTTCCTTCCTGACCTACATCAGAGACAACCTGGCACCAGAAGTCTTATTCCATTGGACGGTGGGGACTATGCTCTTTAATATACCCTGGGATAGTATTGTATTAAGATCCATTATACAGAGTCAGCCAGGGCAGAAGTGGTAATTTGGCCTGAGTGACATCGAATCTGCTCTGAGTGAACCACAGAGTGTCTGGCCTTCAATTTGTACCATGAATATGAGTCAGAGACCTGCCCTGCCATTCTCCCTCATGAATGTGGTTTTAGTCATCATGTCCATTTGACCTTTGGACTGTGCAACTGCCAGGAACTGTCGAGTTGTCCAAGTCAGAAGCAAGAAGGAGTGTGAAAACTGGTTATAGAATGCAGGCCTGTAAATCAGAGAAAAAAGTCCTTATTGCCAACAGTCCTTAGGCAGTGGAAACTTCTCTTGCCCTGTTGTTGTGCTGGTGCTGAGCACTCTACCACAGTGCACACCAATTCGTCGCTGAGACATCAATCAGAATAATTCACGGCAGTCACGTGTGGCCTTGTGTACAGTCCGACAGCATTTTTACATTGGGCAACTGAGTTTCTTCCTTAATGGCAACTGTGGAGAAAATATTTTTCTGATGAAGTTTCCCAATATAAGTATGAAAGAAAGGAGACAAAAGGAAAATAAAAAAGGAAGGTCTAAGATTACTGTGCATCAAGACAACGGGGTGGTTTCATGATAAAAGTGCAAACAGTTAAGATGAAGGCATCTCGTGACATGATTAGGCCCTCCCTCAGGCTAAATTATATAGAGTTCACTGTCAATCCTAGACACCTCTGCCCTGGGCCAACCATTCTCAAAATTGTGAAGTCAGTTTTGCACGTTTCAGGTGCCTCCTAACTTCTCGTTTTTAGCACCATGTCTGTCTTCGTGTCCCCTCTCATAGGCACTCGGAGACCTCCCACCCCAGTGCCCTTCAGAACGTTACTTGCTGGAGCTGCTCCTCTCCCTGCAATCTGACCCTCCTTCACATCTATGCTTTGTTCTAAATGTGCTACTGCAACTGTAAGACCACCTAATAACTGCTGGAAGGTCAGGGAGAAAACTTGATTGATTTATTTGCCTTTTTACAGAGGACCCCAGGGTGTCAATGTTATTGTCACTATGAAAGGGCACATAAATGGTGAGGTAACACAATTTTCCCTCCTCCTCAGTCCAAGATATTTAGCCCCAGGATATTTAGCCCCAAATTTTGATGTCAGTTAACTATACTCCCAGCTCCTCAACGTGAGGTCCACTGACTAGTGGCATTGACATCACCTGGGAGCTTATTAGAAGTAAAGAACCTCAGACCCTGCCCCAGACCTACTGAATCTGATTCTGCTTTTTAACAAGAGCTCCAAGTAATGATTCTTCATATTAATGTTCAAGAAAAATTGATCGATTTCATACCAAATTTCAGTAAAAATAAATGCTGTGTTGTATCAGGCTTTTGGTGAAAATAGAAAATAAAGATCCTGACATAGGAAGGGTATGAAAAGCTTCATGTGGAGGAGTAGCTTTTAATACATAATATGGATAGGAATCATCTGGAAGGCTTATTAAAACACGGACTTCTGGGCCCCACTCTCAGAATTTCTGATTTATATCTAGGGGGAAGCCTGAGAATTTGCATTTCTAACAAATTCCCAGGGAATGCTGATTCTGCTGGTCCAGGGATCACACTTTGAGAACCAGTGACTTATAGTGATGTGCATAATGGAAACCATCTAGGTTGGTTGAGGCCCTGTACAGGAACTCTGTTAGCCCCTTGCATATACATCAAGAACATTCCACTTAGAAGACTTAGAAGAGGGTTCCAGGGCAATCTTTATCACTGTCTGGGTTACCTTTCACAGGTCACATTGCCTCTCTGGACTTCATCTTCTGCACCTGACAAAACAAAGAATGGCCTAGATTCTCTATACTATAGCTGCCATTTCTCGAATGCTATGCTATATGATTTTTTCATGACTTCTTGAGACCTAACTCAAAGAAGCAGTTCTAACTGGAGGGTCTCAGACCCAGGAGATGGAAAGGAGCATGAGCCATGATAAGAGTTCGTAGGGAATTATTTGAGGCACTTGAAGAGTGATTTGTTTCTTTCAACATTGTGCCTGTAGGTGGACCTAGGCACACTTTTCCTAACAATTGATTACCCCTGAAATTATTACTTTACTGGAGATTTGGAAAAATTCAAAGTCTAGCTTTTCAGGAGTGTGAAATATCTTGGAACCAAAGGATAGAACAGTGCCAATATATTTGGAACCCAACCCTATAGTTTCAATCTTTTGGATTTCTACCAAATGGGAAAAATACATTTCTTAGTGCATACACAGCTCTAATTAACAAATTACTGCACTGTTTTCATAGATTAGGTGTTAATGTTTAGGAATGAGTATGCTCAGGAATTTGGTTTTTCTGTAGCTGTGTTTGGCAGTGTTAAAAGCTGAATCTGTGTTCTAATGAAATTTTACTTCTGTTGTGTGAGTAAATGGATCAGGTATCAGGAGTCATGGTAGAATCTGATCGTTGGTGTCAAGGCTTATACATGTTTAAGTACCTTCACTATGTCAACCTGAAATGTTACCAGTTCTCTCGTTAAGGAGATATACCTTTAGAGAAAGGAGACCTGAGGGTCAGGTTAAACCTTCTGGAGTCAGAGTTGAGGATGGAGGTGGGCAGTGTTATGTCAGAATATGCTGAGAAGTGAGCAGAGAGCTGCGGATATGTCATGATGAAAATCGGCTTACCAGAGACGATACTTTAAGCACAAGAAACAACAATGAGAAACAAAGGAACAAAATGTGTTTTGTTCTGTGGATGTTGAATAGTTTGTAGGGATGTAACGTCGCTTGGGTTTCTGATAACTGCCTCCAAGTACGTGTGCCTTGATCTGTCTTCCCTTTCTCCTTCCTTTTAGTGTAGTTTCATATGTGAAAGAATTTCTCTGGAGGTGGTTTTAAAAAAACCAAAATATCCTAGAATATGGGAAAATTCTTCAAGTTTTCCAGGTTTATTTTGTATTTTAAAACATAAATTAAAAAGCAGCAAGGCCCTGATCTAACCTAGAGATGGGACATGAGGGTTGGCGGTTGCCACCTTCTGAAGTGTGTAGGAAAGCAGGAACAGGTAGTCAAAGAGAATCAGTCACTGAGATGATCCTACACGGCGCCAGGGAGCTAGCGCTTTTCCCTTCTTTCTAGGCCCTCCTGCCAAAACCCTGCTGCTTGACTTCTCAACTAAAAATAACAATCTTCTGTCCTACTTTTTCGTTATTAATATTTTTTAATTTTAAGGACTTTTCTCATCTCATCACATCTTCTAAAAGCTTTATTTACTCTGTTTTTAGCTACTGTGTATGTAAATGAATTATTGTGAAAGCTGCTTTATCTAATACCTGACAAGCCTGTGGAAATCAGCATTTTGAATGTTCACTTTAAATAATGCCTTGGTTTATTAACACAAATTCTTATGGAAAAAAGGATTTAGACTATGGTAGAGGTGGTGGTATAAAGTTTAGAGGAAGCAGGATGTTTTATTCTGTCACAAAAATTCTACAGGTAATGTTAGTGTCATTGGGTTTTTTGTTAGTTTGTTTAATGTTGAGAAATAACAAGATGACAGCCTGTGCAATATAAATTGACTTTTAGCTATCTATCTGTATTTTTACTAATCAGACAAGCATGCCAAATATATAAAGATTTTATAAAAGTAATACATGTACATTTTTGAAAATTTGGAATGTGCAGAATCTATACAAAAGGTAGAAAAAGAATTAATCATGACCCTACAACTCACAGGGCACCACTGTTAACATTCTGGCCTGTTTACTACAAGTCTTTTTTGCTTTTCTTACATTTTTGTGGCTCACGCTGTAAAAATCTACTTTACATATTAAAAGCTTTGCAACAAGAACTGATCCAGTAGCTTTGTGGTTAGGTATGTTCTCTAGGAGTCAGAGGTGGTAATTTATTATCTATAGTCTCTTATCAGATGAATTATCGCAGTACACATTTTTGTTTTCGAAACATTAATTTGTTCAATGTGAAGTATTTAAAATACATTGCAAACCTTTATAACTCTCTCTTGGCATTTTTTCATGCATTTATTTAGTTACTTCAGTGAGGGTGTAATGATATGTCAACAGTCCTGCCCCTGTTGACGTCAAAAAGCATCAGATAGAGCCAATGATTTATTCAAAGGAAAGGCAAGGAGGTGGCAGGTTTTAGAGCAGAGGCTTATATGCTTTGTTCTACAAACAAGCAAACTGTGCTCATTGGAGATCAGATTTGAGTTGTTGAAACCAATGACTTTTCTCAGCCCCCATTTTTAGCATTCCCATGGGTAACCCCCTCCTCCTTCCTGAAGCTCCTGAAGTCCCTCTCTTGGCGTCCAGGACACTATCCTGGACCTCCTTCTCCCTCTCCATCCACGTTTCTCTGTCTTTTCCTCCACTTTGCACTTATTGATGGCTGCTTACCAGGCTCAATTTTTAGCTTTCTGCTTCCTGCATTCTTAACCTGGAAGATACCGTCTATTCTCTTGGCTTCAACCATCACCTCTATGTGCTGAGTTCTAAATATATGTATCCAGCCAAGACCCACTTATGCATCTTTGCCACAAACATTTACCAGGCTCCCATCTGTGTGAGGCTCTAGACCAGACACTAGGTGGTCTAAGTCCCTTCTCTCATGGAGATTATGTTCTAGAAGGAGTAGACAGACAATAGCCAAGTGAACAAATAATTCTGTACTTTAGGATGGTGACAAGTGTCTGTGAAGACTAATAAAGCAGAGTGATCTGAGGAAGAGTGATGGGGGTAGAAAATAATATTTGGATAAGGTAGTCATGAAAATCTCTCTAGAAAGGTGACATTTGAGCTGAGATCTATAACAAGAAGAGGCTGACCATGTGAAAATCTTGGAGCCACACATTCAGACAAATGAAAACAGAGCAAGCACAGAGTTCCTCAATGAAAAAGGCCTTCACGTGTTCAAAGAACCAAAAGGAGATCAGTTACAGCATTAAAAGCAAAAAAATTAATTCCAATTATAGTAATTCCTATGGCAGAGAAGTCTGGAATACTGTGAGAACATCCAACAGGGGAACCTCATATTAATAATATGTTGTAAAACTTTTTCAATATTTCTATAGATTATTTTACAGCACCATTTTTAATGTTTACAACTGTGTTCTATTCTATTTTATGATTATGCCATAATGTGTTTAACTGGTATTTTTAAAAACTGAATTACACAAAATTTCTTTTTTTAATTACAGGAATTCCCAGTGTCTCAGAAAATGATAACCAGCAGGAGAGCGTATATAAGAAAATAGCATAAAGATGCTGGCAGCAAACCAAGGTGGGCAGGAAATCACCAGCAAGGGGAACTCTGCTCCTCTCCTAGAAGTTCTGTAATTGTCTCAGCGGCGTTACTCCTATTGCTCCAACCATACTGCAAGTTTATTTTTTTAAATAAACTTTTTATTTTGGAATAACTTTAGGTTTACAGAATAGTTGCGAAGATAGGAACTCTCTGTACTATCTACCCCTCACCCAGATTCCCCTATTAATATCTTACATAACCACGGTATAGTTGTCAAAACTCAAACTAAAATTTCTACCTTACTATTAACTAAACTCCACACTTCATTAGGATTTCACTAGTGTTTCCACTAATATCCTTTTTCTAGTCTAGGACCCAGTCCAGGAGACCACATTGTATTGAGTCATTTCCTTAATCTCTTTCCTTGTTTTTCATGATATTGACAATTTGGGGCAGTACTGGTCAGACATTTTGTAGAATGTTTCTCAGTCTGGGTTTGTCTGACTTTTTCTTTTCATGAATAGACTGGGATTATAGGTTTGGGGAAGAACACGACAGAAGAGAAGGGCTGTTCTTCTCACATTACATTGGGAATACATGGTATCAACATGCCTTACCTCTGGCAATATTCACCTCAATAGCTGGCCAAGTTGAGGTTTACTGGGTTCCCCAGTGTGACGTTACCTTTCCTCCCTGTTGCCATTCTCTATTTGTCAGGAAGTCCCTAAGTCCAACACACACTCGACAAGGAGGGGGTAAGTGTCGGGTAGGATAGAGAGATCCATCTCCTGAAGGGGATTATCTGCATAAATTATTTGGAATTCCTCTGTAAGGAAGATTTGTCTCTTTTCTCCTCTTTATTTGCTCAATCATATACTTATATCAGTGGAGACATGCATTTTTTTTAATACTTTTGCTTATAGTTTATTACTTCATTATTAATTTTATGAGTCAAAATGTCCTGGCTTTGGCCATTGGGAGCTTTTTCAAATTGCTGCCTGTGTCCCTTTGACAGTCCCTCATCCTTTTGTTTTTTGAGTACTTCCTTACTTTCTGCTCCACATTCATGTTATATTTTCCCTGCCTCAGACCTAGAATCAGCCATTTCTCCAAGGAGCCATAGTTTCTTTTACAGGAAAATCATATTTAGAAGCCAAGATCTGGGCAACCAACAAGCTTTTGACAATTTTCAATCTCAGTTATGAGATTGTTGCTCTAAATATCCCTTGAGCTAACTTTTTGCACATATCCATGATTATTCCCTATGATAAGTGCCTAGAGGTTGAATTGCTGGGTTAAAGGGAATGTAACATTTTAAGCCTTTCAATACATTGCCAAGTTGTCTTCTAGAAAGATTATATATTTTTATATAGCTCTGAGTGGTATGGAAATTAGCAGTTTTGAGTTTTGAACACCCAATAAACTTCATTTCCCTACCAAATGTGTATCTTAACTCATCTTCACTGCCAACATGCTAGTCTAAGCCAAACTCCCTCTTGCCTGGATTACTGCAACGGCCTTGTAACTAGTCTCCTCCTCCTCTCCCACCATCTCTATCCTTTAGAGAAAAGTCAGAACAATGTTTTGAAAATACAGATAAATGAGAAATGCTGTGCTCCTGAATTAAAACCTTCCAAGAGTGCTCAATGCACAAACAATAAAATATAAAATCATTAATATGGATGTAAGGCCATGGGCTTGTCTGGGTCGTGTTTACCTCTCTGGTCTCCTCTTGTGCCTTCGTTCCCCTCAGAAAGTATATCAGGGAAGCGTTGCCCTTCTTTATGTTTGTCTAATATGCCAACCCTTTTCTTGCTTCGTGGCTTTTATGTGAATTCTCCCCACTGCCTAGAATATCTCTCCACCCCCCAAAAAGTAAATTTCTAGTAATTCTTCAGGTTTCAATTTAGTATCAATTCCTTGGTCTCTGATATAATTCTACCTGAAAATCCTCTCATAGTTTCCTATACATTATTTAAAAGCACTTCTCACAGGTTCTAGTTATATAATTATTTAATATCTACTTCTCCAGTAGATTTTAAACCCATGAGAGCAGGGATGGTGTCCAGTTTGATCATCACCTAGAGAGCTCCTGGCACATAGTAGGAACTCAAGTAGTTATTTGTTAAATGAATGTGTAACTCCTGTCTTGAATTCACCCAGTAAAACATATTTCAGGAGAAAGTCTGCATTAAATGAAGTGCTATAAAACCTTAATTCTTTATATTTAAAAGAGTCTTGATTGATGTATTTGAGAAGAGAAATGGATCTATCCAGTCTCCATTATAATATGATTTAAGGGAAAAACTTATCTTTGCAAGGAAGGGTTAGAACAGTTATACCACCTCTGGTTTACATTGCCAGTCTAGCCTTCAGAAAGATACCAGTTTAATGGCCAGTCTTTGAGAGTATGCATTTCCCAGTTTTCCTGCGGCAGATTGTATTTTCGAAGGATGGCTGCAACAAAATCTCCTCCTTCACATGGTCTTTATATGATATGATTTTGACACTCCTCCCATTGAGAGACAGGGTCTGTTCCCTCCCCTTGAATCTGGGCAGGTTTGTGACTTCAGTGGATTTGACCCTCTGTGGCTCTCGAGGCTGGGTCATAATTCTGCTTCCCTTGGGACCCTTGTCTCTGGAGGCCTGGGTCACTCACTGTGTAAGAAGAGGGAGGCCTCCCAGCCAGGCCACAGGGTGAGGACACAGGTGAGTGTTCTGGCTCACAGCCTCAGGTGAGTTCCTAGCTGACAACATCAACCACCAGCCGTGTGACTGAAAATCCCTCCAAGTGACTCCTGCCCCCAGCTGTCCAGTCACCTCCAGCTTCTGAGTCTTACCTCCTGGGGCCCCAGGTATCATGGAGCAGAAAAAAGCTGCTCCACTGTGTCTTTTCTGAATTCCCGACTCACAGAATCTGTGAACAGAATTAAATGGTTGTAAGTCACCGAATTTCGGGGGAATTTGTTATATAGCGGTAGGAACTGAAAGAAATTTCAAAATTGTGATTTTTCAATTTTTCTTATTGCTCAGTCTGAGAATAAAGAACTATCATTTAAATTTATGTTCCTTTGATCACTAGTAAGATGGAATACTTCTTTATATAAATGCTTCTATATGTAGGAATACTTCTATATATAGATATTTATATAATACTATTTGTATAAATATTTTAGATAAATACTTCTATATATAAATATTATATAACCAGTTATATCTTTCTGCATCATTATTATTCTTTCCCTCTTATTCATAGATTCTTCTCCTTTTGGTTTTGTAAGAATTCTTTGTGTACAAAAGCTATTAAACTTCTTTTCCATTACGTGTTCCAAATATTTTGAGGTTATCTTGTTGTTGTTTATAGTGTTACTTTCTTGTGTTTATTCTTTAAGTCAGGCTTGCGTATTTCCTGGTTGTTCTTCTAGTCAACTCATGACCTTTGAGCCATTCTCTCTCTCATCCCAAGCCAATTACATCTGCTGTCCGCTTTGTGTTGAAGAGCACAGTGTTCCTCCACTAAGAAAATGATCCCCCTACCGCTTCTGATTTTCCTTAAAACTTCACCATATTTTGGCTAAATGTACTCTTAAAAGATATATTTTAGTAAAGTTTATATTCGTTTGTAGTATTGAGCCTCTTAACAGAAAAGTGATTTAATATAATCTTAAAAGTCATGATATAGAGAAAAAAGACTCAATTGCAAATTGATGTAAGCCACAGACTAATGAGTGATGTGGGAATGAAGAACTTTATAGATCAAGGTAAAAAGAATTTAAAAGAAATTTAGAAATAAGCTATAAGGAAATTATTAACGAGAAAATAATAATTATGAAAATATGTGCTAGCAAAAATCCAGGTGTCGCTGATCTATTGCTTATAAATGATGAAATGGGGAAAAAAATCCAGCTCAAGGTGGATAGAATAAACACAGTAAAAATCTGGAAAACAAGGAAGGCCAAATGTAAAAGGCTATCACTATCAATAGCTAACATTTCAAGAAAGTCACTAGATAATTGAAGTAAGCCATGGGCAGATATAAAAGGTACCCACTTTTGATGCCAAGCTTTCTATAGGCCTGAATTGTAGAGGTAAAGCCGTGGATGAATCCCAGAGGTGTATCCAGTGAAAGATATTTAACTGGAAGCATAGTGATTAGGATAGGTAGAAAGACGTGTGTGGTTCAATTCCACTTCTGAAAAGTGATAGTATATTCTAAAGCTAATGTTGGTAGTTGAAGATTAGCAGAAAGCCATCTTAAATACCCTATGAGTTTGTGTTTCTTTAAATCATGATCAAGCAAATCTTTTCAAGAATGATATCTTCTGAGTCTTGGCGGATTTACTTTCAGTTATATAGAAAAGCAGATATAATTGAGAAGAAATACAGCATACTTTCTGCTTTCAGATAATGTTACAGGAAACCTAGGTGATTAGACCTTCAGGTTGTAACAGCTAAGGTTCCACCCATTTGCTACTGTCGGTTTATCTTAACTGCAATCGAAATTCTTGGAGGAACTAGCTATGTCAGCAAATGCACAAAGAGACAGCATCACACTCTGAGACAACCAGTAGCATCAACAGCTATTCAGGAGAAATCCATCCAAAGGGAAAAGGTGATGCATCAGCGTATCATATTTTACTTGAATAATTAGAAAGATATGTGACTAACAGTGTTTGAGTAATTTTAAAATCCCTTTACACATAATGCAACATTTGTTGATTTAAGGGTGTTTTTTGAAAACGCTCAAATAGGATAATTTCTGTTACATTTAAGGACTTTAAACATGTAAGGTTCTTAGGAACAATGGCCAGAGAATTCTTAATGCTTCCCATTTTAAGAAAGGCGCTTCGTCTATCAGGCATGATTACTTTTATGGGGGGTGGGGAGTGAGGAAGATTCGTCCTGAGCTAACATCTGTTGCCAGTCGTCCTCTTTTTACTTGAAGAAGGTTGTTGCTGAGCTAACATCTGTACCAATCTTCCTCTATTTTATGTGGGATGCTGCCACAGTGTGGCTTGACAAGCTGTGCTAGGTCCATGCCCAGGATCTGAACTTGCAAACCCCAGACCACTGAATCAGAGCATGCAAACTTAACCACTACCCCACTGGGATGGCCCCCATTACTCCTTTTTAACAAAAATGTTTTCCCAGCACCGTTGCCGGATCCTAGTGGGTGTGAAGCGGTATCTTGTGTGTTGCTTTGCATTTCCCTGATGGCTTATGATGTTCACCGTCTTTTCATATGCTTATTGGCCACTTGTGTATCTTTCTTGGACAAATGTCTATTCAGATTATCTCACCATTTAAAAAATTTGGGTTCTCTTTTTATTCTTGAGTTGTGAGCATCTTTATGCATCCTAGATGCAAAAAGATGTATCAGAAAAGTGATTTGCAAGTATTTCTCCTGTTCTGTGGTTTGCCTTTGCATTTTCTTGATAGTATCCTTCCAAGCACAAAAATTTTGAGTATCAATGAAGCCCAGTTTATGGTTTTTCGTTATCGTTGCTTATGTTTTTGCTTTCATATCTAAGAAGGCTTTGACTAACACAAGATAATTAAAATTTAGTCCTATATTTTCTTTATAACCTAGTAGCAAAGTTGTTGGAGAATAGCTAACCCTCATCCACTTCAAGCTTTTGGGAGACTACCATTATCTGCCAAAAATAATCTAAAATTTGTGCTTGATCAAATTGCCTAAGGTCATTTTGGAACACCCTTTTCAGCCATGGGAAGGAGGTTAATGAATAGAGTAAATTGAAACTAAAGATCCAGATGAAATCAGCAACACAGTTTCAGAAGGAAATGAAAGCTCAGAGCTTCCAGCTCACTCAGGTTGCCATCAAGTTACTAAGTAATATCCACAGTAATTACATGGACCATGTTGCTATATTCGCTGCACAAACTCTGACAGTCACTTTCAGCATATCCAGGTGAACAAAAACTGACAAAAACGAAAATGGCGATGGCTACCTAGGGCTTAACTTAAAAAGGTCCTAGGTAACCCAGCCCTTTGGTTAATCAAAAGTACCATGGCTTTAACAACTCACAATAGGGGTTTTCAACTGAGTTCAATAAGTCAAAACCTTTTCTGTTCCATGTGAGTGTAACAGGCTTATGAAGTGAAGTAACTCCCTGTGTAACTGATTGAAATCAGTGCACTCCTGCAGTGACATTCTGATTTCCTTGATCTTAATCTTTCCCCAGGTATCGTACATGGGAAGGTTGTTGTGAATATTAACAATGATTAAATATGTTAAGCCTGCTGGCCACCATAGAGTGAACACAGGAGAGACCACACAAGTAACCTCAATGAACAGGAAGCCTAGAGAAGTCTCTTCCCACAGCCTGCCCTCGCTGCTACATGGAGAGCAAACTGCAAGGTTTCCCAACAAGTTAGACTGAAGTCAAAGTCACTCCTTCATTTGCTACAGTAGAGACCATTTACATGGATCTTCCAACTCTACAGATGAAGAGATTAAGAATGCAGGGAGTGGGGAAGGGCAACACGGGCATAGAACAATACACTAACATTATTGCCTTGTAGCTGATTGCTTACCTTTTAAAAGCCAGCTGTTTTCATGATTCCCAGGCATCAATTTGGTTAGGATATCCTAAGCAGGTAGATTGAAATGGAAATAGATTGAAATAGAGATAGGCTGCCTATCAATACATGATTTAAAATGTCAAAAAAGTGGAGCATGATACACTGGAAATTCTAACAAGGGCAATTAAGCAAGAAAAGGATGTCCCAATTTGCATCTTTTTATATTGTGTATCCATTAACAAATTATTGTAGCTGTAGTTATTTTTAATACTCTTGTCCTTTAATCTTTATACTTGAGTTAAGTGGTGACCGTGACCATATCACATGACCATATCACAGTGTTAGAATATTCTGAATTTGACTATACTTACCTTTACCAGTGTGTTTTATATTTTCATATGTTTTCACTTTACTAATTAGTATCCTTTTATTTTTTGCTTGAAGAACTCTTTTCTGCATTTCTTGTAAGGTAGGTCTAGTGGTGATGAACTCCCTCAGCTTTTGTTTGTCTGGGAAAGTGTTTATCTCTCCTTCATTTCTGAAGGACAACTTTACCAGGTGAAGTATTATTGGTTGGCAGTTTTTTTCTTTCAGCACTTTGAGTATATCAAGCCACTCTCTCCTGGCCTGTAAGGTTTCTGCCTTATGAGGGCTTCCTTGTATGTGAAGAATTTTCTTTCTCTTGCTGCTTTTAAAATTCTCTCTTTGTCTTTGATTTTAGATGGTTTGATTATAATGTGCCTTGGAAAAGATCTTTCTGGGTTGAAATTTTGGGGGAACTTAAGAGCTTCATGAATGTGGATGTCCAAATCTCTTTGCAGATTTGGGAAGTTTTCAGCTGTTATTTCTTTTTATAAACTTTCCACCCATCTCCATCTCTTCTCCATCTGAGACTCTAATAATGCATAGATTGTTTCTCTTAATAGTATCCTATAGTTCGTGTAACCTTCTCTGTTTCATTCTTTTTTGCTTTGTTATCCTCTCACTGGATAATTTCAAATAAACTGTCTTCTACTTCACAGATTCTTTATTCTGCTTGATCCAGTCTGATGTTGATGCCTTCTATTGCATTTCTGTTTCATTCATTGTATTCTTCAGCTACAGAATTTCTGTTTGGTCCTTTTTTTGATTTGTATTTCTCTGTTAAACTTCTCATTTTGTTCATATATTGTTTCCCTGATTTTGTTGAATCACATTTTGTATTTTCTTGTAGCTTTTTTAAACAACTATTTTGAATTCTGTATCAGGCAAATCACAGATCTCCATTTCTTTGAGGTCAGATACTGGAAAATTATGTTCTTTGTTGGTGTCATGTTTCCTTGATTTTTCATGTTCCTTGAAGCCTTGCTTTGCTGTCTTTATGTTTGAAGAAGCAGTCACCTCCTCCAGTCTTAACTGATGGGCTTCCAGAGAGACATACCTTCCATCAGCTCTGTTAGGGATTCTGAAACTTTATCAGATCTTTTCTATGGATACTCCTGTTTCTCGTCCCATTGGTGGGGAATTCTTAAGATTGTATGCCTTCTCTTGATCCTGCAAAGCCAGGCCAGTTCCTGACAGCCTCTTGTTTGCTTTCCCTAGGGTGGTACTGAATGCTCAAGTTTGTGTGCTGTCTCCTAAACCCACAGTCAGCCAGCTTTCTGCACATACTCACTAACCTTCCACAAAGACTTACTCTTATTTCCCCTGGGGGTGTGCACAGGGAGCTATCCACAGGGTCATGCGGAGTCATGTGGAGTATTGGAAGTGCCTCTGCACCAGGTGGTGGGATCTTCAGGTAAAGCACCCCCAGTGGTTCATGAATTGGCTTCCAAACGGAGTCCACAAAATTGTTAGTAGGATCTGTGTCCCTTTGATGCCCTCCAAAAGCCCTGGTTGCTGTTCTCCCAGTCACTCTCTGCTCCCTAGTTGCACAGCACACTTCACTATTCTGCATGAAGTGAGAAAGAAATAGGACTCTTTGGTAGCATCTTGCACAGCTGGGGAAGCTGGGTGCTCACTCACATGCTCCCACTTTCCCTGTGGGACAAATCATGGGCCAAGAAGGTCTCTCTTGGCACTGAGCTGTGCCACCTTGTGGGAAGGATGACATGAGTAAACTGAAATCCTTCTTCTTGCCTTTTTCAATGCATCCAATCTTGGATATATTTTTGCTTCTGTGGTGTGCTGGAACTTCTCCACGGGACTCCTGGACTTCCACAGAAGCATTCTCATCAACTAGTGATTGTCAAAATTGATGTTCTTTGGGAAGAAGGTGGTAGAAAACTCCTATTCCACTATTTTGATGACATCACCTCATAAGTCTTAATATCACTCTTTTACCCCAAATAAATGTAATACTGAAACTATTTATGCAAATGAGGAAAGCCTCTGATGTTGACTGAGATAGGGATGGAAAGCTGCCTCTGGAATATGGCCTCTCAGATTAAACGTAGCTGTCCTCTGCTGGAGTGTGCATTGTCATTAGGGCAGCTGTGTGTCCTTGAAGTGTTGCGTTAACTCATACACATCTTAAATAACTCTATAATAATTTAAAAGTGATTTATAAACATGGTAACTGGGTGGGTTGGGAGCTGCAAAAGATTGAAAATATTGTCCTTTTCCAAACAGCTTTTGAAGATGGGAGAAATACATGCAGTCAGTATTTATCAGATGCTTTCTATGGAAGAGCTGCTTTCGGCATTAGGGATGTAGAGATGAATAAGATGATAGCCATGCTTTCAAAGATGTTACCGTCTAGCAAAGGAGAAGAATGTGTGACCAAATAATTACAATGCCATGTAAAAAACACAAAGCTAGAAAAAAACATGTGCATAGATGGTTAGAGGAGCCAAAATCACTACAGACAGGGGTTGGATCAGGAAAGTCTTCTCAGGAAAAGAGACACTTGATTTCAGGTTTGGAGATTGGGCAGTAGGAACAGATAGTCCAGGTAGAGGGCCCCCACAGCAGAGGCAGGGAGTCACAGACAATATGCAGTGTTGGAGGGACCAATATTAGTTCAGCATTGCTGGATTGTGAAGCACTGTAGCATTTGTGGCTGGAAGTTGTGTAGGTAAGGGCTAGGAGGTAGATGGCTTTGAGTCTCCACTAATGAACACAAGTAACTAAAAATGATTTCACTTAGATGCTGAGGATGTCTTTAGATATACTGGCTTTCTATTGAGTGGTAGAATTTTCTCTCCTGAAAAGCCAAGGTGACAAAATGTTGTTTAAGAAAGTTAAGGAGCCTCATTGGGACCATCCAATGGTAAAACTGAGAAGCAGGTGGGATTTGACTTTAGGTAGCTTGCCACCAGTATTTTCAGGACCCTGTTACAGCTTCCTCAGGCTCTAGGTGGGTGGTTTCACTTGTCTTTCTCTTCTATGAAAGCTCAGGTTCCCATGCCCTTTAACTCTCTTCTTTACTGATTTTATCAACCAAGGTGTCAATATCAGTAGTTTACTTTATCACATTAGGTTGCAAAAGTGAAGAGGCAAACAAAATATTGACCAGAATCCCTTGTAGAGAAAGCCCTAACTTTGGAAGAAATAGTTGGATATCCTGCTTGGAAACAGGGTATAGCCACAAGGGCAGGCTCAAGCAACAGAGTATTCAGAAAACAGCTATGACTAAGAAAAGAGGAGCCATTTGTTCTGTTCTAGTGAAAGAGAGAGAGTCAATTATGAGAGAGAAAGAGAAGTGGAGGTGATGGGAAGAAAGAGTGGGAATGGAGAGAAAGTAGTAGAAAATTATGCTCTGTGATGTCACCCAAATCTTCAAGTGAAAGTTGATTGACCTCCCAAAATGCTTGGTGAATGAATTGTGTATGAGTATGTTCATAAATCTTTGAAGAAGTTGAGGGTCACGTAAAAACTGATGCTAGAGGGGATGGGAGGTTTAGCAGGGGCAGATAAGGCCAGAAGGACCCAAGTCCTTTAAGTGTTAGTGGAAATCCTTGGGAGAACATAACCTTTCTTCTGGCTGCAAGAAAGCCAATCCAGCCCAGGTGTAAGGAGAGTTGGGATGGGGAGGATTCTCATGTAACATCTGGATCGTAGCTGCATTTTAAACATGGCTTCCTGGAAATAATATATCAAACGAAAGAGTGACTATGAAGTTGAGAATTTCAGGTTGTCATGTAAGGAGATGTACTGGGGCAAGAAGGCCTTTCAAAACTCCTCTGTCCAAAACTTGACTCACATCAGCAGATTGAATATGTATTTTCTACTCATTAAGGCCAACCTAAAGCAAAGTACTTGAACTGGACCCTCAGGTTAACTTTGCTCCTGGGGGCCTTTGTGTTCTTCGGTAATGTTATCTCTGTACTCTGCAAGAAACCTGCTAAGACAGCCCTCTCCTCTTCCCATGTTGCTCGAATGGTGTGACCTTGAACCTCTGCCTTCCTTCGCAAGTCAGAGGAAAACTATCTGATCAGGTGTCCCCTTCTCTGCCCCCTCTCTCCTGCTGCGAGGAAAGCGAACAACCAGCAGCGGGTGCCAGTCACAGTTAACTGTGCCTGCCAGGAGCTCTGAAAAGGCTATTTCTGCAAGAATAAAGAAAATTTCATTTCACTCCCCTCCACACAGAACTCACTGGAGAAAGGTAAGGAAGATGATATACAATCCTTTTGGATTCTCTGTACTCTACCCAACTGCTTTCAAATGATGAATTTTGAAACTAGAACGTAAAAGAAGAAAAAGAGCAAAGACTAAGGTTCTGAGAGAGAGAAAAAATACACTTCCATTCTTGCCTGCTGGCTGGGGAGTCCTGCTGGCTGAAGAAGAGATTTCTTTTAGGCTTTTCTTATGGGGTTTCCCAGGTTTTCTTTTACTTATGTATGACATGTTAACTTACACGGTGGCAAGTAGAAGGGTTTAAATTCAAATTCCATGGGAGTGAAGGAGTATCGCAATCATTATTATAAGAATGACAGTTGTTACATACACAGTTCATAAAGTAGCTTAGCTTTTGATCACGTTACTTTGATATTACAACTAAGTGAACCATTAATCAAGCTTTGACAAGTTTATCAAAAACATACTTGATGAAATTGTATTTATCATCATGAGATCTGGCGTGTGTAATAACAGTCAGAAATTAGGACAACAAATAACCAAAATTTATTAACAACTTACTAAGTATTCACCATTATGCTAAGACTTTTTCCTTTATGAAGAAATAGGGAATGTTGGATTCTATGTTCATGGAATTTTTAATTTAGTTATGGAGAAGAAGGTGAAATGTAAACCAAATAATGTGGTGCATGATTTCAAAGAGATCCCATTATGGAAGAATCAGTGGAGGTTATGATTATGAGGGAAGAGGGGATTTGAGCTCATCTGGTTTTGGAAAAAGGATGTCTTATTTGAAAAGAAGACTATGAGATGAGGAAATAATGTTGGAGAGTTTGTAGGACAAAGGACTGCCAACACCTTGAGTGAAAGGCTGTCTCCAGGAGCAGAGGGTAATGGATCAGATTGTAGGGAGCATCATGTTCAGAGGGGCTTTGAAACACAGATTTGACTGTGGTAGGATGTTGGTGTCATTGAAGGTTTTTTGAACAGAAAAATAGCTTAGTCAAATTGCTGGGGAAGTCCTGCTTTCCCTTGCACACACTCAAGGAACTCTATTGATCTTTAATAATTCTGGTAGTAGACATCATACATTCAGACAACCCAGCCTCTGCTGCTACTTAAAACATTTGTACATTAGAGGAGTCAGGACGTCCCTAGGTTTATGTAGTCCCTTACCCAAAACTCTCTCTCACACATATGCTTTCAAGCTCATTCTGGTTCTGCCAGGATATCTCTCCATGTCCACATGGAATGATCACATAACAAGAATTAGGTTTCAGTTCACTGAGGAAGGACCTGGCATAGAGTGGTAAATGGGCTGCGTCCAGGATGCTTGGTGTACATTTTGTCTGGAGCTAGTTCTAGAGGACTTTCCCTTCTTTTTAAATAAAATATTTAGAATTAGAAATATTCTCAGGCTAACAGCTTCATTGACTTAGTTGGTTTATAGTCCAAAAAGAGAAAAGATTTTTCAAGTCTTAAAGATGATGTTGTCCCTTGACTCCAAACCAGGAACACAGAGTGATGGTCCTCAATGTTTACTTTTCAAGTTTTGCCTTGACTTCATAGCAACACCTCTGTGGTGTTGACTCCCCATGGAGTAGCTTAATTGAGAGTCAAGGTTGCAGTAGGAGCATGTGGCCCTGACCCTTCTGACCGGACACTCCCCTCCTCAAGTCTGTATACCCTTCTCTGTTTTCCACTCGAACTGAAAACAGAAAATGTGGAGTTGAGTTTAGCTTACCCCTGTTGAGATTTCAGTCAGGCACAGAGAACCACTTCTGTGCTGTCAAGATCCTTGGTTAGTCAACCTCCCTTCCAAGCTCCTACCGTGTTGGAAGCATGACCAGCTGTGAGGTTGCGGATGGCTCACTTCCAGGCGACTTCTCCACATCACGACTTAAAAAGACCCCTATTTTTCTGCTTGAGTTTGAGATTGCAAACCCTTTCCAGCCCTGAGTCTTTAATCAGCTGCTGCTTTGTTCTAGGAATGAATTGTCCAAAATTGGATGCAACTCCCCTTTTTTTTTCTAAGATTGAAGTCCTTGAAAGAGGGAAGAATTTCCTTTTTAGTAGACTCTTTTGTAGCTCTTATAAGAAGAAACTTTCATGTTTCCTTCACTGAGACAACCCAATTTTTTTGAACTTTATGTGGCTGTTTTTTCTCTTGTACACTGGTGAGCAGTATACTACCCCACAGTTCTCAGCTTTGAATATGGCTCTGAGTTTTTGTCAAAGGGAAGATTCATACCACTAACTTACAGGGATTCATCTGGCCCCGGAGTCATTCAGGAGTAATTCACTCAATTAGTGACCCTGACAGTTAATTGCTTATTTGTTGGAGCCTGAGAAAGAAATTTAAACTCACCAGCAATTTGACTTCTTAGGAGGACAAAGAAATTATATACATTTAACTTTAATAGCATTATTAATGCTATATTATGAATCTTATTACTATAAGTAGTTGAAGAACCATGTAGAATGCTAAATAATAGCATTGCATGCCATTTCTTTGAAAATAAATATTATTAATTCAAACACAGTTAATAAATGTTGCATTCAGTTATAATGGTAAATGTACTAAAACTGAATGACCATCTATTGAATAGACTGCTCCTAAATAATTCTTATTAACTTTAATGAAATCAGTGGGCAGCCTTTAGAATCTATCAGAGAGTGCATTTTCTTTGAAAAGACTTTATCACTGAATGAATATGTATATTTACTTTTGATGTAGCATGGTCTTAGAAAATAAAAATCTTATTAATTGATAGAATTAAAAGAAATCTTATTATTGGCAAAATAAAATGTGGCTCCACGATATCCATTTTTACTTTTCATTATCTTTTAATCATTCTTAGTAGGATTTCCCTTTTACTGCACTAAGGAATTACGAAGAAGGTTCTGGATTGATTTCAGGAGGTATGGATTACGTGATGTTCTCTGCATCTGATGAGCTGTGGGACTTAGCATGAGCCATTTTCCCTCTCTAAGTCCCACTTTGTCACCTATAAAATTCAGTCATTCAACCAACGAGCTGAGGATGTAGCAGTGAAGAAGGAAGACATGGTCCCTGTTCTCAAGGAGACAATATTGCTAGAGGGTGAGACAGGCAAGTAAATGAGCAAGATGATTTCAGATGGCAATGAGTGCTGTGAAGATCATAAAGAAGAGTGCTGCTCAGGATAGTGACTGAGAGATACTTTTAGATCAGATGATCAGGGAAGACTTCTGTGGCACAGTGACATTTGAACTGATGTTCAAATGACGAGGAGCCAAGCTTTGAAAGAGCTGGAGGAGAGGCATACAGAACAGCAGGTGAGAAGGCCCCATGGCCAGAGTGCATGTGGTTTGTTCAGAAACAGAAAGGATGTCAGTGTGCATGGTACACAGTGAAGAAGGGGACAGAAAAAGGAGAAGACTCGGGTCAGAGTGGGGCAGTGGCTGATTCTGTAGGGCCTTGAAGGCCATGCTAAGGATTTTATTCTAAGTACATGAGAAGCCACTGGAAGGTTTTGAACAGGTGAACATTAGCTGATTATGTTTTATGAAGAATCCCCTGCCTGCCCTATGGAAGAATGGACTGCAGAGGGGTGAGAATGGAGGCAGGGAGATGGCCGAGGATGCTTGCACCCTAATGCCACTGAGAAGTGATGGGTTCAAACTCTGATCAGTGTTCCTTCATCTTCGAGGGTATCTTTGTCTTCCTTTATCCTCTCCCAAGAAAAATGCTCAACTCCACTCATACTATTATAAATTCTCAGGGGATTGTTGGACATCTTGAAAACCATCCATGGATTGCCTCCAGCTGGGAATGGACGCTCTCTCTAAGTTTCCTTCCCCTCTGGTACTATGTTTAAGTGTTTTCTAGGGCATCTTCCGTTTGTTAATGAATGTCTATTTAGTTGTAACTTAGAGGGGAGAGACAAAGGAAACAGCTCACTCCGCCATGATGCTGACACCATGCCTCTGATTATATCTTCAATCT
Source organism: Equus przewalskii (assembly GCF_037783145.1). NCBI lineage: Eukaryota > Metazoa > Chordata > Mammalia > Perissodactyla > Equidae > Equus > Equus przewalskii. The sequence goes on from NC_091843.1 coordinate 56,805,940, forward strand.
TTTCTAAAAAGAAGCTATTTACCTTTTTTTGCATATCCAGATTACCGTGAAAACAAAAAAAGGAAAACAAATTTGCTGTAAGTTCTTTCTTTTCTGTTGTTTGATTCTTCTGTTAATACACAGACCACTGCTAATTTTTTTGTGTGTGATATTATAGTAATTTCAATTTTTAGGGCTTAAAGTACTGTATCAACAATTTCGTCATTTCTGATACTCAAACATTTTGCAATCGATTTTGATGACTGCCCATTTTAGAAGTAGAAGATATCTAAAGGTGAGGTAGGAAGACCTCAGGTTTTTAGGATGAAATAAATGCATTTTACTATATTCTCCTCCCTTTAAATATGCTAAATAATAAAAGGAACAACAAATAGGAAAGGTGACTCCAAAAAATTCCAATAACAACAAATAGAGAAGAAAATCCACCTTGAGAGAGAAGGAAAAACTAAAACACTGTCACAAAGTCCCCAAATACTGTATAAAAATCTGCCCCAAATGGAGCACAAGGTGGACTCAGGGAAGGTGATTAGAGCAATCCCGCATAGCTCCTCTAAAACCAGGGGCCGCTGACCAGCAAACTCTGAAGGGGCTGAATTTAAGGTAGTAGGGAACAGGCAGGGAGAAGTAAATGGCATGCCCATCTAAAGAGGACAGCCATAGCTCAGATCCAGCCAACTTTTGCCGTGTAGAAAATTTGCCATTGAGGGTTGCCAGATCATCTGATTTTTTAAAAAGAAGCTGGAAAGATGGATTTTTATCTGAAATGTTCCTATCTTTCAAAAACTGTGTGGGCCAAACAAAATTATCTGCCAGCTGGATTCCATCTGTGGGCTGCCAGTCTGTGATCCTTGCTCAAAAAGTAAGTGGCATAATTCTCAAAGGCCCATCTAATGATTCTTTGATTAGATGGATGAGATCTAGGAGTGGAAGAGAAGTGTCTCCAGAGATGCCTAATTCCACTTTATAACAATGTGGAGAGGTAGAGTTGTTTATGGCTAGGCTTCTAGGCAAACGGATAGCATTAGGTGAGGAGGGTGAGAGGGAGCCGTGGCATTGATAAAGTTTTTGGGACTTTAAGAGCTTCCATGTGAGCTTCCCTGGCTCCCCGAAGTGTGAACACTGGGGGGAGATGTGGCTCATGGCAGAAGACACATCCAATTTAGTTGAGTGTTGGAAAGAAACCCAAACCCAAATCAAAACTGGAACCTTCAGCTCCTTCCCCTCGCCCTTCCCCTCCTGTTCTTTAGCAATAGCTGGCCTGGATGGAACTGCTGCAGAGATGATTAATAACCAGAAGGAAGCAGCCCAGCATCTATGCATAGACACAGCAAATACGAGCAAGTAAACCAGCACACATTTATGCCTGCCATCAATAAAGGGACAGAAGCAAAGAGGAACAACATGCCTTAGATCAGGACTCCTAGAAAATAAGGGAGAATTCGGACAAATGCTTTTCTACGATTTCCAAGAAATTGAAGACGACAGATAGTCTTCGAAACAAAGCTTGAAGAAGAAATATAAAACATCAAAGAAAAATATAGTAACACAGGAAAGATATAGGGCTATATATTCTCTTCAAAAATCACTAAATCAAGCATTCACCTCTGACTCTAAGGCTCTTTTCTTCTAGCTAACTTGTTCCCTCTTTCCCGTAAAGATTGTTCTTCAGACTCCAAACACCTCAGTCCATTGATGCATCTGCTTTCTTCCTTTCCATCTCTTCTTCCTTTCCTTCCTCTTTAGTCAGCTGAGATTTCACAGGCCTTTGTTTCAAGGACACTACCTTTTAGGGGATTAAGTTCATCTTCCTTACCTGTGTTTTGGATACCAATCTCACCCATTTTCTCAGAAAACATAAGCTATTGATTATATTTTACCCATTTTATATATTCAACCCCTTCCTTTCAACAGTTTATCATATTAAAAAATTCTCAAATTTCTCTCACTAAAACAAAAATATAATTATCCCCAACCAAAAAAAACCACTTGCACCCACATCCACCTCTAGCTACTGAATGTCTTCCCTTTTTACTGCTATACGGTTTGCTGTCTCCTTTTATGCAACTTCCATGCTGCTTAGCTCTTCCCAGCATGCCTCACTCCTCCCCCACATTGCCTCTGCTAAAGACAGCAATGACCTCCATGTCATTCTATCCAGGTGACATTTTTCAGTCAACTTGTTCTCTCAGTTGCATTCAGTACTGCTCACCACTGGGACCACTTGAACCCTCTCTTCTCTTGGTTTCTAAGCCTTCACGTGTCTTCTCCCTCAGCCTCTCTGGCTTCTGCTTGTCTCTCTCATAGGCTCATCCTTCTCTAAGGTCCATTGCATATTGAAGCTCTTCAGGGTTTGGTCCTAGACTGCCTTCTCTTCTACTTGGATTCTGCTCTCTCTCCCTAGCTGGTTGGGACAATAATCACCACTTCAGTCGTCATTCATGAGCTTGACACTCTCAGAATCCACGTTGCCAGCCTCACCTCCTTTTTCCACTGTGCACCGCACTTTGGGGTGATCTTCACAGCTTCTTCCAGAGCCACAGTTTGTTCCAGTATAGGCCTGCCACACACGTTGTCCTTCTGACTAGGACAGGGCTCCTTAAACTATTTGTGATGAAAGACTAGTCATTTTTTTAATTTTCTAATCCATGATAGCCTGATACTTTCATAAGGACAATAAAAATGAAATACTAGAAAAATAAAATGAATAAAAAAGACACACAAAACGCAAGCCTCACTTTTTATTAGATTCAAGAGCTATAAAGTTACTCTGTCAAATTGCTCTAAAAACTTCTAACTGCTTACCCTCAACTATTGTATTAATGTTGTTGCAGAATGGTAACAGAGTCCAAGGATCAGAATGGCTCTGCAGACCCTGGTGTGACTAGAACCCTTGTCCCCCTTTGCCTGGTATACCCATCAGATTTCAATTCAAAAGCCTGTAATTTTGGAAAGTTCTCCTTGATCTCCCTAGGTCCCTTACAGTATCATTTATTCTCAAAGCCCACGTGCTCTCCGCTGTAGTACTTCAGGTAGTGCTTACATTCATCACCTTGTATCCTCCACGTCAGCTCCATGGTGCTAGGAACTGGGTTTCTTCTTCTACTCCCAGTTGTACTCTTGGCACATAGTGGGCACTTAAAGTTACATATTCATTGTAGAAAGAGGACAGGCCTGCACAAAGAGTTAGGTGAATACAGAGGCAATGGACAGTTCTGTCCAAAGATTGCAGGCAAATTGACATTTGAATAAGGGCTTCAGGTGCAGATGGTGGGAAAGATCATTTTAGGGGAAGGTACTGGTGTATATAAACACACAGATGCACAAAAGCACAGAGCTTGTCTGAGGGTGAGGATTTTGAGGGGCTTACAGCATGAAGTGTGCTGGGATGGGGAAAAGTGCTGTGATATCATAGTGTGGGGATAAGATGAGAAGATAAGTTGTGAAAGTCCTCGGATGCCAAACCAAGGAGTTTAGATTTTACTGCTTCTAGATGGAAAGTCATTAAGTGATTTATAGCAGTAGACTACACGCTTAGATTTGATTTTGTCAAAGATACCTGGTGGTGGTGTGGAGGTAAGATTGAAAGGGTCCAGGTGGGAGGTTCTTGGGACAGTCTACGTCATGAGCACATCAGTGGCCCTGGGGGTGGAAAGGACAAGGAGGCCTGGGGATGAGTTCAGAAGGTGGCAACTCCAGGATGAGGCTCCCAGGGTCTTGGGTATCTAAGAATCCGGAGGGGTCACTCTGAATTCATATTCCCTGGGATGGCAGCATTGTGAGTTTCTGTTTTATTGCTCCAGCTCTCTGACCATGGCACTCTTTACCTCATCAGAGTGTAGAAGTGAGTTCTTGGAGAATACCTTTCTTACATCCCTAAATCATAATATTAGCACAATTAACCATATACCATCTGAATGGAAATATTGATTGTTGTTGATAGCAGTTATGTTTCATCCTGTGAATGTGATACACATCTTTATCAAAGATCATTTCCTCTAACAATAGGCAATGGTGAAATTAGCCTCTTATGCCTGGATGATAATCAGATAATTTTACCTTGATCTATGGTTTTACAGCCTCTAAAGTGTCAGCATCAGAGTTGTAATATCGTCCCTCTCAGGATTTGGAGACGTTCTCCCTATCCCCCCAGATCTCACTTCGGCTTGGTCAGTCATTCGGTGCTGCTCCAGGAGAACTGGTAGTGACTCACCAGCCATGAGTCTCTAGACGAAACCAGGATATCATGTAGAAAGGCAGCTTGGGAGGAAGCCATGGTACAGTGGGAATCTCCAACTGCTGAGTGCTACTTTCTTGATCACTAACATGTTATTCATAATGCCTGCCTCCAGCCCAACTTTCGAGATAAGTTATCACCACCTTTTGATTTCCCATTTCAGCTGCCTTATTCTATGTGTGCTTTTTATTAAAAGTTGCCTCATGCTCTCTTGAGATGTTTGTGGGGTGTACCTTAGACATAAATATCTTCACCATCATAATCTTCATGGATATAGTAAATAATGGATATTTAGTAAATAAACTAAATCTTTTGACATAATCTGCTGTACTGGTTTTTGAAAGAAAGGACTGATATTATTCTAACTCCTATATTTGATACATTTCCTGAGAGCTGGAAGAAATGGACTGAAACTAAGACAGAGGCATTTTCAGCCTCAGAGGAAACTGTTGTGGAAAAATCTGACAGAGACAGGTGAGCTGACTGAACTTGGTGTAGCAGAGGGAAATTTTCTGTGCCTTACCTAAGTGATGCTCATGGCTCGCTTATGGACCACTCCTTCCTGGTGGAACCATACTGAATCTGCCTCCCTAAAGAGGAACTGCCAGATATTAAGATAATGAGCTAAATGTCGGGGGAGTGAGGGAAAAGGCCCAGGAGTCCTGAAGGAAAAGTGGGGTCTCTATTCTTTCTTATTTTCGCCGCCTGCATTCCTGTTCCCTGGCAGGGAGCTTACACTCTGGGATTCTTCCTGCTCTTGCCCCAGTGGAGCTTTTAGTTGTTTTTCAGGCTTCCTCAGCAGCTAAATGAGGCTTTTGCTTTGACTTTCTACTGCTTCCAGATGGAGGCCAATTCTGAAAAGTAAGCCAAGCAGCTTCTGTAGATTTCGGGGGCAACAGAGCTCTTATTAGTTTGACCTCAAGGAAGAGTCGGCAGATTGAGTACTGGTGTCATGGCTGTGGACTCTCATTATTGTTTGGGAAAAGTTAGGGGCAGAAAGGTGGGGGTGCTCCCTGTTCTCTGTAGCAGCAGCTATGCTGATGAGTTCGTGTCAGCTGGAGTGGAGGGTTCTGGGAGTGGAGGCAGGCAGTGTTCACAGGGTATGTGGAGAGAAAGTCATAGCCACTCTCATGTGCGTGCCGGGAATTCTCCCAACTCCTCATTCAGCTAATCTGAGCTCAGTCATCCTACTAGTGAAGTAGCACTTCATACGCAGCTTTGGACTAGAAACATCACTGGACAATCCAGACTCAGTAAGAAAGTCAGACATTTTTGTCTTGGGGTATTCTATCCAAAGCAAAAAACGTTAAATCTCTCTATCAGGAAAGGCTGAGAGTCAAACTCTCCGTCTCCAGTCATTTGCCTTCGGGACCAGACAGAGTTATCTCAGAACACAATGCAGGGGTAAACAGTCTCTTCCTCTGTGGTCCCATGACACTTGGCCTTCGTGTTCATGGGACACATCACATTGCATGATTATGTCTTCTCCACCCAGAGCCCCCTGAGGGCAAGGGCTGCTGCTTACTCATCTTTATGTACTCAGGCCTTTAAGCAGAACAAGGGCCCAAGTTTGCGTTTTATAAGCATTTGTGGAATTAGTTTAATGATGCTGACTGCTCTCGAAAGCCCCCGAGGGCTCTCAAGACCACCTGTGTTGTTGATGGCACTGTGGCCTCTCTGTGGGAGGGGGTCATTAAGACTGTCTCTGGAAGTAGGGTCACTCTTCCCTGGTGACTCATCCTGAGCTGAAATGAGTCACGCTTAAGCGCTCTGTTTGTTCTGAAAATTCTACAAGTTTCACTCTTAGACACTTAGAGCTCACATTGCTATGTAAAGCAATGTATATTTGTATGCCCAGGAAAAAAATGAGTCTATCAGTTATGTGGCTGGCATAACTAACATGATGATAATGGAACCCAGGAACTGTATGACACAGGTAGTATACATCTAGTGCTCTTTGCATCCAGAGGGGATGCATCTGGCAATCACAGATGATCCCCTTGGTCCTAGTTCATTAACTTATTGGTGTGGTTATTTTATTAATGTTAGTCTCCCTCAATGGGATGTATACTACGTAAGAGTGGAAACTATGTCATTTTGGCTCACCATTACTTCGCAGTGCCTCCCACAATGCCTACAGATAGTGGTCACTCAATAACTATTTGGGGAGAAAGGGAAGAAGGGAAGGAAAGATGTATGACACTTACTTTAGCTCATATCTTTGTTTCTTTTCATCCACTACCTCTTTTCCAAATCCAACCACTTGATGTCCTCCTATGTCACAGAATTCCACAGATCTTACTTGTACTTAACGAAGGATTTTCTCCTATTATTCTCTATCCACCAGATATACATATCACTCAAGTGCTCCCTTTCAACAGGGCGGGGTAGAGTTGAATTACAGTCTTTCCTCTTAATTAAAAAATGAGGAGGAGACCATGACTTTCCAACATGGAGAATTAATTCGTTCCTTCCAGATGAGTAGACAGCAGGTTTGGAGACTGAAGGCTCTAAGAGATGATGAGGCAGCTGTCTAACTATAGTATTATTCAATAAGAATACTGGTATGCTATTTCAGTTAGGAATTTCTCCAGTGAGCGGCACCCTTCTATGGCCTATTGCAGGAGATTTAGCCTCTCTGGCTGCCATTCATTAAATGACAGCAGTGCCTTTCAATCATTGTGACCACGAATGAAAGTTCCTTGTGTATTTCCAATTGCCTCTTAGTGGGAGGAGCATGATACTGCGCTGAGTTGAGAACAACCACTGGGAGACTACTCAGGAGATGGAGATGCTTTTTCTTCCTCTGAATGAATTGCATCTTTAGTGCTACCTTTTGGAAACTACATTTCTCATTCCTAATGGATGACTCATTTCAATTAACTCAAAGCCAGACTATAGGGCAGGAAGTTCTCTCACTGGATTTTTAGAATCTAAATACTACGGTTCCCTCTCAGTAAGCAAGCCTCCTAATCTGAATTAGTGCTTTCAAGCATTAACAATTTACTGATAGAGATTTATGAGGGTACATTTGCCATACTCTTTTCTGGCTATAACCTAACTTCAATTTCTGTTAAATTAGTCTAAGTGGCTAGATTTAATGGTGGCAATCTGTGGAAGTGATTTGAGCTATTCTCTCACCTGAGCAAAATGGCTCCCTCAACTCTTGCAGCATTTGAGGGGGAGAATGTGTGTGTGTGCATGAGGCTGGGGGAAGAAAGGGAGAGGAGTAGGAGAGAGCATGAATAGATGAAGATTAAACATCATCTCCTGCGTTTATAGTTGACCAAATAACTAACCATCAAGAAATAGAGGTAAGTTTTCGGAGCTGGCCCTCAGATTCTGCAGTGGCATGTTGCTCTGGCCCTTGCAGAGAGCCCATCTAGTCCATCGGGTAGGGTCAAATTGATCAGAATCTCACTTCCTGAGGTGCACTGGAGTGTCTGAAGTATGCCCAGACATCAGGCAGTTCAACTTTGTGACACAATCTTTCATTTAAGAAAATAAGGGAAGAAGTGCTTCTCAGAGATGGAGATTAGTTTTCCTAACAGTTTTTCATTACTGCCTGCCTGACCGTAAATTTTGGGTCATTTTGAATAAATGTTAGAAAAATATTTTCCATATGTTATTTTTGAAGGGAACATAATATTTTATTGCTACTTTTTATGGTGTAAATGTAAAGCATACACAATAAAAATTTTAACAATGTCAGTAGTAATTCAATAAAAAATAGCTAACTCTAGACACAACGTTTCCTTTCTCAGATGCCAGTACTGAAAATGATTCCGTATCCTTCTAATGCATTCTCCTCATACACAAGCCCTTGGGTACATACCGGTCCCTGGTGAGCATCACAGTGTAGTGATGAAGGTAGCGGCTCTGAGTTCTAGCCATGAGGCTGCCTGGGTTTAAATTCTGGCTTTACTATTTACTAGCTATGAGGCCCTGAACAAGTCAATTTACCTTCCAGGCCTCAGTTTCCCCATATCTAACATGAAAATAATAAAAGCACCTATGTCACAGAACTTTTGTGATGACCCAATGAATTAATATACATAAAGTTCTCAGAACATAATCTGACTCATAGCATGTACAATATAAGTATTAGCTATTTTTGGTTTACAGTCTTTTCTGTACCTTTTCTCAGTGGGCAAAGCTTAATTCAAAAGTTTCTCTTAACTTTCTTTGCTATGCACCCTGATTCCTTAATGTCTTTTCATCGTGGTCTTAACAATCATGATTTAAAAATGTTAATTTAAAAATTCTTGAAAAAGTAACTTTGGGACTATGTGCTCAGAATGTATCCTTTTGCCATTCTCTCTTTCTCTCCCACAAACAAACTTGAGAGCATTATGAAATTGGAGAGATGTGCCCTGTTTCGTCATCCTTCTCTACCTTTAGGTTGTACCCACCTCCAGGAACATACAGCCTGTCTACAGGAGACAAAGTCACCTTTCTGGCCCTCAGAGACCCCCAGCCCTGCTCAGTTTTTCCTTACTGTTTGAAAACCCTGGCTTAGTCATTGACCCCATGCTGAGAAGCTAATGGATGATGATGACCCCATGTGTTCCCATATCCTGGGGTCTTTGCATTCTGTCCTTGAGTCCCAGGAGAGTCAATACCATAAGTTAATGAAATGAGTCTCTGTGGTGGAATTTCAGGCATCATGTCATGGCAGCTGCAAGGATTATTTTTGGGCAGGGCCCCTTCTTAGCATCCCTCAGAATGTACTACGTAGGCAGCTGCCCAGCCCACTCATCTTTCGCTTGTGCTTCAAGTGGTGAATGAGGCAAGACGAAGAGCTGGCTCCTTTAAGGGAAGGTGATAATAGTGTTAAATAAATATTTAGCTTTTCTCCCCCGGATATGGCTAAATCCAGCCTCAGAGGGCAGTTGAATTGTTGATAAGGAGGATACTTGTAGCCAGGGAATACAATTTGTCCGTAAAGGAACTTAATGTCAATCCAGGATAAGTTATTCTAGTCACCTCCTAAAAGGAGTTAACCTTAGAAATTTGGAGTAGAATGAGTTAGGTGCTCATTTACTTTGTTCCAACTGGCGCTCAGTAGGAGTCTGTAATGTTCTTCCTTTGTCTTTCTAAAGGATCATATCGGTCTGGATAGAAAGGACCAAGTTTCGAATTTGCTTTAATAGGGGCCTCTTTGTCAGGAGTGATGTTGACTTTTTTCCTGTTTACCACCTACTGAAGCTGTGGAACATGAAGGTTTGGATGTTCTGGGAGATGGTCTCCAAAGATAACCATCCACAATACTCCTGATAAGAGATTTTCACATATTGAGGTATATGGGGTAACTATTCGAGTTCAAAACTGATTTGACTTGAACTAGAAGGTCTGACTTATGTCCTATCAAACATACACTGTACATCTACTTATCCACTAAAGTAAGGAATCTCCCTTGAGACAAAGAATGCATACTTCCCCTCCTATGCCCTATTGGTAATGCCCTATTTGTAACACCTGGATTAATTCCTTTCATGGCATCATGGTCATGTTGACCTGCTTTTTTGCAACTGAATACCTCTTTGGAAATGTATCCTGGGTGTGTTTAATATATTTTCTTTGTTCTAAAAAAGATATAAGAGTGTACTGAAACCTATGCTTCTCTGGAATGCTCTCTAAGGCCTTCCCAGGTTATAATCCTCACTCTGGCTCATAATAAACTCACCCCAATTTTGATTTATAGGTTGGTTACAGATTATTTGTGTTGACACTCCTATCGCTCTATGTGAATGCTCCTCTCATATCAAGAAGCAAAGTCTGGATCCATGAATCTTGACTGGCCTTGGAACTTGCCTTGACCAACAGATAGCATCACAAGCGATGCTCTGGGATATCTCAGCTGAAGCCGTAAAAGAACTGGAAGCTCCCACTCACCTTCTCTTGGAGCCCAGTTGCCCTGCTGTAAAGAAGTCAGACTAGACTGTGGAATGGTATGAGAAACTCTGGAGGATGGGGGGGGGGGGTACCCTATATATTCCTGCCCCTGCTGAGCCCCCAGTTGAATGCAGCCACATGAATGCCCTCAGCTGCACAACATGGAGCAGAAGATTGCACAGCAGAGACCAGCCCACTCACAAAATTCTGAACAATAATAAATCATAGAGGTGTAACTCAAAGTGCTGGGTGGTTTTTAACACAGTCATAGCTAACTAAAACAGGGGTTGATCTTCCTTGATTCCCTACAGTTTTCACTTCTCTTGAGCTTCACCCCAGGCACATACCTGGGCTGGATCAAGTCTTTCAGCCCCAGGGGATGGAAGGTAATCTGAGAATGTGGTAGTAGGCCAGTGGGTCTCCCAGAAAGGGATGCTGCTGAGGTCACCTTCAAGCAAGTCTTTCCAGAGTCTTTCCAGTGGGCCTGAAGGATGTGAAAAAGGATTTATCTTGCATGTCTGGGGCTCAGAGTACAAACCATCTTATTATAAATCAGTGCAGCCTGCTTCAGCTGGGTATAACAGTGCTGCAGCCTACTAATATTTGGTGCATTTGGCTACTCAACCATAAATACAGTAATTCACACATGATAGCAAGAAATTGAACCACTGAAATATGCCTGTAGGAGAGGTCTTTCTCTTCTCTCTCCTTCCCTCTCCTTTCCTCTTCTCTTCTCTTCTCTTTATCAGCATTTGGGATAGGAAAGGAAAGTCAAGTCCCCTGCATACACTTTCAATCTCCTTGTGCCTATTAAGCTACAGGACAGAGTTTTCCAATATACGCCCCTCTGAATGTCAACCCTGTGATATGGGATGCTAATAGCTGACCTATGGAAGGGATTTATGAGCACTCAGGTTTGAGGGAATAATAGGTTGAAAAATGTTAATCAGAGGTTTTAGAGGGTTTTTTTGCAGGATTTTTCAGAACCTTGGATATATGAACATGCTTTGTGAATCTCCAAGAGGGATTTGTTATTTTGCTTTTTAAAATTATATTTGACCATTGCAAGCTCTCCCTTCACCTCAAAAAGATAAAAAGGAAAAAAGCATCTCTAGGGTATTTCATAGAAGATTCTTTGGGCACTGCCCATTTGTAACAGGAGATCATTGATGGAGTGTGGAGACATACTGTTGGAAACTCAGTCACCAATTTGCCTGAAGGAAGTGAGATATTATGATCAATTAGCTTTTGAACCAAGACAACAGTAGAATTGATATCCTGCCAGAATATCAGAGGAACACCTTTTATGGAAATCAGTTCTTTTTTCCATATGGAGAGGGGGAGAGTAAAGGATCCTTAAACACAAGCTTATTCCTCATTCTCTTTTTTGAATATCCTGCTCTATAGCAAAATGTCAAGAAAATGTTTTCATGGTCTGTCTTGCCACCTAGAATTTGGGCTGTCACTGGACAGCGGTAATCATACTGACCTTAGTCCTGAGATTCTCCTTTCAGACTTCCTTCCAGAGCAAGAGGCAGAGAAACTTCTGACTATGGTCTCCATGCCCTATCCCCATGCTCACTGAGGGCTGGCTCCTGTCACCCTGAGTGTTTGACATTGACAAACACTTACGACCTATGGCGATGGGTCAGAGGTTATCCCTTAGCTGACTGATCATGGCTATTGCCTGACTTCTGACCCTCAACTGTAACCTGATGTCTAATTCTGTTTTGCGGTGATTCTGAGTTCTGACTCAAACTGGTAACAGTCTCGTTGTATTCCCAGATTTCCTCAGAATGGGGTATTGTAGGCTGCTAGGAAGTACTGATCACACCTAGCTACAGGCTGTCACCCCTGGAAGGAGTCTACTCATGCTAACTGAAAGCTGGTATTAACCTTTGCTACAAGAGATGCTTCCAGAGGACAACTGAGTTTGATGAAATCCCATTGTTGCATTACCCAGAGCATTCCCCAGTGCCAGGTGGGGTTGATCTAGCAGTGTAGGCTGCATGAGTCTGCCTTTTTATCTCAGAATTACAGGGCACGTCCTCAAACTCATGACACTAAATTGAGGTTGTAAAGATGCCCTTTTAGAGGTCTATCTTATGAGAACATATACAAGATCTCTAGACTAATGGAATACAAGTCCCTGTAACTCTAAGTGCAAGGATGTCTGGCAAAACTGGACTGGAGACAAGGCAAAGGACTGCGGCTGAATTCAAATATCCTCTTTTCTCCTCTGCTGAACTGAAGACAACCAGGCCTTTAATGTTGGCATGAAATGAGTTATTCATCCAGCTTCATAGATTAGGACCTGCTTCATCAGGCAGACAGAAGGAGATGAAATGGCCGAAGTGGTGACCATGCCCATGAATGAAATGTGATGTTCTGAAAAATCAGATTAGTGGCTGCTCCTCCCTTGCAAAGGACTGAGTAAAGAGTGAAAAGAGAAGAAAGGAATGGGAACCCCAACATTCCTACCTAGTGGAGAGACACAGCTCAAGCTGCAAGTCAGTAGAAATACAAGATGGGAGAGAACAAACACCTCCTTTTCAACACAAATAGGTCTTTTCAAAAATGCAAGTTCTTCCTAATTAGATGAAACAGGAAATATCAACCTGCCAACTGCAAATGCTGTGTTGCCCTGTAAGGAGAAACTAATAAAGTTTGTTGATTTTACTGCAAAGAGGTTCCAAAGCATGCAGCCTGGCATAGGCTGTGGCATAGCCTTAGGGCTAGGAAATATTTCCTTACTTATGGTTCATAATCACTTCTGTTCAAAACCTTGACCCTTTCTGATGCCATCCCAATGAACAGCATGACTCAGTAACATCTGGTTAACTTGTCTTTCGAAAGATATCTATCATCTAGTGATCCACTTGTGAATGGAATGTATTCATTTCAGCCAAAAGTTAGAATTTCAGACATAACAAAACTGAAAAGAAAAGCCCAGAAGTGCAAAAGCTCAAATACTTTGACACTTTATGGTATATTATGAAGATATTAAATGGCCTGTTGAGAATATGTGAAAAGAAGTGGAAGAAATGCAACCAACACATAATGACTGATAAGCATGTAGGGAAAAGAGTGAAACCTGACTTAAACATAAATTAGATAGTGCATTCAAGGCTTTGGACTAGTTGGTGAGTCAATGATAGGCATTTTCTTTTACTGCCTTATGCCTAATATTCTCAACATTTCACAGCATGCAAACTACATAGAACTCTTTAAAGAGAGAGACATTGCCTTGCTCATTTTGCAGACAGGAAAGGGACTCAGAGTTTAAAATGACTTATTTATGGTTGCTCAGCCCTGCAAGACAGAATTCTAATCCAGAGCTTCTGACTTGGAAGCCCGTTGCTATTTTCACTACATCGTACCTCCCTCAGTCTTTCCATATGGTCAATTTGCCACCACATCTTCTTGTATCCATCTCTGATGTCCTCCCTTTGCTCCCCATTTTAACTGAGCCTAGAGCTAGGAGAGAATTGGAATCAATGGAGATCAGGAACAGGATTACAGAGGGCTTTCTCCTAGAGCCTGTTACAGGTTGGATGCAGAACCTCGGGCTGGTTTGTATCTGTTGAAAGTTGTTCAGTTGGTTTGTCCTATGCTATGAAGGATCTTCCACTCTCAGCGAGGGTGGGGTATTTCCAGCCAGTTTCTCTCTATTATAAGAGAGGAAGCCATTTCTTAAATAGAGGTGAACAGAAGGCTAACTGAAGAGTAATGAAAAGTCCCAGGCTTTCTGGTAGTTTCTTATAAAACTGAGCTTAAAAGGTGAAAGGAAGAGTGAAAATAAACTCTTCCAGCTTTGTGTCTGCAGTTGAAAATCTGTCAAATAGAAGGAAGGCCTCGTGAGCGTAAAGTTAGTTTTCTTTATTATCTTTTCAGGACTTGGAATCAGTGAGAGAGGTGAACAGAAACACTTGTAATTTGTTTTGCGAGGAACATCAGACTTTGAAGGGGACACAGAGGGGCCGCATGTTCTTTCTGAAACTTCAATTTCAAAACCTATAGTATTAAAGGAAAGTTAAACTCTCCTTATTTTGCATGATTTTCTTGAACGACGTTGAAGGGCTTGTTGCAAAAATCCTATTTTGCCTTAGCAGAAGGCAGAATGAGAAGTCTATTGGGGAAGGCAGAGCTTTATAGCATTTTGCAAGAGGTGTTGATAATTCTGTGGGTTGAACTGTCCTCTCAGTGGATCAGGTCTCAGCTCCAGGTAACCCACACTGTTGTTTTCTTTTAAAGTATGAAACATTTGAAAGAGAAAAGTACAGCATAAAACTATAAACTGTGTACCCATTGCCTGCCTCTGTCAGATTCTACCATTTGCCGCATTTGTTTCAGTATAATTTAAAATAAATGAAATGTTACAGAAACAGGGGAAGGCCGCTAGGACTCCTCTCCCACTACAGTTCCCATCATCCCTTTCTTCAACATATCAGTATCCAGAAGTTGATGTTCATTTTCCAGTGCTTATTGGTTTTATTTTTTGGTAAACTTTTAAATTGAGTCACACCTAGAAAAGTGAGCAAATCCTGGGTGACGTATAGTGACATATAATATACATAAAATAACTACATCCATCTCAATCAACATTCACTAAGTGAACATACCTATGTAACTGCCACCCTGATCAAGATACAGACTTTTACGGGGACTCCGGAAGCCTCCTTTGTGCACCCTCATAATTCGTGTCCCTTCCAAATCACTATCCTGATCACCATCGAAATTGATTAGTTTTGCCTCCTTTTGAACTTTATATGAATAGAATCATGTACTATTTTGTGACAGGCTTCCACATTATGTTTGTGAGATTGATACATGTTGTCGCATTTTGCTAGTTCATTCTTTTCACTGCTGTATAGTGAATTTTATAAATATAACACAGTTTACTTATCTATTCTACAGTTGATGGATAGTCGGGTGTTTTGGCTATTTTGAATAGTGCTGCTAGGAACAGAGCTGGGACTACAGTGAGGCAACGGAGGTGCCTGGGGTGCAAAATTTAAAGATGCATTCACTCTCAGGATCACAGCAGCATGTTCATGAGCCTGAGAGTGAGAGCCTCCTTAAAGTTTGAGCACGAGGCATCTTTCTTACTTCCTCCTACTCCTGTTACTGGCCAGGAATGCCTTTGCCTATGTCTTTGTATGTCTCTATTTCTGTTGGTATATACCTGGCAATGGCATTGATAGATCATAAGTTCTGTGAATGTTCAGCTTTTAAAGGTACTGTCAAACAGTTTCCCGAAGTGATGAAACCACTTTTACATTCCACAGTGCATGAGAGTTCCACATGCTCCACGTCTTTGCAACACTTGACATTGTCAGGGATTTTTGTCATTGTTTATTGGTCATTTGAGTATTCACTCTTTTGAGTTGTCTAAGTCTTTTTCTCTAGTTTTAATTGAGTTATCTGTTATTCTTTTTTTCTCATTCAGTTGTAGAAATTCTTTACATATTTTGGACACTAGTCTTTTTTTTGGTTGTATAGCATTTTATTGGTTTCTTTCCCACTAAGGCTGGACTTCTCATTCATTAATGGCTTATTTTGATGAGCAGAAGTTGTGTATTTTTAGTGAATTCCAATTTATCAATCTTTCATTAATGGTTGGTGTCTTTTTCTGCTGTTTAGGAAATCTTTGCCTAACTCAAAGTCATGATGATATTCTCCTATGTTACCTTTTAAACCTTTGTTCTTTCATCTTTAATATTTATATCGGGATTCCATGTGAAGTTAATTTTTGTGTATGGTATGAGGAGGGGGTCAAAGCTAATTTTTTTCATATGTTAGCTAATTGATTTAGCATCATTTATTGAAGAAATTAATCTTTCCCCACTGTGTTCCAGGGACAACTTTGTCCTAAATTAGGATTTGTTTCTAGATATTGTATTCAGTACAATTTATCTATTTGTCTATATTTACACAAATTAAAGGAAGTTTTACTCTTTTCTGTCCACTGTTTATGCTTTTTTCTTTCTTTCTCTTGCCTAATTACAGCGGCTAGGCCCTCCAGTATGACATTGACTGGAAGTGGTCAGAATGAGCATCCTTGCATTACTCTGATCTTAGGAGAATGTGTTCAGTATTTCAAAGGTAGGTATCTTATTAGCAATAGGTCTTCCTTAGATGCTGTTTATCATTGCTGAGGAAATTGCTTCCAAGTTTTTGAGTATTTTTATCATGGATAGGAGGCAAATTCTGTCAAATATTTTTTCTATACCTATTTGAATGATCATATAATTGTTCTCCTGTAATATGTTGCTCTGGTGAATTAGAATGTTTGAGTTTCATACATTAAGCCAATCTTACATTCTTGAGATAAAACTTCACTTGTTCATGACATGTAATCCTGTTTATGTATTTTTCTATATTCTATTTGCTAATATCACTAATTGTTATTGAGTCTATGTTCATGAAGGATACTAGACCCTAATAAGCTTATCTTGATGTCCTCTTGTGGTCTCAGTATCAGCATCAGGCAGGCCTCATAGAATGAGTTGGGGAATATTGTGTTCCCCTCCATTTTTGAAAAGAATGGATATAAAATTGATATTTCTTTCTCAAATGTTTGATAGAATTCACCAGTAAAACCATCTTGGAGAGGAATTTTCTTTCTGGGAATTTTTTTTATTACTATTTAAATTTCTTTAATGGATATAGGAATAAGAATATTCTCCATTTCTTGTTGTGCCAGTTTTTGTGAGTTTTTGCAAGGAATTTATGCATTTAATGTATGTTGATGAATCTATTGGCATAAAATTGTTCATAATATTTACTTGTTATTCTTTTAATTCCATAGTATAAGTAGCAATATTCTGTCTTTAATTCTTGATATTTGGAATTTATATTTTCTCTATTTTTCAATCAATCTTGCTAGAGAGTTTTCAGTTTTATTATTCTTTTTCAAAAAAGAAAAAACTTCTGGGGCTGGCCCCATGGCCAAATGGTTAAGTTCACAGGCTCTGCTTTGGTGGCTCAGGATTTTCCTGGTTTGGATCCTGGGCAGGGACATGACACTGCTCATCAAGCCACACTAAGGTGACGTCTCACATAGCACAACCAGAAGGACTAGAATATACAACTATGTATTGGGGGTCTTTGGGGAGAAGAAGAAGAAAAGAAAAGATTGGCAATAGATATTAACTCAGGTGCCAATCTTTAAGGAAAAAAACTCCCAAAACTTCTGACTTTATTCATTTTCTCTTTGTTGTTTTTTATTTTATTGATCTCTGCTGTCATGTTACTGTTTTCTCTCTTTTACTCTTTTGGGTTCAACTTACTCTTCTTTCTATATAGCTCCTTACAGTAGAAGCATAGATCATTGATTGTGCCCTCTAACACAGACCGTTAAGTTGTATGTTTCCTTACACATACTGCTTTGGTTGCATCCTGCATATTTTGATGTATTATTTTTTCATTATCATTTAGTTCAAAATATATTTTAATGTTGTCATTGTGGTGTCATCTTTGACTCCTACATTATTTATAACTTTTTAGTTTAATTTATAAATATTTGGGGGGTTTCCAGACATCTTATAGTTATTGATTTCTGATTTAATACTGTCATGATGAGATAACATACTCTCTATGATTTTGATTCTTTAGAATTTATTGAAATTTCTTTTATGGCTCAGCATATGGTCTATCTCGGTGAATAGTCCATGTACACTTGAGAAGAATATGTCTTCTGCAGTTACTAGTTATAGTAATCTAGAAATGTTAACTAGGTCACTTTCTGTGGTTAGTGTTCACATCTTCAAAATCTTCTAATTTTTTTTAAATTAATAATAAGACAGAGGCCTAAAGTCAGCAGCTCTTGCTGTGGATTTGTTATATTCTTTTTGACAATTTTTTCTTCATTTGGCCACTTTTTTGTTAGTTACATATGTGTTTAGTATTGTATATCTTCTTTGTGAACTGTGATTTTTATTACTGTGAAATATTTATATAGCCACACCAGCTTCCTTATGCTTAAATGGTATAGCTTTTAACTCCATTGTTTATTAAAGTATCCTTCAGCTTATTTCTTATAGTCAACATATAGTTGGGCTAGGTCTTGCCTTTTGTCCAACATAAGCATCTATGCCTTTTGGGGGGGTAGCGAGGAAGATTGGCCCTGAGCTAACATCTGTGTCAATCTTCCTCTATTTTGTATACAGGACACCACCACAACATGGCTTGATGAGTGGTGTGTAGGTCCACACCCAGGATCTGAACTCACAAACCCCAGGCTGCCAAAGTGGAGCACATGAACTTAACCACTATGCAACCAGGCTGGCCCCAACAACCTGTGCTTTTAAATCAGAGTTTTAGTCCATTTATATTTAATGTAATTTTTAACTCACTTATGTTGAAGTCTACCATCTTGGTGTTAATTTTTATCTGTCCTATGAGCTCTTTTTTCCTCTACTCTTTCTTTCTTGCCTTTTATCATTAAATCAAATATTTTTAGATTTCCATTGTATCTCTTCTGTTGACTTTTTTTTCTTTTGAGGAAGATTGGCCCTGAGCTAACATCCATGCCCATCTTACTATACTTTATATGTGGGACACCTGCCACAGCATGGCCTGACAAGCAGTGTATAGGTCCACACCTGAGATCCAAACTGGCAAACCTCAGGCCATCAAAGCGGAATGTGTGGGCTTAACCGCTGCATCACTGGGCCAACCCCTCTTCTATTGACTTTTAATTTAATCTTTTCTATGTTTAGTGATTGTTCAGAGTTGTACTATCCAACAGAAATATAATATGAACCATAAATGTGGGTCATGTATAATTTTAAATATCCTAGTAGCCACATTAAAAGAGTAAAAATAACAAGTGGAATTAAGCTTACTAAGATATTTTATTAAACTCAATATATCCCAAATATTATCATTTCAAATATAATCAATATAAAATTTTTTATTGTTGTTGAGGAAGATCAGCCCTGAGCTAACTACTGCCAATCCTCCTCTTTTTGCTGAGGAAGACTGGCCCTGAGCCAACATCCTTGCCCATCTTCCTCTACTTTATACATGGGATGCCTACCACAGCATGGCGTTTTTGTCAAGCTGTGCCATGTCCGCACCTGGGATCTGAACCTGCAAACCCTGGGCCACCGAGAAGCGGAACGTGCGCACTTAACTGCTGCGCCACCAGGCCAGCCCCCAATATAAAAATTTTAATGGCTACTTTACATGTTTTTTCTACCAAGAATTTGAAATCTGGTTGTATTTTACACTTATAGCACATCTCAGTTCTGACTAGGCACATTTCAAGTGCTGAATAACTAGGTACATGCAGCAGCTACCATATTAGACAGTATAGTACTTGAGATCTCAAATACATCTTTAATTTCTCAAAATCTGTGTTCAGCAAATATTTTCTTGCTTCATGAATAATGTAAGAACCTTACAACAGTATACTCCAATTAATGCTTTCTTGATCTGTGTGCTCTTATTGCCATATATTTTAATTTTACATATGCTATACTTCATATTTCTCTTATTTTCCAAACAATCTTTTAAAGAAGTTTAAATATATGTGTGTATATATAATACATATTTACATATACACATAAACACAATAATAATACTTTTTACATGTAAAGTCATATATATTTATGAACATTTTAACTTTTTCCAGTGTTCTTTGTTCCTTCTTTTAAAACTTCCTTTCAGCCTAAAAAATTTTAGCATTTTGTTTAGTACAGATCTACTGGAGAGTAATTCTTTCAACCTTTTGTGTCTTTGAAAAAGCCTTTATTTTACATCCATTTTAACAGATATTTTTGCTGAGTATAGAATTTTATATTTGTAGGTTTTTTTAATTTCAATATTTTAAAGATGTAGCATTGTCTTCTATATTCTATTGTTTCTAATAAGTCAGTCTTCATTCTTATCATTGTTTTGTGCATAATGTATCTTTTTCCTCTGAATGATTTTAAGATTTTTCTCTTTATCTTTGATTTTCAGCAGGTTGATGTACCTAATTGTGGTTTTCATAAAATTTATCCCTTTTTGAAATTTCTGAACTTCTTGGATCTGTGTATTTGATTTCTTTTATCAATTTTGGAAAATTGTTAGACATCATCTCTTGAAAATATCTCCTGATCCTTTTTCTTTTTCCTCTTTCTGGGCCTCTTATAACATATATTAGATGTTGTTCTTCATATCTCTGATAGTCTTTTACTTTTTAAATCTCTTTTTCCCATTTGTGTTTCAGATTAAATAATTTCTACTGAATTATATTCAAGTTCACTGATTTTTCTCCCTGTGCTGTGTCCACTCTGCATGTAAGTCCATAAAAGTAATTCTTCATCTCAGAATTCCCTTTTGGCTTTTTTTTTTTTTCATAGTTTTCATGTTTCTGTTGAAATTACTTACTTGTTCGTGCATGTTGTCCACATTTTCAACTAGATTCTATAACATAGTCATAGTTATTTCAAAGTCTCTATCTGATAATCCCAGCATGTGGGTCATTCTAGGTCTGGTTCTATTGATTATTTTTTTCTCTTGATGTCTGGCAAAATTTCCTTGTTTCTTCACGTCTCATAATTTTTTAGTGAATGCAAAACATTGCAAGTAAAAAAACGTCAGAGACTTAAGCGAATGATATCTACACTGTTGTCAGTTGAATTGTGTCCCTGAAAAAGACATGTTGAAGTCTTAATTTCTGTTACCTATGAATGTAATCTTACTTGGAGATAGGATCTTTGAAGATGAAATCAAGTTAAGACAATGTCTTACTGGGTTAGGGCGGGCCTTAATTTCAAGGACTAGTGTCTTTATAACGAGAGAGAGATTCAGAAACAGACACTCTCAGGGAAGAAGGTCGTGTGAAGACAGAAGCAGAGATCAAAGTTACACTACCACAAAATAAGGAATGCTAAGGATTGTCAGCAACCACTGAAAAGCAAAAGAGGAAAGAAAAAAATTCTTCTTTAGTGCATTCAGAGGAAGTATGGCCCTGCCAACACCTTGATTTCAGACCTCTAGCAGTTAGAGTTGTGAGAGAATAAACTTCTGTTGTTTAAGACACCCAGTTTGTGTTAATTTGTTACAGCAGCCCCAGGAACTAGTACACACCCAGAAAAGAGCATGCCTCTTCTTCTTTGAGTCTGTTGCATGCTGTTAAGCCAATTTAGTTTATAGTCAAACTGGGTCTAGGTGTTGCTAAGTTTTTTGTTTTAGTTAGATTCAGTTCATCACAGTTTTCAAATTAAGTGAGTATGTTATCAGAACCTTTCTTTCATCAGGACTTTGGCTCTGATTGCCTGGAAGGTGTGTCTCATCTCTCCTGCTTTCCCCTAGTCATTAACTGTTGTTGTTTGGTGCTCAGTGTAAGGCCTGGAGTACCTGTCTGGTGTCTTTCACTTCTCCTCTCCTGCCCTCACGTGTCAGTAAGCCCATTAGGCCTGTGACTCAGGGAGGGTCTGTCTCAGTGCTCAAGCTCTGCGTCCAAACGTTCTCACCAGCAGTTGACGAAGAACAGTGGACAAAAGTTGACAGGTGAGTGCAAACTAAACCATGATACCAATCCATACTTCTCTTTTAAAAATGTGTTAAAACTTTGGCTGTTTTTTTTCTTTTTTTTTTTTACCAGGCCTATGGTAGCTTTCTCTTCCTTCTGCTGTTCTGCCAAAGATAAAAGCAGCTATCAATGTATTCCTTCCTAAAAAGGACTTGATGTTTCTTGCATTTTAAGTGATTGGTTTTTTTGTGACCCTGCCTTTATTATGAGTTTTTTAAAAATTGATTTTTATAGGTTATATAGCTTATTCTCATTGTTTGGGTCTGCATCAGAGATCCCAAAGGCCATCCAAGTTTTGGTGACTTACAAGACTCTGGTTACAACTTCTAGTTACAGTTTTTTACAGCAAAATGCTGCAAAGAAAAATCAGCAAAGGGAAAAGGCACATGGGGTGAAGTTTGGAAGAAACCAGATGTGAGTGTCAGAGTCCTCTCTCAGAGGAGTTGCACAGGATGTACTTAATTCCTCCAGCCACTAAAAGTGACAACACATGTAAAATGTTGTCTACCTGGGAGGCTGAGCCTTGGAGCCCAGGGCTTTTATCAGTGGTCACTCACATAGGCCTATAGTGTCTTTATGACCAATTGCAGTCACTGAAGCTCCAGGCCCCCAGAAGGAAAGCAGGTGTTTACCACAAATCCCATGGTTTGCATAAACAATCTAGACAAAGTGATTCAAAGTCCTGAGTGTGCAAAACACTTTTCATTAGAACATTCCAAGATTTCAATTCTCGGAAGCCAGCCAAAGGCCAGTCATGAAAACAGACTCTTCATGGGAATACGCAAGTTTGAGCAACTCAGACCTAATAAATTGACTCTTGAAGTAAGAGAAACCCCACAGGTACTCTAAGGTCCAGGTGAATTTCTCTAGATAGTTTCTACATCCTAAGCAGGATGAGAGCCTTAATAATATTTTATAATTCTGTTTCATTAGATTTATTCCTAGGATATTTGTGTTATTCAGGATTCCTATATATACGATTTATTCATTTATTATGAGGAATTGGTTCCCACAATTATGAAGGCTGGTAAGTTTTACCATCCGGCATCTTCAAGCTGGAGACCCAAGAAAGCCAGTGGTATAATTGAAGTCCAAAGTAAAGAAGTTCAAGTTCAAAGGCCTTGAGATTCAGGGGAGCTGATGGTACAAATCACAGTCCAAGGGCAGGAGAAGATGAAATGAGATGTCCTAGTTCAAGAAGTGAGGCAGAAGAGAGAAGGGGCATATTCCTCCTTCCTCTGCCTTTTCTTCTATTCAGGCCCTCAACAATTGGATGATGCCCACCCACATTATGGAAGGCAATCTACTTTATTGAGCCCACCAATTCAAATGCTAATCTTATCCAGAGACATCTTCACAGACACTCCCCAAAATCTGGGCACTCCATGGCCAGTCAAATTGATACATAAAATTAACCATCACAATATTTCATAATTTTTCCATTATGTAAATATTATCATTTCATAAATTTTATTTTCTCATTCTTGCTAGTTCATAGAAATACAATGATTTTTTAATTTTGCCCTTCAATTCAGCAACAGTTTTTAAATTTAGTTATTAATTTTAAATTCCAATAGCTCACCTATAGATTATTTTGGATTTCCTATAAATATAATCATGCTATCTGCAAATATGACTTTTTTTCCATTTAAATCTTTTTGCTTTTTCTTTCTTTCTTTTTCGCCTTGTTGTCCTGGTCAGAACCTTCAACACAGTGTTTATCAGCAGTTGCAAAAACAGTTGTCATTGTCTCATTTCTGATTTCAGAGAGAAAGCTTTCAATATTTCAACATGAAATATAATACTTGCTATAAGACTTCCTTCCTTCCTTTCTTTCCTCTTTGTTGTTACTATTCCTATTCCTTCTTATCAAACTAAGAAAATTCCTTTCTACTTTTAGCTTGGTAAAACTTTTTTCATGAATGCCTGTATAGTTTTGTCAAAGGTCTCTTATACATTGTTCCAAAAGATCATTTTATGCCTCCTTTATTCTGTTAATGTGATAACAAATATTGAAACTGATTGCTGCTCCCTGATTCAATTTTCTAGTATTTGGTTTAGGACTTTTGTTTCTGTGTTTATGAGTGATACTGACTTTTAGCTTTCTTTGCTTATAGCATCTTTGTTAGTTTTGGTATCGCATTTATGATATTCTGGTATGGCAAATTGTAAGGAGTTCCCTTTCTCTGTACTTTGAAAGAGCTTGAATTACATCATTAATATTTAGTCTATAAATATGGTAGTTTTCTAGGGCTGCCATGACAAATTACCATAAAGTAGGTGGCTTAAACCACAGAGATCTATTCTCTCCCAGTTCTGGAGGCTGGAAGTCAATCGAGCTGGCAGCAAGGCCATGCTCTCTCTGAAGCTTCTAGGAGACGGCCCTTCCTTGTCTTTTTGTACCGTTTGGTGGCTGCTGGCCATATTTGGCATTCCTTGCCATGTAGACAAATCACTCCAGTCTCTGCCTCTGTTGTCACATGATAATCTCTCTGTGTCTGGATCCCCTCTCTTCCTCTTGTAAAGACACCAGTCATATTTAGTTTAGGGCCCACCTGAATCCACCCAATCCTGTGATCTCATCTTAACTAATTCCATCCACAACGACACTATTTCCAAATAAGGTTTACATTCTGAGGTTCTGGGTAGAAATGAATTTTGAGGGGATGCTGTTCAATCTGGTACAATATATATTTTGAGGAATTCACATGAAGTCCTCTTACCTGGAGTTTCTTGATGGAAAAATCTTTATTATGAGTTCAAATTATTTAATAGATAAATTTTTTCAGACTTTTAATTTTTTTCTTATCTCTGTTTTGGTGATTAGTATTTCCCTAGGGGTTGTCTATTTTATCTAAATTTTCTGACTTTGGCATAACGTTGTTTATTATATTCTTCTATTATCTTTATAATATCTCTGTAGGATCTGTAGTGATGTTCCCCTCTTTATTTCTCAAGGTAGTAATTTATGTTGTCTCTCTCTTTTTTTAAAAATTAGTCCTGCTAGGGGTTTATCAATTTTTATCAGCATTTATAAAGAACCAACTTTTAACTGTGTCAAATTTTTCTAGTGTTATAGGGTTTTTTGAAACATTTTTTTTGCTGAGGAAGATTTGCCCTGAGCTAACATCTGTGCCAGTCTTCCTCAATTTTATTCGTGGGTTGCCAGGACAGCATGGCTGATGAGTGATGTAAGCTGGCACTCAGAACCTGAACCCACAAACCTGGGCTACCAAAGCAGAAGGTGCCAAACTTAAACGTTACACCATGGGGCCATCCCCTAAGTGTTATGTTTGTTTTTAATTTAATTAATTTTTGTGATTTATTATTTCCTCCCTTCTGTTTTGCTTGGGTATAATTTGTTCTTCATTTTCTAGCCTCTTCAGTTAATTGATTTTCAGTCCTTCCTCTTTTCTGATATATGCATTTCTTCTATATCTTTTCCTCTAAGCAGAACTTTACTTTAATCCCACAAATTTTGATGTCTTATTTTCACCATCATTTGGTTCAAAATGTTTTATAACTTTTATGGTCATTTATTTTTTGATTCATTGGTTATTTAGGAGTGTAATGGTCAATTTGTAAATACTTTAGAATTTTCTAGTTATCTTTCTGTTACTGATTTGTAGCTTAATCATCAGAGAACATGCTCAAGATAATTTTATGCTTTGAAATTTGCTGAGACTTGCTTTATGGGCCAGCATATGATTATTTTATTAAATATTCCATGCATGCTTTAAAGCAATCTGTATTCCACAGTAGTTTGCATAGAATTCTATAGACTTCAATTAGGTCAAATTTGCTAGTTATGTTCTAACAGTCTTCTACAAACCACTGATTTTATTTATCTTAAAAATGTGCATTATTGGTGGGAATGTAAATTGTTGCAGCCACTGTAGAAAACAGTATGGAGTTTCCTCAAAAAATTAAAAATAGAACTACCATATGATCTAGCAATTCCACTTCTGAGTATTTATCCAAAGAAAACAAAAACTCTAACTCAAAAAGATATATGTACCTCCATGTTCATTGCAGCATTATTCACAATAGCTGAGCTAGGGAAGCAGACTCGGTGTCCGTCCATAGATGAACTGTTAAAGAAATTGTAAATATTATTCAGCCATAAAAAAGAAGGAAATCTCCATTTGCAAAGCATGGATGAAACTTAGGGCTTTATGTTAAGTGTAATAATTCAGAGAAAGACAAATACTGTATGAACTCACTAATAAGTGGAATTCAAAAAAACAAAAAGCAGAAAACCAAGCTCATGGATACAGAGAATAGACTGTTTATTGCCAGAGGAGGAGTGGGGATGGGGTGGAGCATGAGCAAAATAGGTGAAGGGGGTTAAAAAACACATGCTGTGAGAGAAATCTCCAACTATAATCAGAATTGTTATGTTTTCCTTTTGGGTTGATACTTTTTATATTAAAATTTTGTAATTATGAAAATCTCTTTCAATGTCAAGTAAAGTTTGTAAGTCTACCTTGTCTGGTATTTGTATCACTCCATTGGCATTCTTTCTGTTGTGTTTTCATTAAGCAGTTTTACATTCAGACTTTTTCTTTGTTATTCTTATCTTTAAGATGTGTCTCTTGGAAGCAACATATAGTTGTTTTTGGCTGTTTATCCAGTCTGACAATATCTTTTAATTGGAGTATTTGGTTTGTCTAGACTTAGCTAAATCCAATATGTGTAAAAGCGTTATCTTAGTTTTTGTCTTATCAGTTCTTTTGTATCACTATTAAATAATTTTAGTATCAGTTATGTCATTGATTATTCCTTTATTATTCAATTTTAAACTCAATTTAAAAATTTTTCATTGATTGTTTTATTTTTCCATGCCCCCAATTAACTTATGAGTTACCCTTTATTATTGTTTTAGGGCTAACTCTAGAGATCACAATACTTATTTTTCACTTCTTATAATCTATCAATTGTTGTAGTTATAAACACTGTTATAATGAACATCTTATAAAAACTTGCAAGCATGTTTTCTGGAGAATAATCTTAGTGGAAGTTGAAGTTTCTTGAAAAAATATTGCTGAGATTTGGGTTGAACTTGCATTGACTTTATGGATAATTTGGGAAGAATTAGCATTTTAAAGGTATTGAATCCCGTCTGTCTTGGGGATTTTGTTTTACGTACTTTTCTTATACTTTGCAATTTTCTCCTTAACAGTCTTGCATATCCTGTGTTCATCTAATTCTTAGATACTTTATCTTTTGGTAGGGCTGTAAACTGAATATTTTATTATATACAACTTTTATAATTGCAATT
Organism: Equus przewalskii; assembly: GCF_037783145.1. Lineage (NCBI taxonomy): Eukaryota > Metazoa > Chordata > Mammalia > Perissodactyla > Equidae > Equus > Equus przewalskii. The sequence continues at coordinate 56,832,877 of NC_091843.1, forward strand.
ATTCAATAAGAAGGTTAACTATTTTTGTATATATTGTATATATTTGTATATTAATTAGTTTTGTAGTCTTGTTTGATCTTGTATACAGTTACCTCGAGAGACTTTCAAAAATGCATTTGCCATTTCACTTCTCTGATGGAATAAGATGCAATATAAATAAATTTTGTCCTTCTTTCCTTTTCTTTCTCTTTCTCTCCTCCTCTTCCTTCTTCTCTCTCTCTCTTTCTCTCATATTGTGTTATAAAAATCAATGGGATGAGCATGTTTATGCATATAGCTTTTCCATATTTTGGATTGTATTGTTAGGATAGATTTCCAGAAGTGTGATGAGTGAGTTAAAAGATATGAACTTTTGATGGCTCTTGAGATATATTGCCAAATTGTGTTCCAAAAGGGCAAAATCTTAAAATGTTGAGATTGCAGTCTCTTCCAATTGGTATACCACTGACACCTCCTTTTCCTGATGCTCAAGTCTGCAGTCTGTGTAGACTCTGCATTGTCCTTTGCCCACTGTTTCAGCTACTCAGTATCTTCTCATTTAACTTTATTGTCCTCTAGGCCAAATAGAAAGCTCTGAATTGTGACCAGCCTGACCATACAGAAATTCGGAGTCATAAAGACCTAAGTTCAAATCTCAGCTCCATCACTTCCTGGCTGTGTGATCTTAGGCATGTTCTTTAGCTACTCTGATCCTTGGTTTCCTTCTCTGTTAAAAGGGGTAATACTTTCTATGTTGTGATATTGCTGTGGATTATTTAAGTCAATATATGTTGGTGTCTCCCTAGGGCCTGAAAGTGTCTACAGTATTTTTCTAATAACAGTGAAAGTTTAAAGCTTAAGGGAGATATTCTGTTTTCTATCTTCTGTCAGTTACTATTGATGTTATTGGCTTACGAGCTATGCACATTCCAGATAAAATATGCATAAATGTGTCCATTAATGGAAGAAGACTATGGCAGAGGCCTGGCCCTTTTTTGTGGGATCTGAGCAGATTTTGCTGGATGAACAATATTAGTGTATGATGCCATTGGCTGAGCCAAATTACCAAATGCATATTCCCCTTTTATTTTTTTAAATGACTTATTTTTCTTTTATTATTGAGGTTTTTTAAAAAATAAAGAATTGATATTTAAGAACTGTTTTAGTTTCACAGCAAAATTGAGCAAGAAGTACAGAGAATTCCCATATACCTTCTGCCCCTGACATTTACAGGGGCCTTATCAACATTCCCTACTGGAGTGGTACATTTGTTACAATTGACACATCATAATTACCCATAGTCCGTGGTTTACCTTAGGGTTCACTCTTGGTGTTGTACATCTTATAGATTTGGACAAAAGTGCAATGATATGTATCCACTGTTATAGTATCATACTGAGTATTGTCACTGCCTTAAAAATCCTTTGGGCTTTGCCTAGTCATCCCTGTCCACCCCCAGCTTCTCCCTCCCCAACCAAACGCCTGGTAACTACTGATCTTTTTACTGTCTCTATAGTTTTGCCTATTATAGAAGGTCATATAGTTGGAGCCATACAGTATGTAGCCTTATCAAATTGACTTCTTTCACTTAGCAATATGCATTTAAGTTTCCTCCATGTCTTTTTGTGGCTTGACAGCTCATTTCTTTTTAGTGCTATATAATATTCTGTCATCTGGATGTACCACAGTTTATTTATCCATTCACCTACTGAAGGACATCTTGGTTGCTTCCAAGTCTTGGTAAATACCAAGAAGTGTGATTACTGGGTCCTGTGGTAAAAGTGTGTTTGGTTTTGTAGGAAACCATCAAACTGTCTTCCACAGTGGCTGTACCATTTTGCATTCCCACTAGCAGTGGATGAGTTTCTGTCATTCCACATCCTTGACAGCATTTGGTATATTCAGAGTTCTGGATTTTGGCCATTCTAATAGGTGTGTAGTGGCATCTCATTGTTTTAAGTTGCATTTCCCTGATGACATTTGATGTGGAGCATCTTTCTATATGTTTATTTGCCATTCATATATCTTCTTTGGTGAAGTGTTTGTTAAAATCTTTGGCCCATTTTTTAATCAGATTGTTTGTCTTCTCATTGTTGAGTTTTAAGAGTTCTTTATATATTTTGGATAACAATTCTTTATCAGATGTGGCTTTTGCAGGTATTTTCTCCCAGTCTGTGGCTTGTCTTCTCATTCTCTTGACATTGTCTTTCACAGAGCAGAAGTTTTTAATTTTAATGAAATTCAGCTTATCAATTCTTTCATGGATCATGCCTTTGGTGTTGTATCTAAAAAGTTACCACCATACCCAAGATCAGCTGTGCTTTAGAGAGACCAGAGATAGATCCACATAAATATAGTCATTTATCTTTCATGATGAAGCAAAGGCAATACAATGGAGCAACAACAGTTTTTTCAAAAAATGGTGTAGGAACAACTGGACATCAACCTGCAAAAAAGAAAAAGAAAGAATCCAGACACAACCTTATACCCTTCACAAAAATTAACTCAAAATGGATGTTAGGCCTAAATATTGAGTGCATATTCCTCTTGGGATAAAAATTTTAATCACTTATTTTCCCAAAGGTATTGGCCCAGCATCCTTTTAGTGCTAATATTAGGTCCAAGTAACCCAAAGTAGTTGTTATTCTTATTAAAAGTCCTTTGCTCAGATGTGGCTTCCACTCAGCTTTTTGTTTCCTTATCCATAAAAAAAAGTTAACATAGAATGTTACTTGCAACATATCATACTCTTTCTTCTTCCCTTCCACTGTCAAATCTGTCACCCTGGACATAAACCACACACAGACTCCCAGTCCTGAATGTGAAATTACACTCTTGCAGGGAATCAGTGTGAATGAAAAAGTAGCTAAGTGTTTTTGTGCCATCTGAAATCAACCTCACCAGCTTACTGATTTATAGGAAATTAATAGCAGTTTTTAAAAAGGAATGTAATTTTAGAAAGTCATAACCAACAAAAACAACAACAAAACTGAGTGGCTTATGGGTTACAGCACTGGTGATATCAAGTAGAAAACAAGGTCATATCTCAGGATAGCTTCCGTTTTGCGCGAGAGACTGACCTGTAAACAGACAATTTCAACCCAGTATGGGAAATATCATGACAGAGGGATGTGTAATGTTCTATGAGATCACAGGGGGCCACTAAGTTAGCTTGGTGAGAGTGGGGAGCAGTCATGGAAGGTTTGGTTTTAGAGCTATGGCTGGTCCGTCAGGATAAAACCAGACATGGAGAAGAAATTTTTGACCCTGTCGTTAATAAGTCAGTCAACCAAACAATCAACCAAAAAAAATCTAATGTTAACCCGAAAAACAATTTTTAACTTAGAAGTTTTCAGGAAAGCAGACTTCTGTGTCCTTTCTAGCCATGATCAACATGTGACAAGGGCCCAGGTCTGTGAATACCCACAACAAAGAACCAGAGAGTAGAGATTTTCTACCCTGACTTGATTTAGCTGCTATTGTTTGGTTTGTGGCCTTCCTGACTTGGGACATCCTTTCCATATGGCCGGTGATAACCACCTGCTTCTGTTTCCCTTAGCTGATTATATTTTATCCCTCTGGTTATTCCCAAGGGGCCATCCTGGCTCCAAAGGCTCTCCCTGGCCCATTACCACACTTATCTAAATTTGACATGTGTTCTTAGATACTTTTAGCCTGCATTGACTGAGTGCCTTGATCCTCTACAGGCAGGCAAGGGTGTCTGCCTCTGTGGGGCAGGGCTTGTGTGAGGACCAGGTGAACTGTGGGGGGCATTGGGGCAGAGGTGGGGGCCTCTGCAGTGTGGCAGTGGGGTACGTTCCAGGGGGTTGAGAAGTGTGCATGGACCAGGACTGTGTTGACAGTGTATGTGGTCCAGAGGGAGTGAGGCTTATCAGGGGCAGAAGACTTGTGCTTCACAAACAGCCATAAAAAGGATCAGCCCCACCTTCCAAAGCCTGAAACAACTGAGTGCCTCCATGCCAAGGGCTAGTCCCACTCAGCTGCACTCCTAAGAGAACTGACATCAGCCTTGTTGGCCTCAGGCCTATCACAACTGTAGCCCCTGAGCCTAGCAACCAGCTACACTGGGTACCAACCCAATTAAGAGGACAATTGCAATAAGAGTGTGCTAATAGACTTTGTAGCCAACAGTGCTGAGGCCTCTCCAAATCGGATTTACCAACAGCTGGCCAGGGAAGGAAAGATCAGACTCCCTGGGTTCCTGCAGTGGGAGCAACCCTGCCACAGCAGAAGAACACAAGTAGCCCACAAAGGGGTCACTCCTGGTTCTTATGGTCTGGTGACGAGAGGAAAGCACACTGCTGGACCTCATAAGGCATCTCATACATAAGGCCACTTCTCCAAGATCAGGAGACATAGCCGACTCACCTAGTACAAAGAAAATAGCACAGAGAAAGAGGCATAATGAGGAGGCAAAGGAATACTTTCCTCTCTAAGCAAGGGAACACTACAAATCACCAGAAAAAGAACTAAGTGAAACAGAAACTGGTATAAGGTTTTAAAAGAGCATAGGAAACTTGGCAAGATTTAGCAAATTTCTCTGTCCACTTTGAGGAAAGAAGGTTACCCAATAACTGAAGGATGTTATATGTTAGTCTGAGGAGAAAGGCAGGAATGTTTTAGGTCAAAATAGCATAAGGAAAGGCCATAGGGTGGAAATGGACTTGGTATGTTTAGGAGACTAAAAGGTAATAGTTGTTGTATGTGGTGGGATAAGGACAAGAGGGAGTACAAGTTGATTTGGGGAGAATGTTCAGGGTCCATTTGTGTGCAAGCCATTAGACATGTCATTTTCAATGTTAATAATAGCCAATTGAGACTTCCTGAAGCTGGCTGAGTTGGGGGAAGGGTGTGTTTGGCATAGCCACGGAAACTTAAAGTTGTCTGAACTATCATGTGCTTTGCTTCATTAAAGGCAAAAAAAGGTTTTAATTAAGCATGTTTTTCTAAGATATATTGTCTGTTAGTGTTGTTGACTTTTAAGGTTACTTTTTGCTGGGGTTGAGATGGGTCCTTTCTTGGGTAGATTAGCTAGGAGTTGATGCCTTTGGTTGTCATGTCCTTGGCTTGACATTAGCTTTCAATGAGAAAGTGACCCAACATTTTTAACATGCTTCTTGGCTTGGTGAAGTACTTCAAACATCCAGGGAGGAAAAACTCTTTCAGAATGGGCCCACTGGGCAGTCATTTATTTTGAGATTCACACTTCACACCATTTTTAGTGATTTTCACACAGAGAAGAGTTGGTTTCAACCCAGCAGGTTAAGCTCTGATGCTCATTGGAAAAATTTACCATTTTTTGTTGTATAAAATAGACTAAAACTTTCCACTGGAGTAGAGGTTTTGAGCCTAGTCTCATCTATTTGTTCAGGCCAACCTATTTTGTCAATAGAGACCAGTAGGCCAATTAGAAAAGGCTGGAAATGTTGGACCTGGCAGTGTTGTCAACACCTGCTTGGATGCGTTTGCTTTGAAGTGTTCTGATTCTCTGTATGTTTTCACTCTCAGTGCCTCTCAGGTTGCTAGAAAGAGATCTCAAGATGGACAAAGGTTAAAACCCCTTGCCCAGGATCTGCATAAGACAGAAGTATGCTGGGAGTGTATTTCTTTGTCTTTCAGACGCTCCACTCCTGTCCGGGAGTCATCAGAGCCAGTATCTTTTTAATGGCTTTTCTACTTTTTTGGGTTTTTTGTTGTTGTTGTTGTTGTTTGTTTTTGCTTGGTTGTCTGAAATATTACAAATGCTATAATGCTTGCAGAAAAGTGCTGTCCTGGATAGCCATTTTAATATGTACTTCCATTAAAAAGCAAGAAGGGCAGATAATTAATGAAGTATATCCAGGAAGAGGCAAGATGGAATGTTATGTACTATATGAATAGAGGGATTTCCTTTCAGGAAGTGGGAGGGGTCAAAGATGAGTGTGTCAGTCTCAAAGGCAAATAACTGGGCAGGGGGCGGTGCTGGTAGTAAGAATGTGGAGAACAGAGCCAATAATCTCTATTTTCTCAGTGAAATGTGCATTTGGATTGTCCAATTGTGAGGTAAGTTTTAGGAATGATCAGAAATATTGAAGAAAGTAAATATTTGCAAAGTACTTTAGTTTAGAGTCATTATAATTTGTTTATCCTTGAGATGTATCAATCTAATATGTAAGTATTCTTATTGCTAGAAGATGTTAGTTGACTTAAATTGCAGTTTAGATACTTTTTTTTGATTGATTGCAAAAGAGCTCTACTGAAAGAGCTGTTTTATTGTTACCCTAGAAAACATATATATATAAATTGGAAATTTTACATTGAATCTTTTTTTCTTATTCTACACTATAATTTCTTATTGTATATTGTCTGATTTATCTTCAATTGACAGTGACTTCTAACACACTAGTTTTAATTTCTCTTTTCATGGCCCCCACCCAACATTTCTATTAAATATTTATCTATAACTAAGCAGTAAAGTAGATTAGGAGAATCTATTCTTTGTATGCTTGGTGGCATAATTGTTTTATAAGTTCAGCTGTTGTATATTATATTTTATTAAGTGGGCATATTTAGAGCTTTGTCTTCAAAGCAGCTTTGCTAATTAATTAATATGATAGGTCCAATTATGAAATACATTTCAAAAAGCACTACTTAAGAATAATTTCAAAATATGTTTGAAAAGGAAGAAAACAAGTTTTTCTCAGCCTTCTACAAATAATTTTCTCTTTGAGTCTGGTGAGTGAGTAGAAGTCAATGAAACACATAGGGAATTTGGTTTTTATCATTTTCTTCAAAGAACTTAACTATGGCCCTCATCCTTCCCCACTGGTTCAGAAACGTGGTTTTGGTAGAGAAGAAGGGTTTCTCTCATTAAATAAAAGAAACCTTTAAGACTAAATGAATGCAGAATAGAGGATTCTACAATTATACCTAGATTGCAAGCACTCCAAATTCAAATGGAAAGTCCATGGCCCCGTTTATGCACCAGGCAGAGACATGCTCTTACACATTCTTAACTTCCACCCTTCTCTCTCTCAATGGACCTCTCATGGAATATTATTTCTCAACCAAGAAATCAGTAAACCAAATTATTGAAAATTAACTAAATTATTCACTCCCAAATTACTTTAGCTCTTTAGAACATTTTCATTTGTTGTTTGATATTTACTGATCAGTTCCCATTAACTATAGAAAGATTACTTCTTTTTTTGTGACCAATAAATTTAATTCTAGAAACCTGTTGTTGATTAGCTGTTGGAAAGAGAATCCCAAGTCATGAGGATGTTGTACATTCCAATGACAAATTATTTCTGTGTATTTTTGGTGCAGAGATATTCTTGGAGCAAAACGAGGGCACACACTTCTGAACTGGATATGAATTGTTTGCCATAAATTATACACATTATGGACTCTGAAAGAACCAGATGTTCAGAGCACTTTTTATTTTGGGCATCCTAAAACCAGTTGGGATACAATGAACTTTTAGAAAAAGCTATCGTTAAGAACAGTATAAAAAACTTGCACCTTGATCGAATTCATTTTTCAATTTTGTCAGTTATTTTCTTTGAAATTTATTCTCCATAAGCTATTTGAGTGTTTTTACACTTTTAAGATACTTATTCATTTTGATAATTATCTGGTTAACTCCATGATCGTGTCATACTATATGTGGTCAATGCTGATGTTTTAAAAGGTCTCTACATCCTTATATATATTTTAAATGGAGGGTTTATCCTGACTTATCTAAAAGACAACAGATGTAAATGATGATTATTCTCTCCTGTCCTCATTCATGACCTTCTTCCTCCTTTGAGAATGGGAAGAACAGTACATCCTACAAAGCGTGGAGGTTCAGTTCATTTGGCAGCCTGTGACGCTTGCTGGTTCAGTAAGAAGTGACTTTAAGAACCTCAGGTCTAAAACTTTTGAGTCTGTAGAATGGAAGTCTAGAATACTAGTGCAGGAAGCTATCTGTTGTAGACAGAAGTTTAAGATGGCTCCCAAGATTCTCACCTCCTGATATATACACCCTGTATAATTTCATTTCAGTGAGCATGGATGGGGCTGTGAATATAACGGCTTTCACTCTGTAACTGGGTTATAATATATGACAGTGGTGAAAGGATTCTGCAGATGCAATTAAAGATCTCAAAACAGTTGAGCTTGAGTAAAAACCAAAAAGGAGATTATCAGGTGGGGGAAGAGGGTGCCTTAATCTAATCAGGTGAGCCCTCTGAAGGGACCAGGCCAATTTTGGAAGGAAGAAATGAAAGGTATGAGAAAAACTTTCATGCTTCCCTGGAAAAAAGTAAGCAGCCATATTGTGAACTGCCTACAAGGGCCACATGGCAAAGAACTATGGGTAGCCACTAGGAGCTATGAGTGGTCCCCTGCCAACAGCCAGCAAGGAAACGAGTACCATAACCTCCTACAAATATAAAGAACTGAATTCTGCTAACAATCCAAACGAGCTTGGAAGAGGACCCCAAGCCTCAGATGGAATTACAGCTTTGGTCAATACCTTAATTTCAGACTGGTGAGACCTGAGCAGAAGACTCATGCTTGGACTTCTGACCTACAGAATCTATGAGATAGGAAATGAATATTATCTTAAACCTTTAAGTTTGTGCAATAGAAAACTAACACAGTACTGAAAGCCCAGGCATTATTTAATATTTCAATTCTATCTGTATGGAGCGGGATCTTAGGAACTTCTGTCTCACCATTGGAGAGTCCTCAGGTGGGGTATAAAATGTTGAGTGAAGACAGTATCTTCTGTGAGTAGACGTATTTTGGCAGAGTAGAAAGTGTCTATAGGGTGGAGTGTTGAGCAGCTCAGGGTAGGCAGAGGGGAAAGAACAAATGGGGATGTGGTAGGGGATTGAGAAAACTTTGATTAGTTAATAACTTGACGTACGCCTATTCTGTCTGTAGTTGAGTGTACGAAAAATCAGTTTATGACAGCAGGCTGACTACCCAAGCTCAGAGTTCCCAATAAAAGTAGTAGTTAGTTCCAGGTGTGGTTAGTGTATACAGTGTATCTAACACCTAAGGAAAACATGGCATCTTGATACTGATTCTGGTCTTTAGATAAAGTGGCCATATGAAGCTTAAGAGTTCCTATTCTGTAGAATATTACTCTGAATTTAAGATGGATATCTTTACGATGCCAGTGTATTTTTCACATACTTTCTTCTCGACTTCCATTTATCATCCTCATTTTATAAACCAAGTGAGTAAATGAATCAAATGTCACTAAGGACTAATTCTTTGCAGCCAGAATTATTTAGGATGCTTCTGCACAACATGTTTTAATTGTGACCATGATTAGGCCTTAACAAAATTTTCTTATCTTACATTGTACCGTTTACACCATACTGTAGGATTTATCCTGTATTGTTGGATTACATAGGCAGAAATTGGCAGACCCCAATTTCCAATCTTAGTCTGACTCTACTGCCGTGGCAATTCCTTTTTATTCAAGAAATGCACTGTATAGTAAAGTTTCTCAAGGAGCTCTGTAAAGTTCTAAAAGGATCTTGAATAAGAAAAAAGACACTATTTGACAGTGATGTTTCCTTCAAATAGAGCTAAAAAAAGCACATATGTATGAGTGAACACTGGAATGGATGCCCACTAATGTTAAGGAATAGCTAAAACAGAGTGGTCTCCCCCTATTTGGATTACTACAGGATCAAAACAGTCGTTCTCAGCCCTTTGGGAGATTCAAAACTTGTTATGCCTGTTCTCTCTATCAAGTAAAAAGAGAATTAGGGATTGAGTTTTTGCATGTATTTCTAGCCCATCAGAAGGAGAATAAACCACACTTTGAGAATCACTGCTGTCAGAGAAATCACTTATCCCTGTTAAAATGACAGGATGGAAAAATATAGCTAGTAGTATGCTAAGTCAGTGCTTCATCAAAGGTCATGCAAAAGATGATCCACAGTACCATGGAAATGCATTGACAAGATTAAGAAAACAAAACAAACTGAACACTAGGATCCTGTATAGCTTTAGAACATCTTGACATCATGGGAACTTCTTGTAAAATTGAGACTTGCAGTCTGCAGAATTATTTGGCCAGCCTTAAAAATGACTAAGTCATTTAACTTTTTCATTTTACTTTGGCAAGTGGGTTTTGACCTAAAAAGGTCATGTATTACACTGAAGAGGTGATGAGGCTTGAATGTCGATAAATACAGTTCTATTGTGCCCTTGCTCTTCACTAATCTCCTGTATCATTTCTAGGCAATGGGGTCCATCTGGGGCTCTTAATCCAGTGGCTCACAGACCAAATATTCCTTCCATGTGGTTTGCCATACATCAAAGGCCACCTAGAAAACCCTATCCCTCTAAGGTTCATTGTGAAAAGCCTCCTTCAGAAACCCTTGGGCATGTCTGCCCTCTCTTGATATCTGTTAGTTTTGAGCTATTAGATCTGAAATTGTCACTTTAATTGCTAGCATTTTTTGACCAATTACCATGAGCCAGGCATTATTTGGTAAGTACTTTATATGTTTCATCTCATTTCACCACCAACTATGAGGGAGGTACTATAATTATACTCTCTCGACAGATGAAAACTGAGGCTAAAGAAAATAAGGACATTTACTGAAGATGACACAGCTGGAAAAAAGTGGAGCCAGGATTTTAAACTTAGCTGACTGCATTGACCTAGACCTTACCAAACATGCTTCATTGTTTCTCATTCTGGCAAAATGTAGTGTTTCTCCACTTGAAGTTATTCATGGACGCCTTTTAAAGGAAAAAAAGTTTTTCCTAAATTCCCAAGGTAGACAAATGATTTTTAGAATACTATTACTTAAATAGGTACCAACATAAAACTAGGAATGAACTCTAGCTTAGAGTATTTTTACAATTATAAAACTAAATACAAAATAAATTCTAAAAACAACTCCAAAACCAGTAAAATTCAGATGAACAATATTAGTTTAATACTATAGATAATATTGTTTGAGGCAAAGTTGTCAACGCTGGGAGTGTTAGTAGAAGAATGTATTTTCTGATCTTCTGTTTTATTTGTGGTCGTGTGTGCCTTTTATTACTTTGAGTATGATGTATCAACATTATTGTTGCTGTTTTTCCTCTAAATTATTAAACTTTAGCTACTGATATATTATTTTGAAATGGTAAGCAATTTCAGAGTACAATCCAAAAAGTACCATTTGCTGACTATTTTCTATTACATCTGTACCACTACATTTTCTGATAATGAATCGTATGCGGCAAGTTGGAGCAAAGATGAAACCCACATAATACATTCCCCAGCAGCATGAGTATTACACTGACTGTCATCAGTGCGTTTCTTCTGAGTTCTGCATGCCCTTGCTTGTCTGATGAGGACTCAATTTCCCGGCCATTTTTTTTTTTTCTCTTTCAGAACTACCACGACCCTTCTTTAGTATTGTTTACTATGAGGTCATTTGTCCTTCACTTGTGCCACCCTGAGAGTGAACACAGATGCAAATGTGAGAACTGAAGCTGAACATGTGACATCAGTGCTATTATTGGAATTGTAGTGTTCTTCTTGATAATAACTTCAAAGTAACATATTATGGACCAGCTTATGATCCAATACTCCTGCACAGTCTCAGTTCTCGCATGAGAAGTTTTGATTTGGTTTAGTTGAGTAAATCATTGCAAAGGGCTTTAAGATCCCTTGCTTGGCAGTAACAGAGAACAGCCAGATTATGTACAGGGATATTACCATACCTCCAGGTACAGTGGAACCAAAACGTGCGTGCACACGCACACACACACACACACACACACACACGCACACACACGCACACAAATTAAGATCAGCTCATTTAGAGATGGAAGGAGCAGGCTCCTTTGTCTATATTGTGGGGTTTTAGAAGGTCTTCCATCCCACAATAGCTCTCCTCCACATTGCCTTACACACTCTCCTTCTGTAAGTTCAAAATCTTCCCTTTCTGTTAGGTCCACATTCTCAAGCCTGGCATGTTTTGTTTTAAATGTACATGCCCTTGGAAGAGGCAAAGTATTCAGCCACAGTACCATAGTATGAAGGATTTTATGTTACCATTTACTCTGGTGGTGGAATCAGAGCAAACTAGAAAGCATCAGTTTTCTGGGTAGGCAAGACAAAAAAAGAAGAAATGGTAAGGGTGAATTTTTAAACTTTCGCCTGGGATCAGCCCACGCTGCATCCAAATGTGATCTTCGTGTGTCTGGCAGCCTTTGAGGTATTACAATTCCAGTATCTCAATCTGAGTAGCACTGTTGGTTTGAATCAAATTATATGACTATCCATCATCCTCATAGTGCCTGCCGGAAAGCATGACCACAAGGTAGTCTTTAGGCCCTTAGGTTACAAACCTGCTTATTGAGAAGAAAAGAAGCAGGGCTGCTCTATGTTCTTTCAGTTTGCTCCCAGCACTCAGAACACTGAAGGGAGCTCCAGAAGTATCAGCACGGGCCCCGCTCAGCATCAGAGGAGGGGAAGTTGGAGCGTGTTAATCCCTGCTGGCCTCCTTCTGTGAGCCCAGGCTTGGTTCTGTCCCCTAGCCACTCATTACATGGCTGGAAGTGAACCTTCTCCCAGAAGACTGAGCCTGTGTCATGGGAGAGCGCCCTGGTGTCTCTGAAGCCTCCACCTCATGGTGTTCCCAGGACCTCCTTCTCCCCAGCACTATCTTCACCAGCACAGCAGCCCTGATTCCTATCTGAGTGGAATGGCATAAACACAGAAAAGTTATTGGGATTAAGTCATCCTGATGGTGACATTCTAAAGGCACTGCCCATTAGTTCCTGTCTTGTGGTTCCATGGAGATGATCTGGATCCTGTCCTTCATAAGACCTTTTCTTCATGTCTGTAAACTATTCTGTAGCCTTCCAATAAACTCCCTTTTTGATCAAGTTGTCCACTTGCCTGGAGTCCAGATTGCTTTTCTAGCTTGTGTTCGTCCTTTTCCCCAGAGGCTGGATTCAACATCTTTCCATTACCTGCTCTCGGCAACAATGGATCCGTTCATCTGACTTTGCACATTGCATATGAGCCCACGTTTCTTCTCTTCTTGCTCAGTGGAAAGTGCTCCTTCCTTATCTCTTCACCTTGCTTCATTGTTTCCTACCTGAACCAGAGGTGAACACCTCTGTTGACTCCTACACCTTGGACCAGGAGCTGTCCCACTGTACATGGTCTCTGCCTCTGAGATGGTAAATTCAGCTTCCACTTTACCTCTTGTCCATTGGCCCTTCTGCCTTCCAGTCTCAGCTTCTCTTTAGCTCCAGGTCTCACCTATCTCTTGTGAGAGAGAGACAAAAGAACAAATATGGTCTTTAGCACGCTGATAGGAGGCTAAAATGCAGAGGATGATAGAAGTTTACAGTAGGGCAAATTATTCTGGATGACAGGGGAGAAAAAAATTAGGCAAGGAAAACTAGAGGCAGGAAGACATAAAGAAAGAGGGTGTGAGAAGTAGGACATTGGGGAGAAAGATGTGTAAATAAGAATTTTTTTTAAACTTGCTTTATGACTTTCCTATATGCTGCCTTCTCAAGAAATCTTCAGTAAAGAAGCCCTTTGCTTTTCAGGGTTTAGCAAGTAAGATTTATTTTCCCTTTGAAAGTGTTTCTGTACTAAGATGAACCGGAAGAAGGGAGCAAATAGGACTAGTTTAATTTGGGATGCATTTCTTACTGTGCATTCTTCTCTCCAATGACAGAGAGGTGATAAGGAGGAAGAATACCTGGCAGAGGTTGGAGTGGACAGAATTCTGTTGTTATATGCTGTTATTCCTGCCAAGGGCATTGCATGCTACTGAGAATTATAAACAATAACTCCTACCTTATCCCGAATTATATTCAGTCTCAGAAGTGTTTTATTTTTATTCATACACATATACTCAGGACTAGTGATGGACATAGACCTAGGCTGGGTGCTTCAGTGCTCTAGGAAGGAAACCCACCTGGGCTCCAGCCTCTGTGTCCTCAGGCCACTAAAGAACTCTAGGGATACAAACCCCCCTGTGAGGTAGACATAGGTGCTGTCATCAACACTGCATTTCACTGTGAATTTATTTATTGGGTTGATGCTTTTATTCACAGGTCTCTGAGAACTGAACATCATGGATTAGGGCTCAAAGAGAGGATAGTTTTGTGGAATTTGGAGCATACAGTGGCAGCCTGAAGTCCCTGAGCATCTGTTGATCTGGAGAGTGTGGTGTTAGGAAGGCCCAGAGGCTCTCCCAGGAGAACCAGTCCTGTGCAAGATCCTTTTATAGCATTACCCCTGAATAGCTATGGGCCATTGAAGGGTTACATTTCTTTTAGGAATTCTGCAAAGGGTAACCAGTGTTTTAGCGATGGTTTTCAGAAATGTACATCTTGTAGTGATTAGAGCATGAAGTGATTAGATTCATTCTTGTGGTGCTAAATTTAGAAGTGGAAAAAGGAAACATACTCTTAAAATTTTTAAGACTTAGAAAACCTTCCTGAGAAAACCATTTTCCATTTTAGTGAGAAAAAAAGGCACAAAGATTGCCAGTTAAAAAATTCATAAAGGCTGCGTTATGCTCAGTGGAAACATTTCTTTGAAAAAAGAAAGAGGTCGGTACTTCAAGATGCTGTCATGAGCATTGTGTAGAGCTCTTCCAAGAAATAAGACCAAGACTTTCCCCAAATGGAAAGTGTTTTAAAGAAGCAGCAAGTGACTGGTTTTATGATATGTATATGAGAATAGCGGATACCATTAGGACTTCTGTGATCAAAAGCAAGGATGTTTTAGATAAAAGGATATGTGTAGCCATTTACTCATATTGATGGTTGTTTGAGGGCATTCTGCAAACATGATGAATAATTCAGTCCACATGGGCTGTGGTCCATTCAGGTGGTCCTGTGAACAGTCAAATCAGAATTTCCTGGCTCCTGCTTCTCAAGACTTATGCAAAAACGTTGTAGGGCATTGGAATGTATTTTGGTTGTACATAAAACCATATGAACAAATAGCTACATATATGGCCACCAACACTTGTGAGTCATTGACCCAAATTGAAACTGGGGTGCCAATGCCAAATATAAACAAGCAAGATCAAGGCAGGTAGAACCGAGTGATCAACTCTTTCTTGATTCCAAGCCTTTCATTGGGGAAAAAATAACCCAAGTGCTTCCTGGCAATCTTCTCTCACCCAAATTATTCCTATGTTAGTAGATGAGACTGTCTCAGATCATGACTTAGCCAAGATCGTCTCACAGATTCTGCTTGAACGCTTCATTATTTCTCACAGCATTGTCTTGGATGTTGAATATAAGTAAATCTCTGCCAAATCCAAGAGCTGAACATATCCTGGGGATAATTTGTGACATTACCTTCTTTGTGAAGATAAGAAATTTGAAACCCAGGGAGGGAAAATGACTTACCCTGGGTCACATGGCAGTAAGTGGTAGAATTGGTGACTTGGGCTACATCCCTTACAGCTTGTTTTTGCCGTTTTGTCCTGTGTGTTAAATCTTAAACTACTTGACACCACTTTTTACTTGGGATGTGAAACTGATTTAGAACAAGAAGGCCCTTTGTCATTAATTTAAAGAATGATGCAGGATGGGCGCGAGGCAAGGCTGCTCTGAAATGGTATTTTGCTGATTGATTATGTTATCATCTATCAAACAAGAAGAGCTATCTAATAGCTAATGATCTTTGTATTTGAAGAGTGAAGAGCTTTAGCCAGTGGAATATTACCAGCAACATCATGATTTTGTGATTACACGTCCAGAAGTAGCACCTCCCTCTGCTTTTATGCAATGTGCTTCCCAAGGGGCCTTTCTGGAAAGTAATTTTGAAGGCACTTCCTTTTCATAGATAACATTTAAAACAATAAAACAAGAACAATGCCATTTTCTTATCCTTCTATGCTAAACCAAATGCACTTATGGAGAAGGTAATTACATTAATCTTCAGAATGCTTTAATATTTCTCTTTTAAGAACATAAGCTCTTATCTACATTGAAGATATTTACTCTTTGTAAAATTTAACAGTGTTGAAATGTAGCTATAGTGTTGAGATCCTAGCTATCCACTAGGAATATCTTTTCATTCTTAGCTCTCTCTTTCTCTGTGATAGATCCCACCTAATCCTGACACAGCCTAAGGCATCTATGCTTTACACGAATGGCTTTCCCTTTCTTAGGGTTTTGCCTAGAGATATTTTTGTGAGGTTTTCACAGTGCCAACATCTGTTCCCTCTCGTTGTCTACCTTTGTTTATTTATTCATCAAGTACTTATGGAAGGCCTAGGATGCTTATATTGCTTCTCAAACTTGTCTGCCCTGCTCTTGTAACTTCTTGAGAGAATGGATTCTGGGCCAGGCATTGAGGATACAGCATGGAACAACGACAAGTAAGATTCCTATTGCCATGGAGTATATTTTAATGAGACAAGACTTGTGATAAATAAGAAAATTGATAAACAAGATAATTTCAGATAGTTATAAGAGAGAAAAGAAAACAGAGTGTCCTCTTTGAGGAAATGACATTGACATTGAGACATAAATGAAAAGGAAACCACTGGAACAAATCTGGGGAAAAAAGGATT
Organism: Equus przewalskii; assembly: GCF_037783145.1. Taxonomy (NCBI): domain Eukaryota; kingdom Metazoa; phylum Chordata; class Mammalia; order Perissodactyla; family Equidae; genus Equus; species Equus przewalskii. The sequence continues at coordinate 56,849,436 of NC_091843.1, forward strand.
CTGGGCAGAGGAGACAGTAAGTACAGAGAACCCAGGGTTGGAAGTCCTTCCAATGTGCTAGCTATTGAAAGAGCCATTAAGCGCTGGGGAGTGTAGTATGAGACGAGGTCACAGAGGCAAGACACAGCCAGATCACACTGCATTTGTAGGCCGTGGCAAGGATTTTAAAATTTATTCTAAGGACACTGAGAATCTGTCATTCAGGTGCAGGAAAATGGGCATTTTGGCATACTAGAAAGTGAGGGCGCATTTTGTACAGGGACACCTGAATGTTGACCCTGCTCTTTCCCTTCGTGTGTGAGGTTTGCCTTGCTGATGCAGAGTTTGGTTCAAGAACTAGGAAAGCCTGATGTCTGTCTGTCTTACCTTAAATGGAAACCTGTAGATGGCTCATCGTTGTAGGCTGAAAAACGGCACCCCAAAGATATCAGGTCCTAACCGCCGGAACCTCTAAGTGTGAGCTTATTTGGAAAAAGAGTCCTTGCAGATGTGATTAAGTTAAAGAGTTTAAAAGGAGGAGATTATCCTAGATTATCTGGATAGGCCCTAAATGCCATCACAAGCGAGAGGGAGAGGGAGATTTTACATGCACGGAGGAAAGGTGATGAGAAGACAGAGAAGAGAGAGAGTTGAAGATGCCGGCGCTGAAGATTGCAGTGATACAGTCACAGTGAAGGGATATCAACAGCCACTTGATGCTGGAAGAGACAAAGAATGGATTCTCCCCTGGAGCCTGCAGAGAGAATGCAGCCATGTCAACACACTGATTTCGGCTCAGTGAGACTGATTTCAGACTTGCGGCCTTCAGAAGTGTGAGAGAAGAAATTTCTCTTGTTTTAAGCCACCAGGTTTGTGGTAACTTGTTACAACAGCCACAGGAAACTAACACAGTTGTGTAAATATTTCTGGAATGGCGATTTAAACCTCAAGTGTAAATTGAGCTTTTCTACTTTATACAGGTAGTACCCCTGGCACTTGCGTGTAACTGTCCTATTGGGGATTCTGGAGACCAAGGGAAATCAATATAAGACATAGAGCATTTGTCCCTCACCTTAATGGCCACCTAAATTCTAATATGATTTTGTGTCTGGTCTACCTGTAATCTACTAGAAGCCCTGAAGAGTGTTTTAAGTAGGGCATCTGATCTATGTGTTAAAAATGATTGCTCTAACTGCTATGTAGGGTAGATTGTGGGAGAACAATAGTGAAAATACCTAAAAGGGTACATTGGGTTTTAGAGTGAGAAATGATGGTTTGGACTAAGGAGGTAGCATTGAAGGGAGAAAGAAACAGGTGGATTTATAGTATGTTTTACAGATTGAGTCAAAAGCACTTGCTGAAGATTGAACGTAGGGAGAAAAGGAAAGAAAGGATCAAGTTTGACTTAGCTTTGGTATTTCCATTGGCTAAGGTAGGGAAGAATTGAGGAGGAACAAGTCTGGGGAGGAAGCTGAGAGTTCTGTTTGACACAGTAAGATAGAGATGCCTGTGAGAGATGCTATTGTTCCTTTGCTATTGAGACAGGTTTGATTGGCTTGTTCTGAATACCTATGGGGCCTATTTACATCACTCTGATTCTTGTTCCTGCCTGTCTTCATATATACTCATTAATTTCATGAATTCAAATATGTCAAATCCCTATTTCTTATAAACAAAAGTCACTGCTCTCAAAGAGCTTATCAGCTAGTGTGCGGAGCTGGGCCCATACCTGAAAAGATAACTCAGGAATAGGGAGAGAAAGTTAAGTTCTTAGGTTCAGCAGCCAAACAAATGCCACAGACAATAAGCCCTCAAGAATTTAGGGAGGACACAGTGACAGTAGGCTGAAGTGCTAGGAAAAACTTCCTGGAGAAATTGGAACTTTGTTTTGGAAAAGAGGCCTTGGAATGTATCCAATCCCTCAGAACCGGATTAGCATGGTTATTGGCAATGTCTTAAACTAGGATTTGGTGATATCGCCTCAAGTAGAAACTAACCCTCCAACTGCCATTCCAGAAAATTAATTTTGCTCTAAATGCTTTCAAATATAATAAATGAACTTCTTTTGTGCATCAATTGTGCAGAGAAGGAACTAACCTATTTTTGCAAGGGTATCTTAAGATTTAGATTTGAATTATTCACCTAACTTAAATTGAGATGACCTGGAATTTGATGAAACTATGATGTGTGACAGGAATTTAAAAATTGTAGAAGGTGATGTAATAAGTGAGAAAAACTTCTGTTCATTCATGAATGATTGTGTGTATGCATTTGAGGAGCGCATGAGAGGAGGTTCTGAGCACTGTCTAGAAAATAATATTTTTAATACTTACAGAAAACAGAGGTATGTGGTGAAAACTTTCATTGTAATAGCAGTATAGTTCCGAAAAAGAAGCTGAAGTAAAATGTATGAAATCAGATTTTGAAGGAACCAACACAGGCCACCAAAGCTTTCTGAAGAAGTAGGGAAAAGCAATGTGGAGAACTGTATATCTTCACAAAGATCAAAACAAGGCGAGCCAAGAAAACTGTTGAAGTTCAACCAACTGAAGGCCAAACCATTCCTAGCTGCCTATGAAATGGGGCTCTCTTCTCATGACAATGACATAATGAGAAAAAACTCATGTAAATGAAGTAAATTATAATTACAGGCAGAGCCCCCACCTTGGTGGAAATTCTAGGAGGATTTTGGGAAGACTGAGTCCATGAAGTGATCATTTGAGCTAAGACCTTCTGTGTAGGATATGACGCCTTTTATTTTCTCCGCAGACTTTGGTCAAAGTCTATGTAAATGAGCCATCATTTAGATGCATACTCACATTGTCTCACCTTTTCTAGTTCTCATCCCCACCGTCTGGGAGGAACTTTGGACTGGGAAATGTCAGGAGTTCACTGTCCTGGCTTGGGATGGAGGTGATTGTGCAGCCTGTTTCATAGATTGCTGTTCTTGCCTATTATCATCCGGGAGGATTAGGGCAGGCCAGAGTGGGCAGGACAAGACAGGGAGTCAAAGTGATTATTATAATTTTACCAAAAGAAAATTAGGCTCTTAACCACCGAGCTTCCAAGGTTAGTGATTTTACAGGTCTGTCTCTCCAAATCTTGATGCCTCTAGCGTAGTCAGTGTTTCTCCAGTTTCTGCAGGCTCAGGGAAAGACAGCTTCAGCAGAGAACAGCAGAATCACAGAGTTCAGAACTTGGAGAGTGTCTAGCTGCTCCAGGCATCCTGTGGATCAACAGAGTGTTTCACTGATAGCTTGGTATTTCTTCTTGATTTTTCTCCAAAAGGATAGATATAAACAAGGAGATGCTCAATTAATCTTGATCCACATTTAGATTTCTTTGCAGTTAAAAAAAAGAAAAAAGAGAAATTCGTTATTAATGTTTCATCAAAATTATTATTCAAATTCAAATTCAAAATTATTAATCAAAATTATTAGAGATTATGAGTTTAAGTGAAATTACTAGGTCCTTGAAATCTGCCATAATAGTCTGAGGGACAATGAGAAAATCACAATATCTCAGTACTCCTGGTCGTTTTGGGATCTTATAGTGAGATTACAGAAAGTCAGACTCTAAGATTTACAAATAGAAATATGTAAACCCATTATTAATTGCTAACCAAACAATAATTTATTTAAATATGTATTATCATTAAACAGGAAATATAGGGCAGTAGAGTAGCTAAAATACCCAGGGCAACATAAGCTCACAGGACGAAACAGCCAGGCACCTGAGGAGCACAACACGCAGGAGAGTGGTCAGCAAACTGCAGCCCGTGCACCAAGTCCAGCCCTCTGTCATTTATATCCAGTCCCTGAGCTCTTCTTATATTTTAAATGGTTGAAAAAAAAGAGAAAGAAGGATGCTATTTTGTGACACATTAAAATTGCATAAAATTCAAATTTCAGTGCCCATAAATAAAGCGTTATTGGAATATAGCCAAACTCTTTCATTTACGTATTGTCCGTGGCTGCTTTACACTGCGATGGCAGAGTTGAGTAGCTGAGACAGACATCATCTGGCCTATGAAATCAGAAATACTTACAATCTAGCTCTTTACTGAAAAGCCCTTTACTTAGCTCTAAGAGAAAGACAGTACTCTGAAAGTCATATCCAAACTGAAGCAAACTTACTGGAACAGACAGCTTAAAATAAGTATAATAAATATATTTAAGAGATAAAGGAAGCTATAAACAATAAGAAAAACAGTGAGTTATGCTTAAAAAACTTGGAAATATTAGGTATGGGAAACATAATAGTTGAAATAAAGAACACAGTAGATGAGGTAATTACCATGGTGGACAGCGCTGAAGAAGGAATCAGTAAACGATGCTCACTACTATTTGGTTAACCAAGATAAATGCTTGATTCTTTCCCTTTATTTACCGATTTTCTAGATAATGAATTGATTCCCTATCATCCTCTAAAGTTAACCAATTTGTTTATTATCCTTATGAACTCATGGATATAAGTATATTTAATGGGTTTTAATCTATCACAATTATTATCCTTATTGAAGCTCAAATTTTCCCTATTTGGCCAGTAGAAGCCTCTTGAAGCTGGCTCCTGAGTCTTTTGACATTGACCAGAACAGTCTTTGAGAGCTTCCTTCCTATGTGCTATGACAAGATTTTTTAGGATCATTTTGTCCATTTCCTGCTCTAGACAGTGAATCAGCCATCCTCCAAGAAGCCCTCGTCCCTTGTGATTGAAATTAGGATTTCAAGACTACCATCTATGCCTTAGGGATGTTCAATATTACCGTGTTTGTCATTGTTGCTAGGCTTTTCCAGTGGTCAGAGCTACAGTGTATGTGTGTGTACATGTGCGCGTGTGCATGTGTAAAAAAGATCATGGAATAATATTGATTCTCCCAATTCAAAGTCAGTACTACAGGAATTTCACCTAACATCTTCTGTATTAATTACGTTGCTCTTTGTTTCACGTTAAGACTATCCCAGAAATGCTCAACTGTTTTATCCCACATTGTGTACACAATAGTCTCAGAATAACAATACAAATACTACCACCACCAATATGATTAATGTAAATATGTGCATTTGCTTTTCCTATTCTCCCGCTTTTTTGTATAGTTGTACTGTATCTGCACTGTCAGAACGTATACACATTACCTTCTATCCTTTCATTTTCAACCCTCATTTAGAATTAGTAATGTATTTAATGCTCACCACCAGCTTATATTTTAATGTCTCCTGAGATATTTTGCTTGGTTCAATCTCTTTCTCTAGTTACTTTCTCACGAAGTCTTCATGGGAATAATATTTCCTGAGTTCACGATGTTGATAACTTTATTTGTATCCTTTATACTTGACAATAATTTTGCTGAAAACAAAATTCTTTGCTTAAATTTTCTTTTTCCATTTTTTTTGAGTATCTTAAATATGTTATTCCATTATCTTCTGACATAAGGATTGCTATCAAAGTCTGATGATAATACAATTTCATTTTCATTTTACTTATATGTAATTTGCTCTTTTGGTCCAGTTAAAAGGATTTCTAAATTTTTAATTTTAAATTCTAGTACTTTTACCTGTTGGTCATTTTGTTTCTATATTTTCTACTACGTAATTTACTCCTTCAATATGTAGTTTCAAAACGCAAATATATCTATGTATATGTATATGTATATACATATACACTCACACATACACATATATATATTTCAAGAAGTTTTTCTGGAGTTATACTTTTTTGTACTCTCTTTCTTTGCTTGAGTTTTCTTCTTCTTTAGGGACTCCTGTTATCCAGATGTTAGATGTTCTTTATTTATCTTCTATATTTTCACTTTCTCACAAATTTTTAAAATCTCTTTATTTTCTATTGTAAAAAGTTTCTTTCTTTTTCCTCCTCCATCTGTCTTAAACTTATTGCTTTTATTTGCTCCCCTGTCACTCTAGTTTACTCATCATTTCTAAAATATTTTTGCTTATATTTAATATTTTTTCCTGTATTCTGTCACCTCATTTCTGAGTTTCACGATTTCAGATTTGTACTGCCTCACATCTTGTATCATTTTCTAAGTTAATTTTAGCTTATTTTAAAATAGAATGTTATAGTTTCGTTTTCGTGAGCACATCTCTCAGGTGTGCTTTCCTCATAGGCATGTTGTTCTGCTTCTTGTCTCTTTCTTCCTGGGTATCTCTGGCTCTGTTCCCTGCGCTGCCCTTTATCTGGAGCTGCTCTCCCTTTGTCTCTGTTTTTCCTTTATTTCCTCCCACATGGTTGCTGATCTCCCGCAGGCCGCAAGGCTCTGGGAGGTGGTCCTCATCCCCCTGTTTTGGGGGATTCCTGGGGATACCTAGTTTTCCTGGAGAAGTTGTTTATGGGTTTTACATTTTCCTATTTATTTGAATTTAGTTTTCAACTGTAGAGGAGAGAAAAAATAGCAAAATAAAACACAAAATAAGGAATCAACAAAGATAAAAGCACAAATTGAAGACAAAGAAAACAAAAAAATTAGAAGTCAATCAGTAAAACCAAGACCTTGTTCTTTGGAAAGACTAATAATCAAGTAAGCTTTTCACAGGATTGACTTTTAGAAATGAAACACATACAAAGTGAGGAACAAAAATGCAATTTGAGGGGGTCAGCCCCATGGCTGAGTGGTTGGGTTCATGCTCTCTGCTTTGGCAGCCTGGGGTTCACCGTTTCTGGTCCTGGGCATGGACCTACCCACCACTCATTAAGCCATGCTGCGGCAGCATCCCACCTAGAGGAGCTAGAATGACTTACAACTAGGATATACAACTATGTACTGGGGCTTTGGGGAGAAAAATAAAGAGGAAGATTGGCAACAGGTGTTAGCTCAGGGCCAATCTTCCTCACCCCCCCAAAGAAAGCAATTTGATGTACAATAATGTAACATTTAATTTGAAAGTCCAAGTGAAAGAGATTATTTCCTAGATAAATATAAAATATAAAAACTAGCTCAAAAAGTAGAAAACTAAATAGACCAATGTGCAGAAAAGAGTTAACATAGCAGGCCTGAGGCTGCTCTCTTTAGAAAACTTTTTCTTTTTTTGAGGAAGATTAGCCCTGAGGTAACTGCTACCAATCCTCCTCTTTTTGCTGAGGAAGACTGGCCCTGAGCTAACATCCATGCCCATCTTCCTCTACTTTATATGTAGGACGTCTACCACAGCATGGCTTGCCATGCGGTGTCATGTCCACACCCAGGATCTGGGCCAGCGAACCCTGGGCCGCCAAAGTGGAACATGTGCACTTAACTGGGCACCACTGGGCGGGCCCTGGCTGCTCCCTTTAGAAAGATCTACTTCTAGGTTGGCCCTTGGCTGGCATCTAAGATCTTAGCACTTGACCCATTCTCCACATGTTAAAGGTCGTTTACTGTGCCTTAGACTGTGCTATCACTCTGATTTATGCTGAATACCTGCTTTCCTTCTGGGAAATCCCAGAATTTTGTAATGTGCTAGAAAGAAGGTATCTGCGTGACCAGTCCCTCATAAAACCCTTGAGTGCTGAGTTTCTAATGGGCTTCAGGGGGCAGAAACATTGCACACGTGTGACTGCATTTTTCGTTGCTGGAGAAAGGACTGTGCTCAGTTGCTATGAACGCCCTCCCAGGAAGGAGAGGGCACAGGAAGCCTGTGTGTGGATTTCTCCAGACTCCACCCACGTCTCTTTCCTTTGCTGATGTGCTTTTACTGTAATAAGCCTTAGCTGTGGGTCCCACTTCATGCTGAGTCCTGTGACTCCGACTAGTGGACGACTGAATGTCATCCTTCTAGTGAATCACATGCTAACTACCCTGAAATAAATGGATGGGATAGTCAAATTTCTACCCCCCTTAAAATGTACCTACGAGGTTCAGATAGTTTCAAGGACACGCTCTACTAAATCTTTAAAATACCAGGCTTGTAAATTGTCTTACTGAAATCCTCTATTGTCTTGTTTTTTTCTTGATGTGTGGATTTCTGAGAAGTATGTTAAGATTTGTCATGTTCTCCAGTATTTTTATCTAGTTTTTCATCTATTTTAAATTTGTTGTTAAGCATAGAACGATTCATGACTTTTATGTCTTTTAATATTTTAACTTAATCTCAGTCGTCAGAATCTCTCTTTTTATAGAAGTTGTGCTCTGAAGTTAGTTTTCCTGCATTTGCATTTTCCCTCTTCCTTGGTAGCTATAAGATCTCGTACAAATTACTTAATTTTTTTGAGCCTCGGTTTCTTCATGTGTAATGCGTTAATACGGAATACTACTATCTGATGTACTTATAGAGTGCTCCACGAGGGTGACGTGAGGACCAAATTAGATAATGCACTTAGAAAAGTGCTAACAAAATGACTGGTACATAGAACTCATTTGAATGTTAAGTATAGCTTTTACTGGATATTCAAACTGGTGGGCATTTGTTTTGATTAGTGACGTTTGGAATAATTTGAACCTATTTAGAGTTACCCCAAAATGAATTTATTTATTCATCCATTTATTCATTCACTTAGTCAGTCATCATTTAGTCAACAAATCTGAAGTGGCAGCTACTATTCTGGGCCCTGATGTTCCATAGCAAACAAGGAAATGGGATTGGACTCATGAAATGTACACTTGAGTGTTATTAAAGCATACATAAATAAACTTATATTTTCCATCAACATCTAGAACATTTCTCTCCTCCATTTAAGTCAAGACTTTAACATTCTCGTATGTCCCTCCACTCCCCTTCATCCTGTTGCCTCACCTCTGGTCCATCTGCCATGTTAACATACTCGGGAATTTTTGCTTCAGAGTATGGTTATTCCTGTTTACAAATAACCTCTTTAGATTAAACAATAATAACTATAGCTTTTTTCAACTAAGTTCATCCTTTTAGATTAATTATTTGTTTCTCTTCTAGTAATTGTACTGAAGATTACACAATTACTAAAGTATCAACCAGTTGTGCAGGTACAATCTTTCTCAGATATATGAAGCAAAAATTTTACATCTTAAAACTACTAGTAATTTTTTTCTTTTCTTCTTTGTATATGTGAAAGTCTTTATTTTGTCCTTACAACTGAATAATTCCTTACTTGGCATGAAATTCTAGGACCAAAACTATTTTCCTTCAGAACTAGACAAATTCTTCTAGTGTAACTGATAGAAATTCTGTTAATCTATTTCAAAATTATTATTTTTTTGGTAAGGAATATTGGCCCTGAGCTGACATCTGTTGCCAGTCGTCCTCTTTTTGCTTGAGGAAGATTGTCCCTGAGTTAACGTCTGTGCCAATCTTCCTCTATTTTGTATGTGGGATGCTGCCATAGCATGGCTTGAGGAGTGGTGTATAGGTCCTCACCCAGGATCTGACCCTGTGAACCCTGGGCCACCAAAACAGAGCATGTGAACTTAACCACTATGCCAACAGGCTGGCCCCTAGTTTGTTATTTTAAGTGTTATATAAGTGGAATCATACAGTATGTAACTTTTTGAGATTGGGTTTTTTCACTCACCTGGCATTATTCCCTTGCTAAGGATCAGTAGTTTATTTCTTTTTATTGAGTAGTATTCCATGGTGTAGATGTACCACAATTTGCCTAACTATTCACCTGTTGAAGGACATCTCAGTGGTTTCCAGTTTGGGGCTGTTAGGAATAAAGCTGTTATGAACATTTGTGTACAGGATTTTCTGTGAAAGTATGTTTTCATTTCTCTGGTATAAATTCCCAGGAGTGCAATTACTGGGTTGTATGACAAGGGTATGTTTTAGTTTTATAAGAAACTGCCATACTCTTTTTGAGAGTGGCCATGCATTATACATTCCCACGAGCAATGTATGAATGGTTCAATTTCTTAACATCCTTGCCAACATCTGGTTGTTACTATATTTTATTTTAGCAGTTCTAATAGCTGTATGGTGGTACGTCATATGTGTTAATTTGCAATTCTCTAATGGTTAATGATTTGCAACATCTCTTCATGTGCTTATTTGTCATCTGTATGACCTCTGCAATGAAATGTCTATTAATATATTTTATCCTTTTTCTGATTTGATTGTTTGGTTTTTACTGTTGAGTTCTGAGAGTTCTTTATATATTCTAGACACAAATCCATTTTGGATATGTGGTTTGCAAATATTTTCTCACATTCTTTCCATCTTCTTCGCAGAGCACTTTATAAATTTTGTCGAGATCTAACTTAGCAATTTTGCCTTTTGTGGATCATGTCAAGTCTAAAAACCATTTTTCTAACCCTTAGGTCCTGAAAATTTTCACCTGTGTTTCTCTGTAAAAGTTCATGGCTTTACATATAAGTCTGTTATCCATTTTGAGTTAATTTTTATATAAAGTGAGGTTTTGGTTGAAGTTCATTTTTATTTTGCCTATGGATGTCCGCTTAACTTCTTATGCTTCAGGAGTACATGGAAAATGTGCATAAGTATATAGTTTAATGAATTTTCACAAACTGAGCACATACATGTAACCAGCACCCAGACCAAGAAGTACACTACAGCCGTGCATTGCTTAATGATGGGAATATGTTCTGAGAAATGCGTAGTTAGGGAATTTTATTGTTGTGCGAATATCATAGAGTGCACTTACACAAACCTAGATGGTACAGCCTACTACACACCTAGGCGATATGGTCTTAGTCTTATGGGACCACTTTCATATATGCAGTCCCTCACTGACCAAATCATTGTTATGCAGTACATGACTGTGTTACAAACTCCCTTTTGCTCCACTGATGAGGTACTTTTCCTGGTTTTGAACTTTATATTAATAGATTAGTAGATTAGTAGTATGTGTTATTTTGTTTCTAGCTTCTTTCATTCAACATTATGCTTGTGAGATCCACCTATACTATGTGTAGTTCTAAGTCATTCATTGTATGACTACGACACGAATAGAAATTTTTGGTTAATTTATTATCCATTTTCACGTTGAGATATATTTGGCTTGTTTCAAATTTGGGACTGTTATGAATAGTGCTGCTTTGATTATTCTTATACATGTATTTTAATGACCATTTCCATTGGGTATATACTTAGAAGTAGAATTGTTAGGTCATAGGGTAGGCATATATAGTCAGCTTTAGCACATACTGCCAAAGAACTTTCCAAAAAGGAGTCTTAATTACCTCTCCTCTTTGTCTATACTTGGTGCTTTCAGTTTTGGTTTTAGCCAGTCTCATAGATACGTGTCCCACTGCCATTTTTATTCTTTTAAAAATATTTTTAAACTTTAACTTTGGAACGATTTCAAACTTCTCAGAAAAGTTCTCAAGTGAAAGAAAAGAATTTCCCTATATCCTTCACTCAGATTCCTCAAATGTTAACCCCCTATTTTTTATATATATATATATGTATATATATATATATATATATATATATTTTTTTTTTTTTTTGGGAAGCATTTGAGAGTGGATTGCAGGCAATGTCCCTATACCTCTAAATACATCAGTGTTTGTTTCCTAAAAACAAGGACTTTCTCTTATATAACCGTAGTCCAGTGACCAAAACTCAAAACAGGAACATTAGTACAGTACTATTATATTATCAACAAAACTTATTTAGATTTCATGAATCATCACACAATTGTTCTTTATATATCCAAAATACTCTACTTTGAGAAGCTGCCCACTTCTCTGACCTCACCTTGCTCTGGCCACAGCAGTCTTCTTTCTATTCCTGAAGAATGCTAAGCTCATTTCCACTTTTGAGGCTTTGCACTAGCTGGTCCTTTCACCTGCAGTTTTCTTTTCCCCACCATCCCAGATTTGTTTCCTCTCACTTAAGTCTCAGCTTAAAGAGCACCTCCTCAGAGAGATCTTCCCTAATCGCCTGAACAGCAGTAGCTCCCAACCACTCTCTTTCGCTATCCTGTTTTCATTGTCTGCTTTACTAGCTGATCCTCAGTTTGTTAGGGTCTCATCTACCTCCGCTAAAGTGAAAGCGCCATGAGAGCAGGGAACTTGGGTTCTTGTTCTTGACTATATTTCCATTGTCAAGAGTAGAGACCAACACATAGTAGGTAATGCATACAGATGTGTTGCTGAATGAATGATAGATGTTATCCATGGATATCACATCCCAAACTCTTCTCAGGTATCAGTTTATCCTTTCATGACAGTCTGCCTGAAATGCTTGAAATAGATCTACCAGATTTAATATTATCAAGAATCAGCAATTAAAATGATCTCCCAGAACAAGTAACTTTGTTGTACAGAGGAAGGCTCTACTAGAAAATCCTTAAAGCTTCAATATATTGAAGGCTAGACAATGGGGATTGGTTCAGACTACCAATTTATGGTAATAGTGTAAAACTGCTACACTGAAGAGCGCCAGATAAAGTAAGATAGAAAATTCAACATAGAGTAAGTACAATGTGCTCTTTGCTCATACTTCTCTCAGGATGTCTACTTTTAAAATTAAGTACAATTTTGCCATGTAATTGTGTTTTTAAAGCATAAGCAGCAGGGTTTTTTTTCAGGCTTTAATTTACTTGTCTTCAGTCAACTCTTTTTCCATTTCTTGTTTTGAACCCTGTATGGTTAATCAAGTGTTCCAGAATATTAAATTTGATCTGTTTTGATAATCTTGTGGTTAATTATCAAAACATTGCTCAAATGGCAATCGTGGAAAGATATTTTCATTGTCGTGTGAAATTATAGTTGTGCACATGGAAACATACGTAACTCTGTGACAGTTATCATTTAGCCCTAGACCACGCTTGTGAGTAGAGGAATACTTTCTTTGCAGCCACTCTGTAGATATGCAAAGAGATTAAATGACTTGCTCAGAGTTATACAGAAGACCTGGAAGGCAGATCCATGGGGCAGCCACCACCTTAGCATGACTTCAATCAAAATTGATGGAGTATTCCAAGTTCTACTCTCGGTGATCAGGACTGGAGTAAAAGTTGCTTTCGTTAATGTAGTTCCCTCATTGTTCACCCAGAGTGCAGCATGTTCTGATCTATTAAACTTGAGTCACCCTGTGAAAAACCCAGCACTATTTTTGTCTTAGCTGTGAAGCGTCCCCCCCTGCTTCCTTGTTCCCAATCTATATGCACTTCAGAATCACCCAGGGAGGATGCTAGTTCATGGGGTCTGAAGCAAGACCTACAGATTTGTATTTTTAACTCTCCCAGATGACTCTTAGTAACACTGAGAGATATTTAGTAGTTAGTTAGGATCGAGGGGTGATTGTCTGGTCCACTAAGAGAGAAATAAAGAATTTATTGGGAAAAGGGGTTCATCTCTCTAGTATACAAGCCCTGGTCAGAACATTTTGGCTCTAGCCGGTACCTTCCATGTGCTAATTAGCCTGTTTTCCTGTCAGCCATATACTCACAACCCCTCCTAAGATTCTTTTAACTTACTCTGGGACCAAAATGGCCACAGCTACTGAAAACGACAAGCAGTTAGTGGATCATAAGCATCAGAAAGAGCTATGAAATTAAGAAATTATGAAATTTCAGAAAGAGTTTCTGAAATTAGATTCCCGACTGAAATAATCCCTGTTTAGAGACAGCTCAGGAAACAAGTATGCGGAAGCAGCTTTATGAATAAGCTTTTGCTGGGAAGCAAAAAACGAAGAGGCCTATTGCATTGGATCTTGTGTTTCTTTTTGTTTTTTTAACTCTCAGCTCTCATTTCTATCTACTAGGTCTAAAGTTTTTTATTATCCACACATTATCTTCATCAGCATGACTAGCATTTTCCTGTATAAACTTACCTAGTGAGCATATGAGATGGAAATTACTAAAATGCTCAGAAGAAAATTACTGTGGCTGAGCTTGATAGTAAGATGGGGTAATAAAAACTGTTTACTTTGAGTACTCTCCAGCCCCTTGGGTCATATTGTAAAAGATTCAGGAAGTACAGCTCTTAGAAGCTGAAGATTCATTGAGTACTTTCACATGGAGAGAAGCATACGCTCACCTTGCTCTTCTTTCCCTAATTATCAGAGTGGCATTACTCTGTCAGCACCCTGCATTTCCAGGAGTCAGCCTATAAAGAGCAAAAGAAAATGTTTGGGTGATTGAGATTATGGTTATGTGACAAACAAGACTAGGAAGATGTACAAATACGAGAGGCCTAGGAAGAAAGTAACCTGGGTTCTGGCTCCTGATACTGAGCAGTCATGTTTCTTTCCTTGGCGTAAATTTCCACATCTGTGAAAAGAGTAGGTGGACCAGAGCAAGGGTGGAAACTGATGATTCTCAGGCACATTTTATTCGGCTTTCACAATGCTTCTTTCTTCTCTTTGTTTTCTGCCCCCTTTCTTAATTTCTTTTTCCTCTTCCTCTATCAAATTTAAAACAAAATCTAAACACTGGGAAAGCCCAAATAACACATGTTGTTTAGATTCTCTTAGGAAATGGAGAGCAATAGTGGATCTGTTTTCTGTACGGCACCTGCCTCCCATTAGAGTGGCTGCCCGGTTCTGTGACATCTCCATCACTCCCTACTGACTCCCAACACCAACACCTTGTGTCAGCTTCTATTCATCACTACATTGCTGTTTGTCTTGCATAGAGAAATACTATTTCTCTACCCATGTCTCTCTAAAAGGGTTAAAATGAAAGGTAGACCATAATGTCTGTTTTTAAAAAAGAGGAGTGGTAAGAGTGAGGGCATTCAAGTTGCTCTCTTCTCTCTTAACTTGATCACATCTATGCTTTCCTCAAAAGAAACATTGTATGTCAAATTCGCCATTTCCACCTGGCACGTGCTAGATATGTGCAGTGTCATTGTAATGAATAAGATGACTTCCGTGACTCTATGTCTGTAAGAAGGTTTGATGTGATCTCTGCCCATTACCATGCAGTGTGGCTCAGGTTCTTTCCTGTTGGCGTGCTTCTTCGTAATCTTTAAATCGAACATTCTTGGCATTTTGTTCTGTTCCTGTGTTCTTTGCCTTTGCTTCTATTCTTTCACTGAGTAGGCAAAGACATGTGGGCTAAGGTATTTAACTTCTCATTGAAATAAGATGCAAACTAAACTCCAGATGCTACATTTTAAATCTCTCAACTTTCCATCTTGAATAAACTCAGTCATCAGTAAGCATTTACTTAGTGCCTCCTATATTGCAGGATTTGTGCTCCATTTGGTGATATAGAGAAAAAAGTAACCCCTGGCTAATGAGAGTGAGAGATAAGAAAAAAGTACCAGTAGGATGAAGTCTAAGGCTTGGCCAAAGATAAGCAGGGAGGTCCGTTGGTCAGGCAAAGCTGGGTTTACTGTACTTGTTGACCTAGGGAGAGCATCACCTTGACAGAGTCCCAATGATGTCTACAAAAGGGGAAGTTAGAGAAACATTATTACTGAAATGGTGGTGGTGGGAGTGGGGTAGGAGGACTTGGATTTGTAATAAGGTGGGTTTAGGGCAGAAATTAATAAGTGATATCTAGGTAGAGATTAGTCAGATTTTGCAAACTAGATGAGTTGCTGGACTATTGAGTGGTCTTGTTTTTTAGAATTCACATAGTGTGGTGCTCAGCCAGCATCTGCTGGGCTGATGGCTTTCATAGCTAGCATGGTTGTGAAGCTGTTGATTTTCATAGCTACCACATGATGTGGATCAAGGCTGCCCCAGGTAGAGAAACCCAAGGTGTCCTGGCCTACATGCCGATCTATATGACCCAGTTCATATCTAAAGTTTTACAACCACACAATAACCAGACCTCACCTACACTGATACCATTTAACGAATTTTTACATCATCTTTCCTCTGTCTGGTAAAAATAAGTCACGTACCCATGCCTTATAAATTTAGCCTTAACCCTCAACACCTTGCAGCTCTTCACTGTCCGTGGGTTGTCCCTATGCCTGCACCTCTTCGCTGTCTGTGGATCCTGTCCTCATGCCTGCAGCCCTTCACTGCCCATGGGTCCTGTCCTCATGCTGTTCTACCAGACCTTGAGAGTCCAAGAAATCTTTCTTTTGACTCCTTGGCTCACTGAGCCCACATCACCACAGAGCTGAGGAGAGGAGTAAGGGGCCACAAAACTTGCTGCTCTTATTGAGATTCAGCTGTTTTTTCTTGAAAAAATGCTCCTTAGAGTTTCTGCAGGTCTTTGGTTAATCTTCAGAGATCTAAGGCAGCTGCCTTTGATCATTTGTGCCAGCATTCACATTGCTTCTATGGAGGAGCAGAGTTTTAGGGTGGATTTCCATTATGGAAGTGCTTCTCTCGGACTTACTTTTAAATCAGTTGGTCTGGGGTCTTATCGCGTGGATCTGAGTGAGCTACTGTTAAAACATTTGCAGCTGAGTTTGTCTTGACATTTTGTTTGGTACGGAGCATCTGTTTCGTGAGTCACAGGACATTTTGGAAGTTGTGATTTGTTTCTTTTCTTGGTGACCAGGTGCTTTGGATGGAGAGGTAATGAACTGAGCTGAGTTTGGAGGGAGAGAAAAGTGAAGTGGCCAGGCAAGGCATCCTGGAGGAAATGATGTTGAAGAAGAGGAGAAATGAGCCACGTGGAAGTGTTAGTGATGTACCGGGGTGTGGTAGAATCATCCAGGACGTAATCGTTAAGCAGCTGCAATGTGCCAGGCTCTGTTACAGGCCCTAAGGATATAGCGGTGACCAAAAATTTCCTGCTTTCAGGCGCCTTTTGGTGCTGGAATGCAGGCAGGGGACAGAAAACAAATAAATGTGACAGGTGTGAAAAGTGTCTTGAAGAAAATAATCCGGCAGGTGATAGAAACTGAGTGGGGTACTATCTTACAGAAAGATTGGGAAATTCCTTTCTGATAAAAAGCCGTAGAGCAGAGACCTGAAAGAAGTGAAGGAGTGAGCCCTGTGGCTTCCTTGGGGCAAAGTGTTCTGAGCATAAGCAATGGGGAGTGCAAAGCCTGGGGTGGGAACAGGGGAGTGAATAATCCTGGTTTTAGAGAAGCGGCAAATTTGGAGCTTGAAGATTCAAGGGAGAGGAGAAATCCTTGAGAAAAGATTCAACTCCTGGGAGGGGGACGTGAGGATGACCAGAATAATAGGGGCTAAGAGTAAGAGTGTACATGGTCAGAGGGGCTCATGTTGCTGCATTTAGGATGGACCTGAGGGAGAGACAATGGCATCAAGTGTTGCAACGTTTCCTCAGGTTTCTTGGTCTGAAGTTGTTAGTCACAAGGTGTGACACCCCAAGGAAGGGTTGGGGGCCTCACACTGGGTTTATTTGCTGCCATTGTAACTGCTGTAATTGTAACTGCTGTTGTGAAGACTCTGCTCTGCCTTTCTGAAGCAAATAGAGTCAGCATCCAAGGGTCAGATTTACAGAGCATCTCTGTCTAGTCCTATTCTGTTCTCCTAATCTTAAAGAAGCCCCTCTGATTCATCTGAGAGGACCCAACATTCCACCGCCCACAGGAAAGACGCTTCAGGGAACGGAACGATGAACAGGTATTCAAAACAGCCATATGAATGTATCTTCATTCTGGGGCTTCTCCAGTGAGACAATGCCTAAGCTTTGCTTCATTTTCTTAGCAAGACTCACCATTTCTAGAACTGTAAATAAAAGATATGTATTGTCAGCTTCTTATTTGAATTAATTTGAGTTGCTGTGATGTTGAGATGCTGTGTGAGTGTTTGGAGTTCAGGTCAGGGCCTTCCCTGGACTAACCATCTTTCTATAGGAAGAGAAGAGAGCAAGAAAGAGAAGAATGTGAAAAGACAAAACAAATGAGGGAGACCAACATTAAGGAGCGAACAGAGGAAGGGAACTGTTCAGAGAGAGACATGGGAACTAGGAGAGAAATATGTCAGGAAAGTTAAGGAAATGAATATTTAAATAAAACGAGTAGCCTATACTCAGTAAAACAAAGCTTGAAAGTCATCAGTTGGTTTAAGCATTAAAAAAAAATAGTTTATTTCATGGGATCTGACATTACAGATGTAGAAGTAAGACTGCAGTGGTTTTAGGTGTGAATAATATAAATTAAGAGAATGAGAACTAGAGAGAGTGGAGCAGCCTGAGGAAGTAGGAACTCAGGGAGGAAATTTGGTGTTAAGGATGCACAGACCCGGGCGTGTGTATACGCTGATGGGAGGGAGCCTTTAGAGAGAAAGAGGTTTAAAAACACCAGGAGAGGAGGTAATGATCACATTTAATATCATAGAAAACTTTTTTTTTTAAGTCACTTCTAATAGAATTATTCAACAAATTGTTTTGAGTGCCTCTTATTCTAACAATGGGCATGTAGCAAAGAACAAAGAGATAAACAATAATTTTCTAGTTAAACATCACAGCGACTTCTTCTGCTGGAAATGTTGTTCTTTTCTTCTCGTTCTCCTTCTCTGATGCCTTAAACTCCTTTTTCTCTTGTACCATCTACATCCAGTCAATTACTAGGAGCTGCCAATTCTGCCAGCTACACACGTCTTGAATCCTCCTCCTCCTCATTATTCCTTCTGTATCCACCTTGATTGAGAACCTCGTTGGCTTTAGTGTGCATTATTTAGTCAATTTCCTGACCAGCCAGCCTCTCGTCTGTTCTCCTCTTGCCTCTGCCCAATAAGATGCCAAGAGGCTTACGTTGGAAAGATCAAGTTGACATCTATTATATTACTATTTTTTAAATTTTTCTACCGATCCATCAGAGATTGTAAAGAGGCAGCAATCGTCCTTGGTTTTATATTTGATGTGCTAAGCATACCCTTCTTAGATAAGTGGCAAATTTGAGCAGTATCCAATTTTGCAATAATGGATCATTGATCTAGCTAATTCCTTTAAAATAATGCATTATTAGGATGGTTTGGAGCCCTTTCTGTGCAGCAGTTTTGGTTCCCTCTTGGAAGTCATTTCCCCACTTCTTTTCTAATAGCACCCATTTTCCACACAGCTATCTACTTCAGGGGAAGCAAACCACATTTCCAGTGCATGAATCTGTAATTGAACTGAGTGAACCCTGGAGGTACTTTTTGACTTGCAAATGGTTGGTGTAGACAAAGGCAAATGTCAAAATTCTGTCTGAGGCTTGAGTGGAAATCTGCTGGGAACTTCTGGAAATTGTTTTTCTTCCTGCTAGAACAAGACACACAAAACAGCGAAAACATGGCTCCTATTTTTCTATCGGACATCGGCATGAGGATGTGGTTCCTGGAGCTACTGCAGCCATCTGGTGAGCATAAGGGCTGGTTGGAGGAAAAGGCCCATTTACTGAAGGTGACAGTGTGGCAAAATGTAAAGAACCTGGGTCTGGATAACATTCAGTTGCACTACATCTGAAAATCTTCTAATGAGAGAGAAAAAAATTCCCTCTTATTTAATACATTTGGATTGAGGATTTCTATTTCTTGAGGTCAAATTCATCCTAACCAATATCCTAAGACACTTTCCTGTGGTAACATTTGTTTGGTGACTGAGGATCTTCTCATCACAGAAGTCTTGTCTCAAGAACTATTTTTCTGACTTAATTTGGTTTTTTTTAAAGAACAAAATCGTGTAAGAGCTAAAAGTAAATTTAGAAATCTTCTAATCCAACTTCTAACAACCTCAATTCTTTTTCTGGAGCTGGTGAGGCATAAGAAGCAACCAAATCAATACTAATAGTTCAACTTCTTTATTTTCACACATTAAGAAACTGAGGCCCAAAGAGTTTAATGACTTGCTAACGATCTCACCACAGTAGCAAACCTGGGATCAAAATCCAGGTTTCTTCTTCATTCTCTATTATTGTGCCCACTTGGTTTCATCCACATTTTTATATATTGAGTCATCCTGTGATTAACCTTGCTTTCAACCAGGAAGGGTTCACTTGTTTAGTCACCCAAGTTCTGCTCCACCTTATATGACTGCAGATGGCCACTGTCAGTCTCTATGATACTAAGAATGCATGTGTGTAAATGTATTTGACCCCACACAAAGCCTTTTGGATTTTGGAAAGGTGACAGCTGAATCACTCTGAATGAACATCAAGTGTTGACACCTCAGAGTTCAAGAAGATTCAATTTACTTTCGATTAGATTAGACTGGTAAGTGAACTAGCAAATCTGGGCAATTATCCAAATAATTTAAGCCAAGAAAATGCACTTGGCTTTCATGTTTTTGATGTCTGAGACCTAGGGTTTTTATTTGTTTATTTTTGTCTCCAACATCACGTATTAGGGTAGTCCCGGATACAGTGGTATGCCTGAATCTTCCTGGAAGATCCCTTGTTGAGGACTTTGGAAAATGGAATAGAACAAAAGTAGTCTCGTGACATGAAGCCAGGTTGGGCTGAGTCTATAGCAAAGGAAGCAGGGTCCAACAGTGTGATCCCTGAGCTCCAGACAGGACTCTTGAGTTTGGGCTACTCAGTTTCAATCTGATTCTGCGCTAGTTCAAGTTTCATGGAGGTCCCAGCCAGCCCTTATAAGCAGCTGCTGCCCTCAGAAAGCAAAGAGGCCCTGCTTGTGACCTTCTCTGATCTTTCCCTCCAATGTGCTGACTAAATGCTCCATCTGAAAACCCATGTAACATTCCATCATTACCTCATTTGCCCAGGGCTCACTTTTTATGAGAAGGGAGTGGAGTGAAAAAAAGTTATGGGGACAATGTTGGTGTGAGTAATTGAATCGTACACATATTTAACATTGAGATCCTGGAGCAACCTAATTTAAGCCTTCATTTGTTCAAATGGATAAGATGTTCATTAAGTTTCAAGAGGTACTTTGAATTTCACTGGAGTTTCAATTTCCTTGTCCAGAGATGTCTATGTTAAATACCAGCTTGCCAACTGTTGTGACAGCTTGATGACCAAAACTAACATGTAGAGGACTGGAGGGGGAGTTGGGGGACAAAGTAGTGCTTCTGTCCCCTGAGATGTTGCCACCTTTGGAGTGTTTATAACCTAGAATAGCAATTTTCTTCCACAAAATAATCCTTCAATAGTTTGTAATTGAACTCATCACCATTTGACCCTAATAATTTGAGTTTATTTTGGTGTAAGGTAAAAAATGCCCTTTGATTTTATTCCTAAGTGTTCCTTTTATTTCTGAGTCACATGGCAAAGATATTTGTAGGACAGAAGTAGGCAAGAAGGTGTCTCATTTTAGTATTTCTTTCCTATTCCCTAAGATGAAAGTTGCTATCATTTTTGTTTGTAGCTATAAATGGCAATGAGTGGTGTGTCTTTAAGAATTAAATCTTAAGATTTTTTTCTTGCTTGCTTTCCTCTGCACAGTAACCCATTGCTGATCTCTACAAGTTAAGCTGATACTTGTTTAGGGAAACATAGAACAAAATTTTAGGGTTTTTTGCTTTGATTTTAGTTTAGATGGGTTTTTCTTTTGCAGATTCTGGTACCAAGGGATGTGATAGTGGGGAATGTTAAGCTGTTATAGAGTCCATATCTTGTCCTGTTCTGGTCAAACACTATCTTTAAGGAAGAATGATGGGAAATGATAGTGAGTTGGGAGGAAAGAATGAGAACTATTTCGCTGTGATATTCATGACTGGGGTTTGAGGGGAGGGAGGGTTAAGATGCCTACAGAATACTGTTAAATATATGAACCCCTATCCCTGGGAAGTTACCAGGCATGTTCAGGCATTGTAGCACCTTAAATGAGCTGTGCCTGATCATTTCTTCTCCAGAAAGAAAAATCAAACCCTATCTTCTTATTCAGCTGAGCATCCTGTTGGGTGCAGTTCTCTTCCCTGTGTACACTGTTCTTAACTTAGCAGTCAGTAGTTCTTTTAGGGAACTAGATGCCATCTGATGCATTGCTACAAATGCATCCATGTGTTTATTGTTTCCTTCCTTCCATTTCATTCATTCATTCACTCATTCACTCATTCATTCATAATGAGTGTTTTCTATTTGCAAGGCATCAGGCAATGTGCCATCAGGGATAACTAAGAAACTAAAGAAGCCCATGGTCTGCCAAGGAAGATAACATTTGTGTTCATATAATTATAATGCAGTGTGGAAAGTGATTTGGGCCGTGGGAGAGGTGTGAGGGCCAGCAGAAATGGAGAGGATGGCGAGCCTCTTTCAGTGGAGGGAATCGGGGAAGACTTCATATCTTTGCTCAGAAGTCTAAAAGTCTTGCGATGAAGGAAAAGGAAAATTGATTTCAATGAAAAACATCAGGGGCTGAAATGTGAAATGGCCTGAGACAACTTGTCGTCCTCTTCCTACCTGAATTCATAAAGGAATTTTTGACTTTTTATTCTCCTATTCAGACCAAACCATTCTGATTGCAATTAATCTGTGTAAATCTAGACTTGTTTTACTACCCTCTTCTCTACTACAGATATTTGCATGACATCTGTGAAATCAGTTCCACAAATTCTAGTAGAGAAACACTTTATAAGAATTTTTGTATAACCACTGAAATTTCTCCTAACTAGAACAAGGAATCTTGGAGCCCCAGAGGTCTTCAGAGATCATTATCTAGGCTAACTGACTGTCCCCATGCTATAGATGAAGAAAGTCAGGCCCAGAAAAGCAAAGCGACCTGGGTGTCTTGTAAATGACCACGTTAGAAGCACAGCATAGATTAGAACCAAGTTCTACCCTTTCTTTCTACCCTTTCCACTTGGCCATATTTCCTCTTGTTTATAAGCTTATGTAGTTTGGATCCAGTCAGCTTGAGTAATGTATGAAGGAGAACCAGGAGGAAAGGCAGCAGCGGGAAGATCATTTTGAATTTCTGTTACAGCAGAATGGGTAGACAGTCTTTGTGGAAATGGCTTCTTTTCCTTCTTCCTTTTCTTATGCCTATCCTTCCACATTGTTGCCGCAACTTGAGAAATGGATGCTATTCTGATCATCTAAATGATACCCAACCAGACAAAAACTTGCTTCTCAGTATCCTCGGCTGTCCCCACACTCATACTTCTCATTTTCCTCAAGGTCTAAGTGTGGACTTTGTTCTAACTTCACTTATTGCATCTTTACTGCTCTTCCTTTCTTTATGTAGATCCAGGTTACTGACCTTTATCATTTTCCTTCTCTCTAAAGAACTTCGTTTAGCATTTCTTGCAAGGCAGGTCTACTGGCAACAAATCCCCTCAATTCTGCTTTGAGAAAGTTTTTATTTCTCCTTAACTTTTAAAGGATAATTTCACAGAGTACAGAATTCTAGGTTGGTTTTTTTTCTCTCTCTCGCAATACTTTAAATTTTTCACTCTACTCTCTTCTTGCTGGCACAGTTTCTGGGGAGAGTTGGACATAATTCTTAGCTTTGTTCCTCTGTGGGTAAAATGGTTTTTTCCTCTGGTTTCTTTTAGGGATTTTTCTTTATCTTTGATTTTCTGTAACATGCAAATGGTATACCTCAGTGTCATTGTTTTCTGCATTTATCCTGCTTGGTGTTCTCTGAGCTTTCTGGATCTGTGTTTTGGTGTCTGACATTGATTTGGGGAAATTTTCAGTCATTATTGTTTCAAATATTTCTTCTGTTCCTTTCTCTCTTTCTTCTCCTTATTTCCATTACGTGTATCTTACACCTTGTGCAATTATTCCATGATTCTTGGATATTATGTTCTGTTTTTTTTTCAGTCTTTGTTCCTTTTGCTTTTCAGTTTTTGAGGATTCTTTTTTTTTTTTTTTTGAGGATTCTTTTGATACATCCTCTAGCTCAGAGAGTCTTTCTTCAACTGTATTCAGTCTACCAAGAAGCCCATCAAAGGCATTCTTCATTTCCATAACAGTGTCTTTGATCTCTAGCATTTCTTTTTGGTTCTTTCTTAGGGTTTCCATCTCTCTGCTTACAATGCCCACCTGTTCTTGCATGCTGTCTACTTTATCCATTAGAACTCTTACATATTAACTATAGTTGTTTTAAATTCCCAGTCTGATAATTCCAACATCCCTGCCATGTCTGGTTCTGATACTTGCTCTATCTCTTCAAATTGTGTTTTTTGCCTTTTGATATGCTTTGTCATTTTTTCTTGATATCCAGACATGATGTACTGGGTAAAAGGAACTGCAATAAGTAATGTGGTTGTAAGGTGTGGGGGATGGCGAAGCGTTCTATAGTCCTACAGTTGTCTCAGTCTTTTAGTGAGCCTCTGCCTCTAGACTGGGAACTTCACAATTGTTTCTCAATTTTTCCTCCTCCCTTAGGTGGGACAGGATGGCTAGAGAAGGCTGTAGTTGGATATTTCCCTTCCTCAGGTCAGTTAGGCTCTGATAATACCCTAGCAGGTTAGGCTCTAGTTAATTAGTTTTCATTGAGGCCAGGCCTTATTAAGAATAGAGTGCTCTGGCATATTTCAGAATGGTGCCTCCCACCCCTGCCCAAAGCTCAAGGTGATTTTTTCCTTCAGTATCTACTATGGGAACTTGGCTGAGCTCCTGGAGGTAAATCTCACAATGTTGTAGGGTCCCCACTATGATCGGGTCCCCCTGAAGTTTTTAAATCTCACTGTTGTCCACACTGAGTCTCCAGTAATTCATCAATTACAGCTCAGGTTTTCCCACCCCGGCACTGATTCCCACGCTGGATTCACTTGTGAGGCTCTGCTCTGGGAAGCCACGACTCCCTCTATCTGCCTGTCTGTCTCACTAAACATGGGAGCAGCAATCTGCCCTGGGTCCTCTCCTCTCTATGAATCCAAGAAGAGTTGTTGGTTTTTTGGTCTGTTCAGCTTTTTACTTGTTGTTAGAACAGTGGCGACTTTCAAGCTCCTTACATGCAAAACTGGAAACTGGTAGTTTTAAGTGTGGATTTTGAAAGTCTCTTCTTTATGGTTTATTTCACTAAGCTCAAAGTAGTTAGACCCAGAACAGGCATAATTAACCTCCTGCCTATGTGTAAATATGTGTGTATGTGTATGTATATGTGTTTATATATACATATAAAATGTGTATGTGTTTTTAGTTAGAAGTTCAGAGGGCATAGTTGCTTTATCTCACACCAATTTTATTGAGCAGCTGTTTTCTAAAATAATAGCGTTATTCAGAAATGTATTTACATTCACCAACACACATTGAATTAAGGGTCGCACTGTAGCTTGGTGATGTGGCTGTAAAAAATCTGGGCAGAGCAAAGAATGGGAATGAAATAGACATAGAGCTTGGAATATATATTTTTGTGTAAGAAACAATTTTTGTTTCTGCTTATCTGAAAAGTCGCTGGTACTGCTTTGAGGACGCTTAAGGCCACTCTCATGACACTTAAAGAAGGCTTGACATGGGGAAAGTGTTCAGCATTTAGCTCAAGAAATTTAGTAAAATGTGGTAAATTCATTCTGGAACTCAAACCGCACCAAATGAGTATAATGAATGCATGGCACTGTTAGTAGGTACTACGGTAATTTTGCCAACTCAAAGAAATAGTCTTCCTCAAGGATGCAAACGTCTATATATAGTGGTGAGAAAATATCAAACCAAGCTCTGATTTTTGAAAAACATAAGTAAGATGCAGTGATGCTAAGCACTTAGTAAGTACTGTTTTTGCTATTTATTGACTATAATCTACCCTTTTTTAGACTATTTGGTTCTTTATTACTTATGGTCAACAATCTGGGCTTCAGCCCAAATTGTCCATGCCAATCAATCATGTCTGAAGATTCTCAGATCCTGACCCTTTTCTTTTGTCTATGGTCTGTGGTGACTTCTTGAGGGTAACTTTTTATGTTTATTGAGTTTTTTACTCCTCCACATTACCAGCTTAGCTTGTATGCTGTTTCTAGCCTAAGCTATTAACCCCCATATTAATTTACTCTCCATTTTACTCTTCCAGAGACTTCTCTGCTGTGTCCCTTACTTAGAACACCACCACATCTCATTGACCAAACCCTGTCTCTTCATTCATTTGCAAGTTTCTTTAGAGCCTACTTCCTCCACAAAATTCATTTTTTTCCTTAATACGTCTCTTCCTCTATTTGCTCCTGAGCACATGATATCTGCCCACAGTATAAACTGAAAACTCCATTTAGTAAATTATCTTCATAGTTGATGGTCATTATAGCTGTTTCTCTATATTTTTACGGATTTTCCTGTGGTAAATGGGTGGGGACAAGATTTAATATTTCAAAGATTTCATTTGCATGGAGAAGTGGAGGGGAGTGAATTATTTGCATAGCAATTGTCCTGCATCACAGCAAACAGTTACCAAGAATCGTGATACACAGGAAGGACTTCTGTCTAGTACAAAATGCCTTAAGTAATAAGCGCTGAGTTAAACCCCATTCTTAGAAGGGTACATATGATTATAAGGCCAAAATTCATTCTCATAATAATTAATGACTCTATTTGTAGTCCAACCAATCAAATGAGCCAAATATAATCCATATTTTAGTGCATTCTGGATTATAAAATTTTCTCAGTACGATTTATAAATAAGTTGACAAGTGTGGCAACACCTATAAGATGTTAAAACATTTTCCATGCTGCAACCATTTTTAACAATCTTGGAATGGGAAAGCATTTTTTAAGACACAACCCATAATTTAAAATATTGATAAATTTTACTAATACGAAGTTTAAGTGGTAATGAATTTTCCCGATGGGGTATTCATTGGAGGCAAAATCCTGCTGAAGTTAATGAAAATCAAAATTCTCATTAGGCCATTGCCCTTTTATACTCAGGCTTATGTCACCATTCTCAAAAATGCTTACAGTAAAAATTATACACTCCTATTCGAGGTAATGTTGAACACATGGGCTTTCCTTATTCTTGAACAGTATTGAGCTGACACTTATAATCATCATATAATCATATAATCATCAGGCAGGAAAGAGGCAAAGATGTAAGGCAGCCTCACTGTCCAAGTGTCCCTGGGTCATATCTATGACTCCAGATTTCCAGATGTCCAGAAACCCCATGTACCCAGAGTGTTCTATTTCTAATTTGGTTCTCTGTAAGATTTTACAAGCTTTATCACCTCAAATGCAGACTTCATTTCCATTATTGCTTTTTGGTTTCCTTCAGTCTTTGCTATTTTTTATTCTTTGTCTCAATCTTTCTCTCTCCTTTTTTTCCTTCCTTTTTTCTCTCCTCTTTTCTTCCTTCTTTCTTCTTTTTCTTCCTTGGTTACAGAAGGTTGCGTCAATCATATATCTCAGATGATTATTCATCACCTCCTTTGGTCCATGAAAATCCTCCTATATTTATTCTCAACTTTTGTTTTTACCTCTACCCTATAGGCAATACCTTTCAGTGTTTTATGCATATCCTTTATTTGTATAAAGTATTGCAAAATATATACTATGCCTGTGTGCGTGTGTGAGGGTTTATAGTCCTCAGTCTGCTTTACTTATTTTCATGCAGTTTTGAGTGTTTCTGATCCATCCATTTTACTATATGTCCATCTAGTTTGTTACTTGTAATTCCTGTTAGTACTTCCATAGAATACCTCTATATAGTTTATATATCCATTCCCCTGTGACAAATACCCAAATTGCCTCCAACTCCCCAATTCCACAAATAATGCTACAACAAACATCTTTATACAATTGGTGTGCATCACAGCCAGTGGTTACTAGGAATCACAATAAATGTCAAAGGACATTTGTCTTCATACAAAATGTGTGAAGTAACAAGGCCTGGGTCAAACCCCATTCTCAGAAGGGAACAATGTTTCCAAAGTCAAAAATTCATTCTGTAAAGTCTGTGTTCTCTGTAGTGTACGGCCATTGAAATCTCCACTTGGTTAGCTCAGTGGTCAGTTAATGCTTAAATAGAAATTTCTTAGAAGCCTTGAGCCAATAAGTCTTTTAGCCTTTGTTGAAGAGTTCTGTGTGCTTGTGTGTGTGTGTTTTTGTGTGTCTGTTGGGGCATGAATTTAACACTAAGGCAGCTGGCAAGTCTACCTCAGCTTTTACTTTCTGTTTGTCCAGGGTCTTAAAGACAGCCAGAAGAGAGAGCTCAGGGCCCTCTCAGGTCTTATACGTAGACCTGAACATTTGCGTGGCCTTCTAGATCTCTGGGAATACGGCAGAGCTTTCAAAGCCATCTGCAGACATCTTATTCTCTAGATCGTTCTTTTAGATTTTTGGTCAGACTCTTGTTTGTATCACAGCCTTAGGCAGCTGCATTATTAAACAATTGCTGCTTATTGTTTTTGACAAACACCCTGAAAATGGTGCTTTTTCTCAGGGGAAGCTTCAAGTCTGGACAAATAAAGACATTGTTCTGCAAAGGTTTTTTTTTTCCCCCTAGGGACCCATAAAACAGACCAAATAGTGGCAATGCTTTGGTGATGAGACATGATGAGAGTGTCAAACTCACTTTACTCCTCTATAGTAACAGGCAGACTGTTTTTTCTCACAGCTACTGAACCAGGGTGCTGGTTTTTAAGGTTACATCATACCCAGGAGAGAGGGATAGGAGAAGGCCATGTTAAAATGACACAAACTCTGCCATTCTTACTGAGGTTTTGCAGTTTTTCTTGAACAAATTGCTTCTCAGATTTTTGCAAGCATTTGATTAATTTCCAGAGTTCCCAAAAAGTTGATTTTGACAAATTTTTATGTATTTTCATTGATTTTATGGAAAAGCAGATTTATAAAGGTCCTCAATCTGTCATTCCAGAAATCCCAGCTCTTGCATTTTTTAAACCTTAACTATAAATCTCTCCCTAAGATTTCTGTGGCTTCATTGAGTCCATATTTCTTATATATCAGGGATTATGGATTTAAATTTCTACAAGGATCAGGTTGGTGACACAGATGAGAGAATGAGCTTGCAGTAAGGATCTAGGGAACGGTGGTAGAACCCGTGAGCCCATCTTGGGGAGTGGCTGCTTCTCAGGTCCAGCCCATTGGTCTATACTTGGAAACAGGGACCAAATATTGCCAGATCTGCAAATTTGTCAAAAGCAGCAAGAAATTCAGATTTTTAAAAAAGGAAATGCCTTTAACTTACCTACATTATATACATTATTTGGTGAAGACAAGTAGCACACGCTGTGGTCTAGATTCTATCAGCAGGTCCCCAACTTATGTCCCTTATTAAAGGTTAGTGATGATATGAACTAAGTATTATCTTTATATTTATTTATTTATTTTTACAGAAAATAATATTAAGCCACATGTCTTTTCATGGTAATTGTCCCCTTTTGTTATGTGGAGGAACTTTTATATAAGCCTCATATTAAAAGTTCTGTTTCTAACTCATTTTGCATAAAGAGAGGTCTATCCTACTGGAGTTTTCTAACAGGAAGTGTGGATTGCTTCTAGATAACTTCCTCTCCACAACCCCTACCTCCAGGTCTCTCAATATGGTCTGCATATGCATAGCTGGGCAAGATTTTGTGTGTCTTCATCAACAAAGTAGTTAGTTGCATGATATAAGCCTGGAATGGGTCAGCAAATGAAAGATGATGATCTGATTCTGACGGATCTTACGTGTGAGCTTTTGGTAGTTCTCTGCCATTACCAGCTAAAGCTCTCCCTGTTGAAATATTCGGTGTTCAACTGCAGGCATAACCAAGGACCTTAACTCCTGTAAAGAAAAGTAGGATTGGCAGTGAGGATCAGCTCTCTTTGACTTCAAGCAGGGCCTCATTTAAACTATCTCAAACCTGACAGAGATGTTTTCTGGGCTCCACTCACTCACTCTAGGGAATGATAAACACTGCACTTTGCTTACCTAACTCTAAAATTTAGCAGTTTGCCCTGAAACCTTGTGAGTATTTTGTAAAGACAGGGAGTTGATTTTCATTCTAGGCAAACTAACATGAGATTACCTTCCATCCTCCCTTGCTCAGGCTAGGGAATCGCTGTGAGTTAATCTTTATTAATTGCAGTGCTCCTTCCTGTGGTTAGTGTCATTGCTTTAATGCTCCAACAGGGCATTATAAAACAAGAATTACTCTCAGTTCTCTTCCCCATCAGAGATTTATGCTTTTCTCTCTAGATTGCATAGCTTTAATGCTAAAGTAATATTTCTTTATGGCTCTCCCAGTAACAAACCCTAAGAAAGTATCTTGCCATAAAGTCAACTATAGCTAGGCAGTGTGGAGTGATATGTACCCCTTCTGAAAGAATAGACAGAAATTTCCTTTCCAACTTAGTTCTCCTCTCCTAGTCTTCACTGGCAAAGATCAATTTACTGCTGATCTTTGGCAAAGATAGGTTGGATGTTAAAACCTGTCAATTTTGAAATGAGTAGAAAAATAGAAAATGAAATGGTTGAGGGATAAAAGAGTTTGAAGAGCAAAAATCTAATCAAATTCATTTGTGAACAGGAAAATTATAGGTTGGATAAAATATCTGCTTTTCTGAATGTGAGAGGAGCCAGAAAATATTTCTTACTTCTAGAATTGTAAATTAGATATCTACAGCATTACTTGAAGAGACTGACTGCCAAAGAAATATCCTATTCTCCCCAATAAGCACCTTTTTCTATGAGAAATAAAACTCAAGTGTCAAGAGAATAAGAAGACAAGCTATAGACTAGGAGAAAGTATTTGCAAAAGAAATATCTGATAAAAGACTGCTATCCAAAATATACAAAG
This sequence comes from Equus przewalskii, assembly GCF_037783145.1. NCBI lineage: Eukaryota > Metazoa > Chordata > Mammalia > Perissodactyla > Equidae > Equus > Equus przewalskii. Next base: position 56,879,781 of record NC_091843.1, read on the forward strand.
AATTCTTAAAACTCAACAATCAAAAAATGAACCAAATTGAAAAATGGGCAAAAGTCCTGAATAGCCACTTCACCAAAGAAGATACGCAGATGGCAAATAAGCTTGTGAAAACACGCTCGACATCCTATGTAATTAGAGAATTGCAAACTAAAACAGCGAGATAGTCCTACATACCTATTTAGAATGGCCAAAATTCAAAACACTGACCACATCGAATGCTAGTGAGGGTGTAGAACAACAGGAACTCTCATGGATTGTTGGTGGGAATGCAAAATGCTACAGCCACGTTAGAACACAGTTTGCCTGTTTCTTAAAAAATTAAACATACTCTTACCATATGATCCAGCAGTCACATTCCTTGATATTTACCCAACAGAGTTGAAAACTTATGTCCACACAAAAACCTGCAACTGATGTTTATAGCATCTTTATTCATAATTGCCTAGACTTGGAAGCAACTTAGATGTTCTTCCATAAGTGAAGGGATAAATAAACTGTGGTACATCTATACCATGGAATATTATTCAGTGCTAAAAAGAAATGAGCTGTCAAAATATGAAAAGACACAGATGAACCTTAAATACATATTACTAAGTGAAAAAGGCCAATCTGAAAAGGCTACATATTGTATGATTCCAACTATATGACATTCTGGGAAAGGCAAAACTATGGAGACAGTAAAAAGATCAGTGGTTGCCAGGGGGCAAGGAGAGGGGAGAGATGACTAGGTTGAGCACAGAGGATTTTTAGGGCAGTGAAACTATTCTGTATGATATCATTGTGGATACATGTCATTATACATTTGTCCAAACCCATAGAATGGACGATACCAAGAGCGAACCCTACTGTAAACTATGGATTGTGGGTGATAATGATGTGTCAGTGTAGATTCATTAATTATAACAAATGTACCACTCTGATGTGATCTGTCAATAATGGAGGAGGCTGTGCATACGGGAGGTCAGGAGTATATGGGAAATCTCTGTACTTCCCACTCAATTTTGCTATGAACCTAAAACTGCTATAAAAATTAAAGTCTATTTAAAAAAAAAAAACACCTTAATGTGTAACACGGGGCCATATTGTTATGTTAGTTTAAAAAAACATGGGGAAAACAGTTATTGGGGTTGCAACAATGATCCAAAAGCTTGCTTGTATCTTTATCCTAAATAGGGTTTGTGTTAAGACTCAGTGCAAACTAAAAGAGAAATATAATTGAGCAAGTGGGCAGGAAATAGGATAAGCACCTTCTGAATGAGAAATACTAAGTTCTTCTCCCATCTGGTTTTTGAAAAGGTTCTTCTCTCCTTTCCATCTTTAAATGTGAGTACATTCACTGTTCTCTTTTATTTCTTCACATTTTCCACCCATTTAGTTTTTATAAAGGTAGTGGTGCCAAGAACAAAAGCATTAATCTATTGGCATCCTGATGTGGGATGATTAGTTAAAGCTTTTAAGATGAGGATCAGTTTCTCTCTACCCCACACTCAGGGATGGGCTCTTCATTTCACTGCTGTTTCCAAGGCTTGAATCTGCTCATTTAGAAAGAAAAAACTGTATTTAGCTTCTGATTATAATTTGCTGCTATTACACTGGGTTAATAAGAATTCTAGATGAGGGCATACAAACATCTTCTGTGAATCCCTCTTTTCCTCCTTTAGTTGATCAGAAGCTTGCTAGGAAATCTTTTTTGTTTTTTGTTTGTTTTTTTAAAGATTGGCACCTGAACTAACAACTGTAGCCAATCTTTTTTTTTTTCTGCTTTATCTCCCCAAATCCCCCTGGTACATAGTTGTATATCTTAGCTGCAGTTCCTTCTAGTTGTGGCATGTGGGAAACCACCTCAACGTGGTCTGACAAGCGGTGCCATGTCCGCGCCCAGGATCTGAACCAGCGAAACCCTGGGCCGCCCTAGCGGAGTGTGCGAGCTTAACCACTCAGCCATGGGGCCGGCCCCTTGTTTTTTTTAATAACTCAGATGGAGCAGCATTGTATGAAGTTCTTAAGACCCCTTAAACTGATGATATCTGAAGTTAGAATTATCCCAGAGTGGTCTCTTCTAACCCAAGATGAAACGCATTTGCTGCTCAGGTTTGCTCTACCTGCCCCTCTGGGTACACTTGAGGCCTGGAGTGTAAGAGGCATATTCCTGGTACATTCAGAGTTAGCCAGACTGTCACAAAAGATCGGATCCATTCCATCACTGAGATACCCAGGAAAGGATTTAGATTCCTTGATGTATTTTCTTCTCCAGCATAAAGGGGATAAAACAGGCTTGAGGAAGTTCTAGCCACTATGAGCTTCACAGATTATAACCAGACTGGGAAGGAAGCATCCTTTTCTTGATGACTCTAAACTAGATCATTCTTGGATGATTCAAAATAACATATTTAAAGACAACTTTATAAAACATAAACTCTGGATAGGGATTTGCTTTATATTTATGTAAGTTGTTTTGTTCAGTCATACTCGAAGTCTTGGTTGTGTTTGTCTCTCCAGTGGGGCCATTTCTCTCCACTTCCCAGTGAAGATTTAACAGCACAAGTGCACAGTGGTCACCATTCAGATACTGAGATTCTCAAAAGAGTTTTGTAGACTAATTTCTGGAATAGTACAAGATTTACAATCAGTAAACTTATGGCCAGAATCTGCTTATCAAAATAACTCTACAGAAAATCTTGGGGCTGTGGCTTCCTTAATGTGTTGAGTGTCTTTGTACATTTATGACTTGGTATATACAATTGCTAATGATTACTCATGGAGTGGATGAGAGCTTAGAAAAATATATGGAAGTGTTTACCTAGCTCACAAAAGGAAAAGGTGGCTAAATATTTACTGGTTTTGAAGTACGTTAGGCCTCACATTTTCAGGGCAACTCAATCCTGCATCACTATTTAAACTCTTGTTAAAATAAAAATTGTTAGTGTTTTAATAAAATATAAAAAACATTAAAATGATATGATCTAGTCACCAGATGGGGGGAGGTGGTGTTTGAGTGGTTTTATGGGGAGGGAGACACATTCCTATTAGTGCCTCACTCTGTGAATAAACTATGCTTTTTTTTCAGTATTTCATTTTCAGCATCTGAAAAACTGATACAAATAATCTTATCTTTTATCTACTTCACCAAACCATCCTTTTTGAACCCAACACTTTGAGTACCTTGAAGAAAAGTGATATAGAAACATAACCCTTTCTCCTTCCCCAACTCTCAATATCTTTTTCTTGGTTCCTGGTAAGATTCTTGCCCACAATGACCAAAATCTGGGGCAACATCCACACACATTCTGTTCAGTGTGTCTGTCAGTGATCACTTTATGTATGGTTGAGCCCACCAAGGCAATTGCTCCCCTTTCTTCTTCTTGATGGTGTATGTGCTGCTGAATAAAAGAAAGAAATGAATTATATATTAGGATTGGAACCATATTTTCAAAAATGTTCTTAAGTGGAAAAGCATAAGAAAAATGTGAAAAGAATTTTTTTAGTTTCTGATCTGTATGGAAAGAGGCTTGATGCTCTAAAAATGTTTGATTTTGATAGTGCTAAGGAAAAATTACATTGTACATTTCTTTTTAAGTAATGCTCTTCTTCTCTCCCTCTTGCTTTCACAGAATATTTCTGTAAACACAATAGATTTCCTCATTCTCAGCCAAGTTTTAAGAATAGAGGTCATTTGCATAATACTGAGGCATATTTGCAATTTCTTCTCTATGGAGGCACAAAGATTCCCATTCTGTGAACTTCTGGCTTCTCTTTCTCTCCTGCCAGATGTCCAGTCATTCCCAAAGAGGAGCATCTGAATACTCAAGATCTGGGGGATCTTCATGGAGAAGCTTTCAAAAAGTTGAGACTTGATATAGAAGAGAAGGGAGGGGATGAGAGCGGCTGGGGCTCTTCTTTTATTCTGGAGAAAATAACTTTCTAGTGATAGGATGGTAACTCCCAGTCATATTTACCTAACCTTCATGTAAGACCCTCTTCAAGAACCCTTCACTGCTCTAGCATTCCAAATCCTTGTCCTCCTTCCAGATACTTCCTCAAGTGGCTCTGTGTACATATACTTTTACCATTTCCTGCCTTTCTGAGTGTGGCTATATGGAGTTGTATCTTCTCAAGCTTTGGTTCTTTTTCACCATATTCATTTATCATATTCCATCATACACAATAAAAAGCCACAAATTGAACTGGCTTCTGGCATTGCTAAAAACTGATCCAGTTTGGCCTTGAGTTTCTCTCTTAAAATGCTGATTTGTTAGAAGAACATCAATTAAGGTCCTGTTAGAGCCATTAAAGCTAGTGCTGTTTTAATTAGGTTTAGTCAACAGGTTGATTAGAAAGTCAGCAAGAGCAGTTTTTGTGAAGTGAACTCATGGGCAGCACATTTGGCTATCTTTCCAAATTGTGTTATGAATTTAATGAGTTCAAAAGTTTTGTCAGCCCTCATTGTAAACCTGTGAATTGTGGCATTTAATAAAAACATGTAAACGAAAAGTACATACTAAATATTAAATAGGCATGCATATATGATTACCAGAAAATAAACTTTCCTAATTACATAAAAATTGTTTTCTAATAGCAAGTAGAAGAGGTAATATGGCAAACTCCAAAAATAACTATGCTATTTCTTGCTATTGGAAAGAAAATTATTTTTAATGTAAGAGTTTTTAATTAAAAAGAAATATATGGTTATTATGACAAGCAAAATAACATAAAAATGTATAAAGAATTAGATAATCTTCTCCCCTTTGGCCTAAGATAACCTAGCGTATACCTTTACCATTACTCTTACACATTCAAATAGTAAATCCAAATAGAGTGTTGTTTAATAAGAGGAGATGCTACTGCACATGCTTTTCTCCTGCTTGCGTTTTTCATTTACCCGTGTATGGTAGAGCCCTCGGGACAGTGGAGAGAGATCTCATTTGCTCTTTTCCTTGCTTGCCTTATAGTCTACAGAATGGATAGGTCATAATTTGTGCAACCATTTTCTTAGTATTGGATATTCAGATTATTTGCCACTACGAAAATGATTCAGTAAATATCCTTTGTCTTAATATATTGGCACTTTTCTTTTTCCTCTAAGAATCTCTAAGCTGGAATGTCTGGGCCAAAAATTTAAAAATTTTTAAAATATTCTGCTGATGTAATTTCTGGAAAGGTTATAATAGCAGGCAGTTTTCAAACTAATTTCTTTCTTAAATTCCTCAGATAAGACTAGATTACTTGAAGAGTAAAAAATGATCACCATTTAAAAAAATTGTTTTTCAAAACAACACAAAATGTAAATCAACCTCCATGATATTATCCTCTACAAACCTGTATTTGTTTTTATAGGGACAGAGTTATCTAGAAATGTAGAAAATAGATTTAAGTTCTGTAATCATGATTTAGGATACATAATTTTACCTCAAAACATGCAAAAACGAAGGTTCAGTGTTCATAAAATTCAGCAAAGTAAATAGAAAATATTAAATGGTGTACCTGATTCCAAAACGCTATTATGTATCACATCCATATTTGTTATTAGCAAGTAGATGGTGTCATGTTAAGTAATTCATTGGGCTACCTCTGATGGTTAAATTCTCTCTGGAAGCGAAGTCCATCACCTCGCTGGGGTGGGTCTATTCCATGACATCAAGAGGGAGAAGGCATTGGTGGGTTGCATAATAAGCAAGCTAATTATGTTAAACTGGTGTTTCTGAAAGTGTGACACATTCGCGTCTAGTAGTATGCAAAATCAATTTAGTTATAAGAACAGATTCTTAATTTTAATTGTACTAGAATTTTGGTTATTGTAATATGAACTAGAAGAAACATAACTAGAATATCAAACCTTTGATTTCATAAACATTTATGTTTATATATACACAAGCACATAGTTTCATGTATATGTATATACATACTCATAGTATACATTTTGCTTAATACAATATTAAAGTGGGATTTAAATTCAAACAGTGAACTTATTTAGAGAAAAATATTAAGTGCAGATAATATGTATATATTCATTTCTTTTCATTTAACAAATATCTATTGAGCACTTAGCATGAGCCGGATGTTGTTCCAAGAGCTGGGATAAAATGGTAACTTCAATCTAGAAAAAATTGTGAAGCTGGTATAAAAATGCCTGAAGTTAGGGAAAAACTATGAAAATATTCATAGCCCTAATTTCACTTTCAACTGGAATGAGTAAATCTAATTTGTAGAAACATTTTTCTACTTACCCACTCTACATGGGTAGCAGTCTCTCTGTTTTAACTCTCGCTGACTAGAATACAATAACTGATTAATAGTCAACAAATTGTACATTGTGCAAACACAATAGAAGTTTATTTCTCGCTGTTATAACAGGAACGAGCAGGTGGACAGGTCGGCAGGCCACCCTTTTCCACGCAATCTTCCAGAGTGGTAGCGGCTCTGCTTTTCTCCACACATAGCTTCCAGCCCGCCCTGGGAGTCGGCTTCATTCTTGGCAGCTGGGAGAGGAAAAGAGCATGGCACTGAGCATGGCAGGATTTTGTTATCCGAGCCCGAATCTTACACACAGCTCTTCCACTTGTATTCTTTTGATTCAAACTCACTCGGGAGGCCACAGCTGCCTTCAAGGAAGATGATAACAAGTGGGCTAGCTATGGCTGTGAGAAAAAAGGGCACAGCCAGCAATTTCTGCCACTAATGGGTACTTAATGTTAAGGCAGTTCTCATAGTCTGTATCTCACCCTCCAAGCCTGGAATAATTATAAAGGAACCCTTTGGATTATGCATATGAGAAATAATATATACATATATATTATTGCCCTATGGTCTAGGATGCTATGGAAATGTTTTTTATGATAAACATAAAATCTGTATTCCAAGCTGTCTTAGAACCAGTAGCCTTTCTTTCCACAACCAGATACCTCAAATGACTAAACTCCGCCTCTGCCTCTATCTGCTCATCCTCTAAACTCTCCTTTAACCTGTACAAACTGTTTTCTACCTCTACCACCTGGCTGTAGCTCAACTCTCAAATTCCATGAGGATTTTCTCATCATCAACCTCAGAAGATTTTTCTCATCACTCATCATTTTTTTGATTTTTACATTATTGACCACACACCTTCAAAATTGTTTTGTAGGATATGTTATTTACGTTTCCGTAATACCAATAGCATCAAACATAATATGAAGCACTTATTACATGCCAAGAACTATTGTTTTTTTTTTTTTTTTTTTTGAGGAAGATTAGCCCTGAGCTAACTACTGCCAGTCCTCCTCTTTTTTGTGCTGAGGAAGCCTGGCCCTGAGCTCACATCCGTACCCATCTTCCTCTACTTTATATGTGGGATGCCTACCACAGCATGGCATTCCAAGCGGTGCCACGTCTGCACCTGGGATCCGAATCGGCGAACCCCAGACCGCTGAGAAGTGGAACATGCGAACTTAACCTCTGCGCCACCAGGCTGGCCCCAAGAACTATTCTATATAGTATACAAATATTAACTTAGTCTTCATAACAACCTTCTGTGGTAAATCTATTTTTAACCCTATTTATAAATGAAGACACCGAGGCATAGAGAAGTTAAGTGACTTGTTCAAGGTCACACAGCTAGTGAGTGATAGGCCTGAGATTTGAACGTAAGCAGCCAGTCTTTAGATTCTATGCTTTCATCCTCTGTTATGCTGATTCTTTACTTATTTCTGTTTTGAGACAAATTTTGTTAAATCATGGAAACTTAATCCCAGATAATTTATGGTAAACTCATTTAATTAAGATTTTTTTCAGTCAAATCAGAGCTCTTCCCATCTTCTCCTTCTCCTCTAGATTTCAGGTAAGTTCCATCGAGTCTTTCATAAAATCAGGGCATGAAAGGAGTGGTGAGCATTTGGTTCTTTTTTTTTTGAGGAAGATCAGCCCTGAGCTAACTACTGCCAGTCCTCCTCTTTTTGCTGAGGAAGCATGGCCCTGAGCTAACATCTGTGCCCATCTTCCTCTACTTTATATGTGGGACGCCTACCACAGCATGGCATGCCAAGTGGTGCCATGTCCGGACCCGGGATCTGAACCAGCGAACCTCGGACCGCCTAGAAGCAGAACGTGTGAACTTAACTGCTGCGCCACCAGGCCAGCCCCAGCATTTGGTTCTTATTATTCACCAGTTCATGCAGGCATTGGACATTATTCCAAAAAAGTAATTTTGGAGGCTTGCCCCATGACTGAGTGGTTGAGTTCACACGCTCTGCTTCAGGGGCCCAGGGTTTGCCAGTTTGGATCCTGGGCACGGCCCTACACACCACTCATCAAGCCATGTTGTGGTGGCATCCCACATAGAGGAACTAGAATGACGCTCAACTAGAAAAGAAAAAAAAAGGAAGATTGGCAACAGATGTTAGCTCAGGGCCAATCTTCCTCACCAAATAAACATTAAAAAAGTAATTTTACATCAAAACAATTTAGATTATGAGTAAAGTGGAAATATTCTCTCTCTATATGGTCATATATTAGTAAAAATAAGTTTTGGGTAGAATTGTAGCTAGTCACCCAATATCTCTGTAAGCAGAATGTAAATCACTCTCCTAGAGATATTTCTCTCTGTTTGCCAGAATTCATTTCCAGAGAGTTTCCAAAGTGCCAGACTCCATAAGTGCATATATGGTTTTTCAAAGAGGTAAACTGTCAAAAGTTGAGGAAGTTATTAATAACTCTTCTTTAAAAACCATCACTGCCAAAGTGGTTCCAGACTGAGAGAGCCGTGGCCACATTAGCCCTTAGAAAGAGGCCATCAGAGTTAAATGGGCCCCTGGCACTCAATCCCATATCCATTTGTGACTGACCTTACTCTGATAGTGGGCATTATATTTAATGGCTAAATAAAAGAATGTTTTTCCTTCCAATCTGACTGGAAAAGAGAAAAGCATGGAGTTAATAACCATGTTATGACAAAGGGGGCTATGAATCAGGGAAACTGACACAATGAACTTTTAAACTCTGATTTTCAAGATTTTAATACTGTTTGGTGAATGTGATTCCCCAGACTGGAAATTTGGAAATAATTCGCTCACTCCAGCTAGTATGTTATTTTTTAAAACTGGAAAAAGTATTGGAATTGTGTTTTCTCCGCATGGTTCCCCTGAAATTGGTAAGATTCTCTCACTAATCCGTGACGGCAGTGATGTATCTTGTCATTGCACCCTTTGAGATCCTTTGAGAGTAAAGGCATCATTCTTGTAAGATCTTCCATGCTTAGTAGTATTTCAACAGCAGGATCATGACAGAGTTGAGAGAAAACCAGCCTGAATCTTATGGACCAATCACGAAAGAATTCTTACTGAGTACTTACCACATGCCGTGCCATATGCTAGACGGTAGGAGCATAATGGTGAGCAAATATCCCTGCCACTGTGAATCTTAAAAACTAGAAAGGTAACAGATATTAATGAAATAATCACACAAATCTAAAATTATAGTGTGTGATGAGAGAAATAAAGGAAAAACATATACAAATACACACATATGCATGCAGACAGACAGACATACAAACAAAAGAGTTGTACAATGTGGTGGAAATGACAAACTACTAGTTAAGCCTGAATTCAAATTCTAACTCCATTTCTTCTTGGCTATTTCATCTTGGACACATCAACTAACCTGTGTTATTTTCTGTTTCAGTAAGAATTGTGAAAATTAAAATCCAATGGTACATAAAGTGCCTGGTACTATGTATGGCATAGATAAACACTTAATATATTGACATTTTTGATAATAATACTGTGAAATTACTGAAAGATACCAATGATATTAACTATTTACAAAGCTGTGATTCACTTCATGTAATAGATAAAGGCCTGAAAATTTGGGGTATAGCAAGTTCTTCCTCTGTGCACATGTGTGTGCTTGTAACTTTGATATATTTTCTTATCACTTACACTGTAATTATTTCTTTGGCTGAGAAAGAGTCTCCCTGAGCTAACATCTGTTGCCAATATTCCTCTTTTTTTGGCTTGAGGAAGATTCTCCCTGAGCTAACATCTGTGCCAGGCTTTCTCTATTTTGCGTGTGGGTCACCACCACAGCATGGCTGATGAGTGGTGTTGATCCGTGCCCAGGATCTGAACCCACAAACCCAGGCTTCTGAAGCAGAGCACACCAAACCCAATCACTACACCATGGGTCAGCCCCATTTACACTGTAATTTTAGGTAGTATTTATCTTTTTTACTAATTGATTAATGTGTAGATTTTTATCTTACCTCACTATAATTTTTGACCTCCCCTTCTCTGTCTAGTGCCTGATTATCTACTATTTCTGTTCAGGAAAGTCAGGAAGTTTTCTTTTAGAGTAGAGAATCTCAATGTAATACAAACCATCACTTTGTATCCACAGATTTACTTAAAGTGAGGAGCAGCATCGTATGTCGCAAAGTAATTTTTCCTTTCCTCTGGGTTTTCCGTAAAGCTGTGGCATCGAACATAAATATATTTAGTGTATTTCTTGAGGTTTTTCTTAGCATGGTATCACTGATGTGAGGAACATAGAGGTTTTCTTTTTTCTTTTAAGATGTGATTTTTCTCTCAAAGATTATACAAGTTATTATGACAATCTGGAGTAGGGAGGTGGGGAGTATACATTGGAAAGAATTCAGTATATTTTTTATGGGAAAAGGTCAATAATAAAACTGTCTGCTCCCCATATGAAGTATCAAGAAGACAGGTTTCTAGAGATTTGAAAAAACTAAAATACATTAAAAAGTTGGGAAGTACATAGACAGGTTGGAAAACAGTTTTATCTAAAATATTCTTTATTTTTTGTTCTACATTGACTATAACAAGTGATTAAACTGGCTTCTTAGGCAATACAGTTTTTTGCTTAATACATTTTTATGTTTGTTATTTTTATTAGCACAGTAATCACTTCTTTTATTAATGACAAAGAATCCTCTATATTTATTATTGTTAGAAAATCTTTTAATATGCATATCTATTATCTATTGTTTGGTCTTAGGAGAGTATAATAATTAACATAATTGAGATAACTGTCTTTTTCTTTTTAGTAGTCATTATATTTCTATACTTATAGGTCATCAATCTGATCATCAGTACAAATTTCACTCTAATGTATAGGAATTTGAGCTAAAGATAAACTTAATCCAGGCAATAATATTGTATATGCAAGAAGATCAAATCAGCTAAATTCTTAGGTTAGGAGTGTCTTTATAGACTTGTTTTATAGTGTAGTATCTGTACAATTCCAATCATATCTAAAAGCAAGATAGCAAATCTCTCTCAGCCTTAGTTTCTTTTTCCTGAAAAAGAGAAAACTGGTAATGAAAGCATCATATCTCCATGATAGGACATTGGGGAATAGAAGAATTGGCATCAAAGACTTTGTAAAGCGTAACTCAATATGAGAACGCTAATCACTGCTTGAAAGTTATTTGCAGTTGCAATTAGATCTTCCATTCCTTGGACCTCCATGAGCTTTGTATGAATCTTTATAACAACATGTACAACACTGCTATAGCTGAATGACCATTGTGTGTGAATTTATCTGCCTATTGGATTCTGCACCCTTTTAAAGAAATAATTTTATTTTTATTTATTCATTTTTGCATTCTCAACCTTCATTTGATTTACACTTCCATAAATGTTTGAATGAATGAATAATATTAAAGTAGAGGGTAGAGGATTTATGGTACACCACTCTTATTTCTGTCACTGACTATCTATCCATTCATTCTTTTACATTCTCCACCCCACAAAAGGAAATGTGTAAGTGAAGATGGCCTAGTATTTTGACCTTAGTGACAGAACAGGTTCCTAATTGGAGAGCTGTAGGATTTGTTTAGAAAATTAATTAATGGAAAGTGGATGAGACGGAAGAAAATTTTCCTTCTTGGAAGTATTAGCGTGTCTCTCCTTTGTCCAGGATATCATAACAACTGGATATTTATTTCTCAGTGAAATTAGAGCACCCACATTTGGCACTGCATCATGAGTTTAACAGCGGCTCCATACATTCAGAAATTATTGGAAGGAAATTATTGTTCACTATAATCTGGTACAGATGAGGAAACAGCGGCCCGCTGATGTCGCATCTCACATCAACTTAGTGGTAGAACCTAACTTGATGCTTGATTACTCAATGCCAGTTCCAGTTCTGTGCTCCAGCCATCCCATCTAATTTGACCTGAGGTTTCTGGATAATTGCTTCTGTGTTGTTGAGCTAGAAAGATCAGTTATGAGGGCCAGTACGTACTTGTCTGATTTTTCAGAGCCTTAAAAATTGACACTTTCTTGGATGTACACACATTCTTTTACTTCTCCCATGAAGAGGAAATAGGAAGAAAAGAAAGAGATGGTAGCTATTAGTAGAGAGGCTCCTCCCTGTTGTTGGGACAGTCTCCCACTTGAAGAACCAAGTAACAATCATACAGCAGGTGGGAATAGCAAGAATATCTAATTCTAGTTCCTTAAACCTGGAATGGAAAGTACAGGGTCCTGATCACTCTGGTACATTTCAGTGAAGTGAGCATGGGATTTTCCTCAGTTATCAACGAAACATGGTTCATACAGCTTAGGAGAAGTCCATTAACTGTACAGTTCTGTTTTGTTTTTAAGGAAAAGTATTTCTTTCTGTACCTCAGCTGTGCTCAGTGGCTTCTGTATCTGTTTCTGTTGCCTGTTTGTTGAAAGGCTGAGGGGAAAGTAAGTGTTCTGTAACAGACATTGGAAGAAAAATTGGGCTTGCATGTAGTGTGAGGACTTCTCAGTCCCACTCATGTGCAATTGGTGTACAGAATTAGAGAGAGGGTTCTCAGAGGAAAACATCGTGCTGTCTACCCTGTCACTCTTACCCATTGGGCTTAAATGCTTTGTAAAAGCCAGATAGTTTCAGCTTGTGATAAGTTTCCTCTCACGTGGTTCTATGAAAGACACTGGAATGTAATGTGACAAGTAAGATCATCTTGCCAGCTTGCCATGTAGCAGATCTCATTCATAGACTTCTCAAACACGATGGTAATTATTTTCAATTATGAAGGACTGCAGTAGACTGCATCTTCCCTATGTTCAGGTTCTTTGCCATATGATTCTGCAGCTCCTTCCACAAAAGGGGCGGGGCATATTTTTTCTGCCCCTTGAGTTGGAGTTCCTATGTGGTCTGCTTTAGTCAATGGGATGTTAGGGGGCATGATGTAATCAAAGACTTGGGAAGTATTGTGCATTTGGCTGCCATCACCATGAGAAGAAGATGCCCAAGTTAGCCACTGAGTCTGAGAAGGAGGATGAAAGAGATGTGAAATAGTCACCCCAACTTAAATTAGCTAACTACCAGCCAGTGCACCTACTTGTAAGCTAAACAAATACTTACTATTGTATGCCACTTACATTTCACAGTTGTTACAGAACATTATTGTGGCTATAGTTAATTGACATAAAAACATTTCTTTAAGTAGAGTAACCATTTAAACTTCTGTCTAAACTGGGATTTTTTTTTTAAGTAAAATGATACTATTAATAATTACATGGGACAACACATATAAGCTGGGACTGTCTTGGGTAAACCAGGATATCCCTAAATCTAATGATCTTGTTAGATCCTAAAATTCTTCATGTGTCAGAATTAAGTTAAAAGTAAACATACTCCACTTTCATTCATTTTACTTATTTTGTTAGACTTTATTCAATTCTTGCTGGGAACAAAGCTGATCTCAAGTGGCTTATACTTGATTAGCGAAGATAAAAGAAATGGAAAAAATTATTGCAATTGTCTAGACTCTTGGCATTTGTGAATTTTATAATTAGGGTTATGTTACTTGTTCAGGCAACTATGTCTATGGAGTAGAAACTTGAAATTCTGTGGGGGCATGGCTTAGAATTCTTTATACCTTAAGGCTGGTGTGCAGAAGTAGTTACTAACTTAGTGAGTGGGCCTAGCCAGCTACCTTGCGTCTCCCACTCAACTCAGCCTACGTGATCTTTTCTTTTTAATTGCTTTTAATTCCTATGAGTTAGTAAAAATGCTTCATTCTGGGAAACTGTGACCACCAAGTGATAAAAACTGTAATAAAAAGCTGACAAGGTGGCTAACTTGCAGCGTGGGTATTAAAACCCCTGAAAGAAAGAAAATTTGGGAGAAAGTCAGAAAGTATAGAAATCTTTATTTACAAATTTATAGATTAATCTCTCAGGAGCAACAAAGATTTACTATTCTAACCAGTGGAGATGCATATATACACATATGCACACGCATACATACACACACATATCTGTGTTCCATTATGGAAATCAGCATTACACAGAAATGGGAAGATTAAAATCAGGACCTACAATCTGGTTAGTTTCCTCAGACTTTTTCACTGAAGTATAAATACATATAGAAAAGTACACAAATGAATGAATTACCACAAAACAAACACACGTGTGAACTCGCAATCTACAAGACCACTGGAGTGGGTTTTAGGTTTGAATTGCCAATCAAGCTCATGATACAAAATTAAGCTTACACAGCGCCAAGTTAACTTAGCTTTAAAAAAGGATACAGATCAGGGAGTAACTGCAGCTTCACCACAGAGACTTCAGACCTACAGATGCAGCTTCTGATGCCCCAAATCACCATATACAGATGTATTTTTGTCACAAGTTTGACACAGAATGACACAAGAATGGATCACATCAGCATAGGTAAGCAACCAAGGCTGGGGACCTGCAGCTTAAATATCTTGCTAGCTGTTTATCCCCATTCTTTTGTCTTTAAATTATAAGTTACACAATGAGCAGTCCTACAGCCACGCACAGTGGGGTAAAGAACATTCATGGACCAGCATTCAATATACAGCAGGCTTTGCGAACGCTGTTCTATCTCAGGGTTGATGTTATAATAAATAGAATGTTACTATTCCCCATAAGCCCTCCTCATGCTTCTTCTTATTAATATATAGCTCCTCCTGGTAATCACTATCATGACTTGTATCCCATAGATTATTTTTTAAGTTGATGTAAAAGAATAATACACTGTGTACTATTTTGTGGCTGGCATCTTTTGCTCAGTATCAAGTTTTTGAGATTTATCAACATTATTTTATGTAGCTGTGATTTTTCATATTGATAGTATCTCATTGTATGGCTATATCACAATTTATTCATCCTATTTCGCTTGACATTTGTATTGTTTTTCATTTATAACTAGAATAAATAATGTTGCTATGTATATTCTTGTAAGTGTCTTTGGTACACCTGTGCATGCATTTCTGTTGGATATATGCCTAGGAATGGAATTGTTTGGTCCTAGTGAAATCTCATGTTTAAGTAGATATTGACAAAATGTTTTCCAAAGTGGTTGTACCAATTATTTCTATTGATCCTAGGAAATAGTAGATGAGAGTTCCTATTGATCTGTGTGTTCTACATGTAAGGGGTGGAAAAATTTTCCCTTCTTCCCTTCTATTTCTTTGGCTGGCCTAATAATTAAACTGACATGAGACAGATTAACAGGAGAAAAATAAATTTAATTTTGTATGTATGGGACACCCTAAAAATACGAGACTCAAGTAAGTGACCAAAGCAGGGATTTCTATACCTTTTAGACAAGGAAACAATAAATTTGTGAAAAGTTGACAAGACAATGGAGTTTGGGCTTGGGGTAGTAAATTAGCGAAGAAGTATCAAGATTTGTTTATATAGTCTTCTCAGCCCTAAATTCCGTATTTCTGGTTATCAGGATGCTTTCTACCCTCCTGGGACAGGGAGGGCATCTTTCACAGGGGAGATTTATTTCCTGCTTTCGGGAGGATAAAAGGGGGTCAGAGTCCCTCTCTTGCACCAGTTGTTTCTCAAATAACTTTAATTCAGAATAATCAACTTCCAAAGTGGCGTATTTTGGGGTGGCATATTCTGCTCCCCTTTATACAACATTTGATATTATCAATAATTTTCATTGCTAAACTTGTGGTTATATAGTGAAAGTAATGCATTTTTAATTCATATGTCTTTGTATTTCTATTGGAATGTCAGTCTTTTTCATGGGTAGGAGGTCTTTATAAATTCAGGAAGCGACCCCTTTGCTTGTTACAAGTACAGCAAATGTTACCTCTCTACTCTGTGACTTGCCATTTCACTATCTTAATGGTATCTTTTAATGAACAGAATTTCTTAATTTTAATATAGGTTCAATTTAGCAAACTTTTCCTTTATGGGCAGTACTTTTATTCTGTTTATGATTTGTTTTTATAATTCAGATTATGAGACTGTTCTCCAATATAATCTTCTAAGTGCTCTATTGTTTTACAATTTTAAAATATTAAACTTGATAGGATAAATAATCCTGTCTTGTTCTTCAGGAGTATCCTGAATATTTTTGGCCTTTTTTATTTTCAGGTAAACTTTGGAATGAGCTTGTCAATTTCCCCAAACAATGCCTGCTTGAATTTTTATTGAGATTGCATTTAATGATCCTCACAGTAGTAAGTTATCTAATTCTTGAACATGAATATCTTTTCATTTGTGCAAGTCCTTTAATAATTACTCTCAATAATGTCTTTTGATTTTATGACCAGAGATCTTACATATGTTTTCACAGATTTATTTTAGGTATTTGATATTTTTGGTACTGTTGTAAATTACATCTATTTTTAAATTTTATTTTCTAATTGTTTATTGTTGATGTAGAAATGCAATTAACTTTTGGATATTGGCCTTGTAACCAACAATTCTGCCCAGTACAAGTATTAATTTAATCATTTGTCTGTAATTTCTTTTGAATTTTTGTATAGGTAATTATGTCATTTACCAATCACAGGTTATTCCCTCCATTCTGATTCTTTTTATCTTTTTTCATGTTTTCTTGCCTGATTACATTGAGCAAGACCTCCAGTGCTATGTTTAATGTAACGTTGGTGTTGGTGTTAGTCAGCATTCCTGGATCATCTCTGGTCTCATAAGGAAAATTTTGTAACATTTTTCTATCAAGAATGATTTTGCTGTAAGTTTTTTTTGCATGTGTATGCTTCCTCTCTTTTCAGATCAAAAAACTTCCCTTTTGTTCCTAGCTTGCTAATACTTTTTCTTTAAATTAATATGAATGGATGTTGAATTCTATCAAATGCTGTATCTGTATCAATTGGGATGATTGCATATTTTTCTTTCTTTATTCTGTTAATGAGATGAATTACATTGATTATTTTCAAACATGGAATGATATTTTCATTTCCAGAATAAGACTAATCTCTTCATAATATATTACCATTTTTATATATTGCTGAATTTGATAATTTTAAAAATCTCTCACCCGTCATTATTAACCAGCCTATAATTTTTCTTCCTTTTATTACGCATGAAAGGTTTTGATGTCAAGGTTATGCCAATCTCATAAAATGATCTGGGAAGTTCTTCCTTTTCTTCCATTCTCTGGAAAAGTTTGAGTAAGATTGGTGATAATTTTTCCTTAAATATTTGGTGAATTCATTGCTAAAGCCACCTTGGTCTGGATTTTTCTTCATGGATATGTTTTTAAACTAATATCTGTTCCAGTCTTCCTCTATTTTGCATGTGGGTCACTGCCACAGCATGACTGCCATCGAGTGGAGTAGGTCCATGCCCAGGAACCAAACCTGGGCCGCTGAGGCAGTGTGTGCTGACCTTAACCACTAGGCCATGGGGCTGGGCCCCATAGTCATTTTTTTCTATATCTTCTCATGACAGTATTGTTAAAGTGTTCTTTCTAAGTTTTCGTTTCATCTGAATTTTGATATGTATTGGCATGAAAGTCTTCATAATATCCTCTTATTATATTTTTAATGTTTGCAGTATCTGACCTGTAACCTCCTTTTCATTCTCTGTATTGCTTATTTTTCCGTTCTCTCTTATTTCTTAAATCACTTTCAGCGGGGTTTATCAATTTGATTAATGTTTTTCAAAAAAAAATCTTTTAACTTTGATTCTCCTCATTGTAATTTTGGTTCCTATTTTATTTCTTTCTGTTCTTGATTATGTCCCATCTTCTATTATCCTTAAGTTTGATTTGCGTTTCTTTTTCTAACTTCTTAACATGGATGACTATAGTGTTGATTTTTCAGCATTTTTCTTTTCTAATAAGAGCTATTAATATGTGAAAACAATGTAAGGCTGTAAATGATAAGCTAAAATTCCCTTTCTAACATAACTTTACCTGCACCCTATAAATGTTGTTCTTTCTTATACTAATGTTTTTCAAATATGTTTTATTTCCATTGTGATTTCTTCTTTGATTCATGGTTTGCTTAGCAGTGTTATTCTTAAACAGTTATTTCCAGCTTAATTTCACTGTGGTCAGATTTCAATCCTTTGACAATTTTGGAGACTCTTTGTGGTCATAAGATCAATTTTGTAAGTGTTCCATGTGTCTTTGCAAACAATATATACTTCTCAATAGTTTACTAGACACTCAATTGTGTCTGGCTTGCTTAACGTGTCGGACCAATCTTTTATAGCCTTTTTGAATTGGGGTTTTATTTATTTATTTTTTGGTCTTCTTGATCTTGGTGACTACTGAGAGAAGTGTGTTAAAATCTCTAACTATAATTGTGAATTTGTCTTTTCTTTCTTTTAATTCTGCCCATTTTAATTTTACATATTTAGATGCTCTGCTATTAAAGGCATACATATTTATAATTATTAAATCTTCCTGGTGACTTGATTGTTTTATCATTATGGAATGTTCCTTGGTTATGTACTTTCCTTGGTTATATAGCTACAGTAGCCTTCTTTTGTTGTGTTCTTCATGGTATCTTTTTTCATCTTTTTATTTTCAAATGTTCTGTATTCTTATATTTTTGGGTTGTCTTTAGAAGTAGCATATAGTTGGGCTTAATATTTTAAAATATTCTAATGATCTTTTTAAACCTTGGATATTTAGCACATTTAAATTTAACGTAATTATTGATACGCATGGTTTTAAACCTAGTTTTTCGTTCTTTATATTTGATGATATTCATTTTTTTCTCTTTTCTTGCCTTCTTCTGGATTAATTTTTTCATTACACCCTTTTGTCTATTAACTTATCATTTGTATGTGGTTTTATTTTTCTTTTAACAATTATCCTAGTAATTACAATATGTGTCCTTCACTTCTCAATGTTTGTTATAAATTTGTACTTTTATCTCTTCCCTGAGACTGTAAAGATCTTAAAAGTGTTTAATTCTCTTTATCCTCCTCTGACTATTATTTTGGGGTGTATATTAATTAAATATTTATTCAAATCCCACAATACATTATTGTTAATGGTTTCTACTTTCAATGTTTATTTCAATTTCCCATGCATTAATCATTTAGGTTACTCTTTATTTCTTGTATCTTTAAGTGTCTCCCTAGTATATTTTTTCTTCTTCCTGACAAAATCCTTATAGTATTTCTTTCACAACAAATTCTCTCTTTTTATTTTTCTAGAAAAATGTTGTATTTTACATTTATTTTTGAGGGAAAATATTTGCTGGTTCTGCAATATTGGCTTGGTAGTTATAGTTTCTTTGTTTCTGTTGAAGTTAGCTATGAATTCCATTTTTGCTTCTTTGAAGACAATTTGTCTTTTATAACTCCAGCTTGTAAAAATAATCTCTGTTTTTAAAAATTTTTATAGCTTTCTGTAATGAATTTTAGTGTTTTTTTGTTTGTATTTATTATGCTTGGGGTTCATAGTCTTCTTAAATTTGTGACTTGTGTGTTTTCTCAGTTTTGAAGACTTCTCAGCTGTTAAATTTTAAAATATTACTTCTGTTCCATTTTCTATTACCTGGGGTTCTAATTACATGTATATTAGATTTCTTTCACTGTACTACTCTTCCATTCTTTTGTTACATACTTTATTTATCTTGTATATTCTTTAGCATGTTTTTATCCTTTAAAAAAATGTTTAATCCTCTATCATGGATATTTTCTCTGACATATCTTCCAGTTCACTAATTTTCCATTTCCTAATGTCTAATCTGCTTTTAATTCTATCTTTTTAATTCTCAGTATCAGTTATTTTATTTTTCAGTTTTAGAATTTTCAATTGATTCTTTTTCCTGAAAAAAAAAATCTCAATCATAGCTTCAATTTTTTTCAAACATATATAATTAACTTAAAATCTAGGTCAGTTATCTGACGTTATGGAGATCTTGTATGGCTTTATTTCTATCATCTGCTGTTTTTTATTTTTTCTTTTTGCTTTATAAAATGTTGTTCTCTCTCCTCTGTAGCTGGTGATTTTTAAATTGGAGTTCAGGATATAGCATATGAAGTGATTTAGAGATAATGTGGAGCCTAACATTGAGTTTCCTGTTTTGTCATCCTTTGCAGAAGATTTACTGTTTTTCTCACAGAAAATTAGAGACACCAGCAGTCTGGGTTTGCTTAACCCAATTAAGATTGGGAATGATATCAATCGGGGATTTAGGCTCTGAAACAGGGTGGATTTCTAGTCTGCTGTTACTGCTAAGGTGCCACTCTCCTCCCTCTTCCTCTGTGTGCCCTGAACTCTAATTCATGTTTCTTTCTCCTGTGATTCTCAAAAACTCTGCTCAGCTGCCCAGTGTCCAAAGAGATTCTTGCAGAATTGGCAGACACCTTGGGCAAAATCAGCCACAAATATTCTGCTCAATTATTGACTTTTCCTTTGTCTCCTAGGTATTAATCTGTAATTCTTCACTTCTTTGTTTAGCTCTGTGATACCTTCAAAGGGATGTTTTCTTATAATTTTTTTTCTAGCTATAGTTTTATCCAGAAGGATGGTCAATTTCCTTGTCTACCATTGTTGAAAACAGGACTCTGGGTTGAGTAGGATTTTGATTGTGAGAAACGATCATGGCATGAGCCATGACATGGAGGGAGTCAAGTGCGGAGATACAAGCAGAACTTGTCTAACTAACTTGTCTGACTTGTTGGTGTTTACAGAGAACAGGGAAAGCCAATGTCCATGGGCTCAGATGGTGGGTGGGCTTCATGTGCGCGGTTGGAGCTTAGACTTTATCATGCTGGTAAGTGGTGAGACACTCAGGACTTTGGAGGGGGGAGACAAATGATTTAAGTGGTATCTTAGAAAGACAAATCTAACAGAATACTATCTTGCATGCACTGATGTCACAGAATATTGTATCTGATGCCAAGATAAGACCTTAGTCTCACAGGAACTATATTTTAAGGACTGCCATTAGTTTTTGTAGCTGTTCTTGCCCAAACCTTAATTTTTATAGGCATCCCTTGTTTTTGACTTGAGGATCAGAAGTAATTTTGGTTGATAGGCTATTCCTAATATTAATATTATGTTAAAAGTCAAATAGTCAGTGGGAAGAGAGGCTATTTGCTTTTTTACACATTGGGAATCTCAAGGTTCTGAAAATTGATATGTCTAATCTATAGATCAGATTCTCAGACACCTGTGGACAACTTCAAAGAGTTTACTTGAGAAATTTTTTAAAAAATCGTTGAGTCTTTATAATGCCTAGTGCCACCCCCTCATGGCAGATTGTAAAGTCATTATTTACATTGCACATATCCCTTCCTTCATCAGGGAAACTCCAACGCTTTAGTGCTGAGAATTTCACAGCCATAAGGACGTTTAGAAATCATCCTAGTTCAAATTCCTTAATTTACAGGTCTGGAACTGAAGCCCAGATGGTTTATGGAACTTATCCAAAGTCACACAGCTGGTTAATGGCAGAGCTGGAAATATAATCAAAATAATTTGGATAGTAGCCTTCTAGTGCATTTTTCATGCCAAAACTAATTTTAAGGTTAAATACAACTAAGAATACATAAAACAGAAGGTTGAATAGCAGATTATTAGTTTACAGATAGGAAAATTCTTATTAATGTTTTAAATTTCTGTATAAAGTTGTTAATATGTAGACCAGAGATGGGCTTCAGGGTGCCCCTGAAATACATACCTAATACCATATTATATGCATTTGTCTCTGGTAAAGATAAAGATTTCCTCCAGTCCTCAAAGGAGTCCATGAATCAGAAAAGATTAACTTCTTAAATAATTGGAGTTAAAATCTAGCATTCATTCATCCAACAATGTTAGTAAAATGCCTACTCAGTGCCAGAAACTTTGTTCAAGGCTAGAGATACAGAGATAAATGATGCAGTTTCCTCTGTGAAGGGCCCTGCATTCTCCGGGGGAGACAGATAAGATGTGATGTGACAAGTAAGTGACACAAATTAGATGACTTGATTCCAAGTTCATTTCTTTATGTATCAGATCAAGATCACTGTGAGAGACTGAACAGAAAACTGGAACAATTATAGAGTTCATCTAATTCTAAGATTTCTATATAGACTTTGAGTCACGCACGTATATCTGACATTATCCAGATATGTTTCACTTGAACTCTGCAGAGACACGACTCTGGATTCCTACATAAGAGACCAAGTTTTATCCTTTTCTGGGTCTCACATCCAATACAATGTTAGGTACATAGGAAATTCCTAATAAATGGTTAACTTTTGCCAAAATTTCTTAAATTATTGACTCATGGACTCCATCTTACTACCTTAGAAAGAAGTTAGCAAATCAGTTGATTTTCTCTTGGAGATAACTGAAGAATTTTATTTTTCCCTGGATGGATTGTGGCAATAAAGAAGCTAATGACTTGAATAGTTAATCACAACATCAAAATGGTCATTCAGCAAAATGAACATGCTTGGACAATTTTTAACTACACCAAGTACTTATTTTAAATCCACAATGCCAGTAGCTGTTAGCGTGCTTGGGTGCCAAAGTATCCTAAATTGCTCATTTTATGAAGCTCACAAAAATAACACTACAACTTGAACACTTCTAAGGCTTTTCATTGTTGCTGAAGAATACAATGAAGGGATATATGGCAAATGTAGGTTTAATAATCAGAGAAGGCTTTTCATTGTTGCTGAAGAATACAATGAAGGGATATATGGCAAATGTAGGTTTAATAATCAGAGAAGGCTTTTCATTGTTGCTGAAGAATACAATGAAGGGATATATGGCAAATGTAGGTTTAATAATCAGAGTCCATGAAATTGCAAAGCATTTTCTCTGAATAAAAGAGCCATTTTCCTTTATCCTTAAGAGTAAAAAGTATGTAGCATAAAAAATAGAATATCCACTGATGCTTCTAGAGAAAATAGTTTCTCCAAGGATGGCATTGGTAGTGTTAGTTTACTTTGAAAAGAGTTGTCTAAAAACCCATTAGAGAACATGCATAACCTTCTAAGGAGGAAAATCTCCTTTGACTACCAAACCATATGGCATTTCGGACAACTAAAAGCCAGTGCCCTAGTTCCCTTGGTGTCATTTAACATCAAGGAAGTAAAGAGCAGCTGCTCAGATTTACCTTTATTTTGAGTTCAGCGTGAGTCTGGCTTATGTTACAAAATCCATTGAATAGTGCAAACTATGAATTCAACGATAAAAAAAACCACATTTTACTTATTTTTAAGACTAGAAATCTTTTAGTGATAAAATTATTTCCTGAGCTATGTCATTAGATTGAGCTGCAAAGTGATTACACTTTTAAAAATCTAATTTAGTAAAGTATAATTTGTATATGGTAAAATGCACCCATTTTAAGTGTGCACTTCTATGAATTGACACATGTATGCATTCATGGAACCACAATCCGAATCAAGATATAGCAAATTTCCATCCCCCAAGAAGGGTCCTTCATACCCTTTGTAGTCAATTCTTCTCCCTCTTCCCTGCCCTAGGAAACCGCTCATCTAACTTTATCACTATGGATTAACTTTACTTCTCATAAATGGAGCCATAATATGCACTCTTTGTGTCTGGCTACTATTGCTCAGACTAATATTTTTGAGATTCATCAATGATACTGTGCATATAGTTCATTTCTTTTTCTTCCTGAGTAGTATTTAGTTTATGACTATGTCACAACTCGTGTATCAATTTACCTGTTGATGGATTTTTTTTTTTTTGCCAGTTTTTGGCTTCTATGAACATTCATATAAAGTGTTCTGTGGACATAGGCTTCCATTTTTCTTGAGTAAATACTTACCAGTGGAACTTGTGGATTATTTGATAAGTATATGTTTAACTTGAGAAGAAAACATCAAGATATTTTCCAACGTGATTAAACATACATATAGATAGGTAAAAGATGACACTTAACACTGTCTTTTAATGCCAGAAAGTTTTGATAAAGTTCAGTGTACCAGTTTTTTATTTTATGGTTCATGCTATTTGTGTCCTGTCTATAAAATCTTTGCCTGTCCCAAGGTCAGAAACACTTTCTACTATATTTTATTTTAGCAGTTTCATAGTTTTATTTCTTATGTTTGATTTCTGATCAATTTCTAGTTAATTTTTGTATGTAGTGTGAAGTAAGGGTCAGTTTTGCTTTTTTTAATATGGATATCCAATTGTTCAGTCCCTCTTGTTGAAAAATTATCCTTTCCTTGTTTAATTTTCTTGGTGCAAACATGCACGCACACACACACACATATATATATAACATATATTCTTTCTGAATATATATAAATTTATTTATGTATTTATGCACTCTGTTCTGTTCCCTTGTTTTATATGTTATATCATTGTGCCAATATCATGCTGATTTCAAGTAAATCAAGTAGTTTGACTACTCCAACTTTTTTCTTCTTTTTCAATGTTGTTTTGGCTAAACCAGATCATTTGCATTTTCGTATACATTTTTTAATCAGCTTGTCAATTTCTACAGAAATACCTGCTGGGATTTTAATGAGATAGCATTGAGTCTATAGATTAATTCAGCGAGAATTGTTGTCTTACAATATTGAGTACTCCAATGCGAGAACATAGTATACTTGAAAAATTAAAGAACCCAAAACAGTCAGTTGATGGCAGAGATGGAGGAAGTTGAGGATACCAGACAACATTACACTGCTGGTTCATTTAGCCCAGCATCCTTAAATATGTGTAGACCATAACATGCCTTCAGCTGGTTCATGTCTGATTTGAATGTTTGGTCATCTCTTGCTTTTCAGGGGGCACTTATCTTCTTCAGAGTATTTCTCCTCACCTATTTGAGCCACTCCTGAAACATTATTTCAATTACAATGAAAAAGTGTTTATTCAGCTGCACTATGCTCTCTGATGTTTAAAGGAAGGAAAAAATAGTTACCAAATGAAAGCTTTCAGGAAACACTGGTATCAGAATGTCTCTGCTATGATCTTAACTAGGTCCAAAATATGGATGGACTAGAGATAGCTGGTGGTACAAATACTAATAGTTCTGTACATTACTGAGGAATTTTATTGTCCACAGAAGGTTTTCAGGCATTGCTTCATTTGCTCCTCCTTTGGATTGAGGAGTAAGGATGCAGGCAAATGATGAAACATAGATTACAAATGCCATTAAACAGAAGAGCAACTTCCTTCTTCATGGCTGAAAATTTCAGTTTTCACTCAAAGGTTTTTTTCGCTAATTCTTCTGGCTTATAATTTATTTCTTAGCATCTTGGAGGATCTTAGCTCTTCCTTTTCATCTTCAGGTGGGCCTGGCTCAGCATCTGAAAAAAAATAATTTCTCCTCTAATTTGGAAGAAACTCAACAAATTACATAGTTTCTCTGGGCCTTTGCTTTAATATCTGATAAAATGATTCTTAAGTTTGATTGAACATGAAACAATAAGTAAATATGCTACCAAATGGCCCTGAGCCTTCAAGCTGTTACTTTGCATAACAGCACTATGACGTGTCCCAAAGACAAAAATGACTCCTAAGGCTTGCAGGATTCACAGAGCCCTCTACAAGAAGACTTCTTCACGGCAGGAGTGAGGCAGAAAATTAAACTCCACATACAGCAAAATTTCCTAAAAATTCTCTTGAGCCATGTTACTCACCAAGTCCCACATGACCCAGAAGCTTCTCTTCCTTTTCCCTTCTTCACTCCTGAACATTTTCTTTTCCACGTGCCTCCAGTTCTTCTCTTAGAACCATCTACCCCCTTCTTTGGGCTCATTTCTTCATATCTGCTTCTTTCCATTGCCCTTGGAGGTACAACAATGGACCATAGTCAAACTCTTCCTTTGAAGGTGAGGAAAAGAGAAAGTTTGCAAAGTCAATTGATATTTTAGCTGTACACAGAGTACATGGAAGTACACAGAGACTTCCATGATGTAAGGATACAGCTGTACACAGTGAAGGAAGTTGACTAGAACAAAGGAATGGTGGCCCTTTTTCTTCTGAGGCTCTGGAATGTAGGGATCTGTGAAAAACCTGGTCTTAAAGTTAGAAGACCAGAACTCAACTTGAGGTGTTGCTCTTTATAAGGTCTGTGCCACTGATTATGTTTAACTAACTTGAGACCTGGTTTGTTACCTGTAAAATGGTGATCATTTATTTAACAAATTTTTAGCCATTCCAGTTCTCTGCTAGTCAGTGTGTATACAGAAATTTTTAAGATTGACTTCTGAGGAAGCTGACAATATGGTTGAATAGAGGGACATAAACATAATTATAATATTTACATAAGTGCTATTGTAGAGGAGTGAAAACAGTGGGAGGGAGACGAGCAAATGCAGCAGCCCAACTTCTTGGGTAGGCCATGACTTGTTTTGAATTGGTAGTGATATTTGTTCTAGATCATGAAAGGTGGGGATTTAATTACCAGAAAGGAAACGCAGTTCCTCTTCATGAGGCAGACATTCAAATGCCTTCACTGGCCAAGCAAGTGACATAAATATGCAAAGTAATGGAGGGTGGACAGGATACTAAAGAAGCCTGTGGAAAACTGGAGAGTGTGTGCCTGTTCAAAGCTATTTAAGCTCAAAATAATTTTTTAAAAGCTTTTCTGACCAAACAAACAAAAATCTGTGGACAGAAAGTCGTAATTGCATGCATAATGTGTTTAAGGAATACGTTGCAGGATGCATGGCGGTGGGGTGTAGGGGCAGCTAGCACGGTCAGGGGAAAGTACCAGGGAGAAAGGACACTCAGAACGAGATGTGAAGGGTCTTCTATGTTGGCCTAAGGCATTTGGATTTTATCTTGTAGACAGCAGGGAGGCAACTGAGTTCTTCAGTTAGGTGGAGTTACACATTAAGTTTTGTTTTATAGGGTAATTTATCACCCTTGAGAGAGTAAGGAGAATGGATTGAATGCTGAGAGCTCAGAGATACATTGTACAAATCCATGTGAGTGGTGGTGAGGCCTGAGCCAAGGCAGTAACCGTGAGAATGGAGAGGGGGCTTAGGAAAAGGGGAGACTTCTAACGCAGAATGAAAGCAGTCTCCTTGGAGTTCGTTCGAAGGGATAACATGAGTGGAAGCAATTTGTAATCAGCACAATGTGGTGCAGATGGGAGGTGATATTTACCCCTTATGTGGAGCATGGCTGGGGTTAGGCTTGGAGAGCCCGGCGCTCCCTCCTTCCATTGTCACAGCCTCACGGTAACTCAGCAGTGTGGGTGAGGAGGAGACATGGGTCTGGATCCCTCTGAGGCTGACCTCTTTTCTGCAGAAGGCAGGCCCTGACCTCAGCCTAAACTTGGCCATTCATGTGGGCCTGGGCGCTCAGGACTTCCTGCTGTCCCCATGGATGGCGTCTTCTGTGAGTATTCAATTTTCTTCACTAAGAGAAAAAGCTGAAAAGAGCAGACACTTATATCTGCAGAAACGCTACTCCATGTAAAAGAATAACAACACTAATACATCTTACAACTTCTAGCCAGAATCTGTTAGGCTGCTGCCATAGCAACCCCAACAGAAAGGATTCAACAAACCCCCACCCCTCCCCTCCCGAATCCATATACCTGACAGTCACCCTCCTAGTGAGGCTGTCTCTCTTATATTACACCCACTAAGTGAAGATCCAAAGCAAAGAGACAGAAAATAACATCTTCTAACAATCTGCTTGTCATTTAGAAAAAGCTCCTTGTATAAATGTCATGGAAACAAGCTGTTCTTGCAGAAAGAAAAGAAGAAAGCCCTGCCTCACTTGCTTCCCTTTCAATTTTAATCTTCCTAATAAAAGGGTAACACAAAGCAAATGTTAAGTGTTTGAAAGCAAATATCTCTGGAGATTGCCGTGGTGTGGCTCAGCCACACTCAGCCTGCTGGTTGGCTCCGAGCAGCGGGAGCTCCAGATCAAGCTCTCTATGTGAAGATCAACTGATTGCTCAAGATGCCATCCAGAGAACTCTAAGAACTCCAAACAGGTTGATATGAGACAATGAGTATTTTTCTTCTAATCAAGACCAAAAATCCTTGCTCGGATACTGGCTGCAAGGTCAACACATTTCTGATAAATTAACAACATTCCTAGGCACATGGCATGTACAATTCATTGTGCTTTGATTCTTTGAGGGATGCTCAGATAAACATGACTTTGTTTTCTGTTTATGGATGAGAGGTCTTGTATGTCTCAGCTGCAGCAGGAGGCAGAGTGTGTTAAGCACACAAGGAGAATGTTTTGGAAGCTGTCTGAGAGCCCAGAGGAAGGAAACTTTATTTTCAGCTGGGGTTAGTAGGGGAGGCTACAGAGGAAGTAACATTTCAACTAAGCCCCAGAGGAGAGGAAGGATTATAACAGCAGGATTAGGGCAGGAGAAGGGACTCCCAAGGAACACATTAAATGAAAACAAGGTCAAGAAAGTGAAAGGGGAATGTATGGGCCAAAATCATGGAAGGTCTTGAATAACATATAAGCACAGTCCTATCTGGACTGGAAAGGAGATTCAGATATATCTAGGGTATGTGCACTTAGTAAATATCCATACCCCAGAATTCTCTGATTTGCTTAGGATGTAGGAGCTTCTTGGAAAAGGAACTTGAATCATGTCTCTGTTTAGGACTGACCTATATAGACATGCATAGCAAAGTGGTGGGAAAGGCCATAAAGAAACTAAATTATAGAAAGAAACTGCAGAGACTCTGGAAAAGAAACCTCCAGAAAGTAAGAAATTAAGCATCATGAGTTAGAGTCAGCATAATGGTCTGGGGGTCAGAGAGGAGACCTGAAGAGAAAAAAGTTCTGTTGTGTGGAAGAGAGGAGATTGCCAAACTCTGGTAGCTTGGGATCCAAGAAACCCTACTCTATAACTCTTCTAAAAGAGAATAATAGAGAGGAGGGGTTTTATTTCCTATTTATTTCAAATGAAATAGCCTCTGTGAGTAGTCATGGAGGAAGCCATTACAAAACAACCCACAAAAGTGTAAGAAGGGGGTTGATGATAGTTGCCATGGTTGAGGAGGAAAGCAGTGCAATGGCAGCACCAATGCAGACAGCAGCCAGAAAAATTGCACATATCTGAGTCCTTCTGGGAGGACCAGGAAGCCGGGGAAGGATCCCTGAAAGGAAATGGCTCAGAACCTGAAGTCATCCAATGAGAAAATGCTGTAAAACTGGAGAATTATAGGTTTAACAGTTGGACACCCAAACTGATGATGTACAAGGAAAATTTGGGGCTATGCAAAGAATTTGTGGTTGATTCTAGGGCAAATTTTCGAAGTGCATCCTACAAAGCACTCATTCTGAGAAGGCTAGGACTTCAGCAGAGTATCTTGGGATGGCAAGAGACTAGTGTGTGCATCAAACTATTCTGATGATTTTTGCTACAGACCAGGGAATATGTAAGGACCTCGGCTAGGCAGGTTAGATGCAATGGGAAAGGGAAAGAGGGACCAACAGGAACCATTCCACTGAAGAAGCATCAAACAAAGGTAAAGACTAGTTGCTAGTTTGATTGGTTGATTGGACATGAGTGAGAGAAGAAGCAAGAATGAGCAAAAAATTTATTGTGGAGGTTTAAGAGTCAAGAAAATATAGCACAGCTGTTACATGAATGGGCTTTGGAATCATCTGGATTTGATGCTGTCTGGGCCACTTATGAGTGAGGGACCTTGGGCATCACTTAGCCTTCCTAAGTGTGTTTTCTAATCTGCAAAATGGAGAGAACACCTTGCAATTCTTGAATAAACCCAGATGGATGGATAAATAGATACATACATAGAGCTATCATGGATTTATTTAGTGTGCCACTATATTGTTTAATGACTTTTGCATTGGTATTCATGAGAGAGATTGACAGATAATATTTTTTCTTGTATTATGCTTTGCAGGTTTTGGTATGGAGGTTTTTCTGTCCTCACAGAATGAACTGAGAAATGTTCTTTAATTTCATTCTTATTGTTACTTATTTAAATGTCTGGTAGAATTCATTGATAAGTTTATCTAACCTTAGAATTTTCTGTGGTGAGGGTTCTAATTATAATTAGTAATATAGGACTCTTTGTATTTTCTGTTTCTACTTTTGTGGGCCTTGATAAATTACATTTTTCTAGGAAATCGTTTTATCTAAATTTTCAAATTTATTGCTTATGAATTGTTCATAATATTCTCTTAGTATATTTTAATGTCTGTGATATCTTTTATGACGTCTTCTTTATCATTAGTTGCATTGACTATTTGTTTGGTTTGGTTTTGTGTTGATCTTAATCACACTTGACAAAGGTTTATTAATTTTATAAATCTGTTTGAAGGACCAAATTTTGGCCCTGAGGATCCTCTATATTTTATGTTTTCTACTTCATTAATTTAGAATATTCCACCTTTCTTTCCAATACCCTCATTTTAAAGTTATGTATTTCCTTTAAGCATGGATTTAACTGCATATTACAATTTTGATGTTGTGTTTTCATTATTAGTCAGTTTTGAGGATGTTACACTAAAATTGAGGCCTCAATTATAGAGAGTTAGCTGTACCCAGAGATCTATGTTCTGTGTCTGGGAAACAGAGCAACAGCCTGTGTGAAGACTCTAAGGCGGAAAGGAGTTCAGTGAGTTCTAAGAAGTGAAAGAAGGCTGATGTTAATGAAGAAAGGAGTAGAGTGTTATCTAAAGCACAGACTAAACACTGAGAGAGTTACTGAACTAGAAGACAGATCTGAAGAGAATATCCAGAATGCTGTAGAGAATAACAAAGTGAGGTTAGGAGACATGGAATATAGAATGAGGATGTCTAATATTAAACTAATTGGAATTCCAGCAAGGAAGAATAGAGAGACATGCAAAAACAATATTCAAGGGGCTGGCCCCGTGGCTGAGTGGTTAAATTCGCGCGCTCCGCTGCAGGCAGCCCAGTGTTTCGTTAGTTCGAATCCTGGGTGTGGACATGGCACTGCTCATCAGACCACGCTGAGGCAGCGTCCCACATGCCACAACTAGAAGAACCCACAACGAAGAATACACAACTATGTACTGGGGGGCTTTGGGGAGAAAAAGGAAAAAATAAAATCTTTAAAAATAAAAAAATATTCAAAAGTAAAAAATAATCTTTCAGAATTGCTGAAATATATGATTTCTTAAATTCAGGAAGTATATCAATCTCAAGAAAAATAAATAATAGAAATTAATATCTAGCAAATCATAACGAAACTAGAGATCATCATAGACTTAGCTTCAAAATTAATGAGGAAAAAAAGGCAAATTGTCTTTTTAAAAAACTGACAGATGGGCCGGCCTGGTGCCACAGTGGTTAAGTTCGCACATTCTGCTTCGGTGGCCCTGGGTTCGCTGGTTCTGATCCTGGGTGGGGACCCATGCACCACTTGTCAAGCCATGCTGTGGCAGGCATCCCACATATAAAGTAGAGGAAGATGGGCACAGATGTTAGCTCAGGGACAGTCTTCCTCAGCAAAAAGAGGGGGATTGGCAGCAGATGTTAGCTCAGGGCTAATCTTCCTTAGGAAAAAAAAAAAAGCTGACAGAAAGTTGCCTTCTAATTATAACAATATGAGCCAAAAGGCAATAGATTCTTACCGGGCATTCATAAAAGAACTCCTACAAATCAGTAAGAAGATGAGCGATATGTATGTAAAAAGGTGCTAAACTTTCCTATCGATCATAGAAATGTAAATTAAAACTATACTAAGTGATTGCTACACATCCACCAGAATAGCCGATATTAAAAAGACCAACAATACCTAGTATTTCTGACAACGTAGAGGCACTGAAACTCTCATATACTGCTTCTGGGAATGCAAATAAGTACAACCAGTTTGGAAAATTATTTGTCAATAGCTACTTCAACTACTAAAGTTGAACATATTCACGTGCCCTATGCTTCAACAATTCTGCTCTATAATTATATCTAACAAAAATGCATACATATGTCTCCTACAATGCACATATAGCAATGTTTATAAAGTATTATTTTCAGTAATCCAAAACTAAACACAACCCAAATGAACATTAACAGTAGAAAAGATAAGTAAATTGTGATTTACGTATACCATGAAAATACAGCAATAGAAATGAATGAACCACTGCACCCACACAATATAGACGGATCTCACAGACATAATGTATGAAAAATAAAATACACAAATGTATACATATATGTGATTTTATTTATATAAAGTTCAAAATAAGCTAAAGTAATCTCTGCTGTTAACAGGTGGAATAATGGTTATCTTTGGGGAAAAGAGAGAATAGTGTCTAAACAGGTCATGATGGGGCATCTGGGCTCCTGGTAAAATGTATTGAGATGTAATCTTATGATTTGTCTACCTTGCTGTATGTCTATGGTACTTCAAAAGGATTTATTTAAAAAAGCTTAAAGATGGTAAACTAGTTCTTGAAGGGGGAAATTCTAGGTTGAAAGTTGAGCTAGATGCCCAACTTAAGAGGTACAAAAAAGAACACCATTACAAAAATAAAAATGAAGATGGATGAAAATACAGATAGAAGAAATAGATATATTAGAAAAGAATAAAGCCAAAGAAAGTTTTCTTCTTTTGTTTTTGTGGAAGATTAGCCCTGAGCTAACTACAGCCAGTCCTCCTCTTTTTGCTGAGGAAGCCTGGCCCTGAGCTAACATCGTGCCCATCTTCCTCTATTTTATATGTGGGATGCCTACCATAGCATGGCATGCCAAGTGGTGCCATGTCCGCACCCAGGATCCGAACCAGCAAACCCCAGGCCGCCTAGAAGCGGAACGTGCGAACTTAACCGCTGCGCCACCAGGCTGGCCCCAAGCCAAAGAAAGTTTAAGAAAAAAACGTGAAACAGCTAGGAACAATATTTAGAAAAATAAAAAAGAAAGAAACAATGAAGAAGAGCAAGACCAAAAGCTGGGTCTTTGAAAAGACTAGTAAAACTAGTAAAAGATTAATTTTTTTCATCCTTTATCTGTGATCTATGTTGCAAATATTTTCTCCCAGTTTATCAGCTTCTTTTAACTTTGTTTACCATCTTTTCCTTTACTGCTATGCAAACGTTGTTTTATTTTTATGTAGTCAGATTTATCAATCTTTTATTTGTCTCTGGATTGCACAAAGCCTTTCATTATACCTAGATTGTAGAGAAATTCACCCATGCTGTGTTGTAATACTTGTGTAATTTCAGTTTTTACATTTAGCTCTCTGATCCATTTTGAGTTTAATCTTCTGTATACTGTAGAGTATGGCTCTTTAATTTAATGTTACCTTTTTAAAAATGCCTATCCAGTTACCCCAGGTTATTTATTAAAAAGTACATCTTTCATGTTTTTGCTAGTTCTTGGGCCAACTCTGATAATATTTATGTTTCTTGAAAAATCGTGACTATTACTTTTTGGTTTATTCGATCTCTCCAGGCTGAAAGAGGTCTCAAAATCTTCCACAACAATTGTTTTTTTCTTTTATTTCTGATAGTTCTGCTGTATATGCTTTGCTTTTTGGTGCATACAATTCACATCAGCTTTCTCTTTGTGTGAAATGAACTTTCATCAGTCTAACACGGCCATCCTTTGTGATTTCATATTGCTTCCCTTGAATTCTATCAGTCATGTAGCGGAATTCTAATTCAATTAGAAATGAATATTGCCACCACTGTTTTTATTTGTTTGCACTAAATTCTCCCCTGTAATTTGGATTTTAACTTTTCCTATCATTTTATATTATATGTCTTTTGTAAAAAGCACATAAATACATTTTGTTTTTAACTCAATCTTATATTTTCTCTTCTTGAAGAGTGTAAATTCAACCATTGTTACTTATAGTCAGGCTATTATGTTCATCTTACTTTGGACTCCTTGCTTTGTAATTTCTCATTTTTTGTGCTTTCTTGCTGGGTTTTTTTGTTTTTCCAAAATCATTTTAACTTATAGTTTTCTAATGATCGAACTCAAGAATGAAGAAACATTATTACCTTTATTCCCCTCCTTTTTATAAAGTTTTTATTAAATATTTTTGAAAAGTTTTTCCTCTAAAAATTTAATCTTCTAATTAAAAAAAACCTGGTTTTTAAAAATTACTTTTTTTTACTAATTTTTCAAGTCCTCTTTATTATTGATATAGAAGAAATGTTTTCTTAATGTGACTCCTTCTAGAAGAGTGGGGGGACAGGCATCTCAGGAAGATACAAAGGATTCTATGCTGGGGCCATTTCCCAATCACTAGAAAATGTTTGCCCATCTTTTGGTCCCACCACAGCCTGCTTTAAGAGCAGTAACACTTTTTTACCAGTGCTCTCTGTTAAGTGAGTTATAATCCTCAAACTCCCTGAACATGTTTTAAAACACATAGAAAGGGACCAAATTAAGTTTTTAATGAAATAAAGTGAAAAGTGCCCTATTGCATTCATATTTAAGAGACGCCAATAATTCCCCCATAATATATGTTTTCCCCCTACAAACTCAAAAATAAAAATATTGCAGGGCTAGCTGAGTGGCATAGTGGCTAAGGTTCCCTGCTCCACTTTGGCTGCCCAGGGTTCGCTGGTTGAGATCCTGGGCACAGACCTACACATTGCTCATCAAGCCATGCTGTGGTGGCATCCCACGTAGAAGAACTAGAAGGACTTACAAGTGGGACACATAACTATGTACTGCTGCTTTGGGGAGGGGAAAAAAAGAAGAGGAAGATTGACAACAGAAGTTAGCTCAGGGCCAATCTTCCTCACCAAAAAAAGAAAAAAGAAAAAATATATATAGGTTTACTTAAAGCCTCTTATCTATGCACTGTTAGTTTCCTCTCTAAGGCACTGTAATTTTATCCAACAGAAGGGTTAATTTTGGACTTATATTCCAAAAGCCCACAAAAATATGAATGTTCAAGCTGATAATTTCATTTATAAGCAGAAAAACAAATAAAAGTGGACAGTAGGTTCAGAATTATGCACAATCAAACTATATACATAAAAATTGAAGAGACAGGCATGCATCTACTCTAGTTCCTCTGAAGGGATGGTAGGTGGCACAGTGAAAATTCTGATCTCTTAGATGGAATAATGTAGATTTAGAATGTTATGGCCAGAAGGTGTTAGATTTTTGTTGTGCATTATACCAAATGTCTTCTTGCTAAAGCAGTTTTGATTCTTCCTTTACAGTGAAAATATAGATATCTTTATTTTAGCGTCTCATATCATCCCTCATCCACCATCTGAGGAGGACTGGTGGCCATCGTCACTTCAGCAGGGGAGGTGCCGGCCTGAGTGACTCCGGGTTCACTACCCAGCCCAGCTTCAGCAGAGGTAACAGGTGGCATTGCCTCAGAATGTAGATTCCAACACTGAGTTTGTTCTGTGGCCTGTTCGGTTCCCTGGTCACTCATACCCACAAAATATCCCACAGTGCATGTGTATTTTCCCTTTGAGTGAAAACTAACTTAGGGTCCTCAAATATTTCCATTTTTTCACCTTAGCCAAGGGCACTAAGTATTCACTGCTCTCAGCATTCGGTATTCACTGAATACGGTTTTTGAATGACAGGATTATCTTTGCAGCCTTTTTTTTCCTGCCAGGGTAGGAGACCCCAGGGAAATTGATAATTAAGTAGTTGGGCTATGGAGAGAAGAGCTGCTTTCCTAACAAGGAGTTGAGGAGGCAAGTTATTAAGGAAGTATAAGACTGTAGAGAAAGTGTCCCTCTGTTCAGCTTTCTGCTTGGCCACAGTCTGCTGACCACTGCCCTCCTCACGCTCCACTTTTAGCTGGACCTAAAGTTAAGCGAGCTCCCATCTAATACTCCTAACATGCTGGCATAGGCAGCCCCAGGAAGTTCTAATTACTTTTGTAACCACTCCCCCGGTCCCCACAGGAACCACAATCATTGGGGCAGAGGAAAACTCATAACTAGAGAGCAGACTATGTCTGGGGAAAAAAATTCAAAGTATTTCTAAAAACTTGAAATGGGAAATATCTGCGAAGTTATAATCTATATTTTCTATTTCTGGGTTCTCTCATAACAAATTTAACAGCATTGACAGGGCTTTTTTTCTTCCCTGGCCTAAGAAAGTGGAAAAAAAAAGCATGCCCATGAAGGAGTCTAGCAATGGTGACAGTGAGATGGAGAGAATTTCCTCATGTCATACCCCTCATTGCAGGGGCTCCCAGCCTCACAACATTTACTAGGATCCTATTTGTCAAACAACCAGTTTGATAATTTTTTCTTAATGGATTGAATTGACAATTCAGTTAGAACACACAGACTGTATCAGCGTGTATGACACAGATCGGGAGAAGTATGTGGAGGCTCTTGAACTACAGGAGTGGATTTGGAAAAGGAATTGAGCCCTTGGTCCGTATCAGCACAGCCCTAATCAAGTATGCCAAGTCCTAAGTGTAGGGCACAGGCACCTTCCACATTTCTGGATCATATATATGAACAGATTTTGTGGGATGGGAAGAAGAGGAAAGAGTATAGCAGAATCACAAAGACAAAGCATACGTGCTTATTGATATTCTAGATCACATTAAAGAAAAAAACAATGATAGGATCAGGCAATATATAAACTAATCCAGAGTCCAGTAACTTGCTTTAAGAATTAGACAGGCAAGGGGGAGAATTTATAACTGTACTGACAGGTGTTAGAAGTTATAATAAGATAGGCAGGTAATGGAGGTGTTTAATATTTGTTGCCTTATCTTGGAAATTGTAATAAAAAATATCTACCATCATTTGGTAAAATAGATGCTAGGCTTTGCAGAGCCCCACTGATATATGTGTCTTTTTATACTTATTTTGTAGATGAGATAAAAGAGGCTGAGAGGCAAGAGCATAGAAGTAGCCAGTGGTAGAACTCAGTTTCAAACCCAGTTCTGACTTTTAACCTCATGCTCTTTCCACTTTATCATTCTACCTCTGAAGACTAGGCAAAGTTGAAAGATAGCAGGGCTGTAGAATTTTAACCCATCCCTTGAGATTTCTATTAAATCTAATCAACAGGGTTTTGTCCCAACACCCTACTCTGTTTTGGAACATAATTATTTGATTATCGCAGATGCTTTGATGGCGAGTCTCTTGGAAAACAATCATCGAGGGAGGAGAAATTAGGGAAAAGGCATATGAAATTTCCCAAATCTACCACCTGTTATGAATTTGGTTCATTCTCATTTCTTTAAGAGCATGGAACCTTCTTTCTAGGGGCTAACCAGTGACACTGTGTATAACGGTGAAATGATGAAAATTGTTGAGGAAGGTGGTGCCCCTGTAATTCAAAATGACTTGTGGTAGTCCTGTGTTCTTATACTGGCTGTAGAGAAACAGCGAGGCCAGGGTGTGGTAGGCTGAGGTGTAACAACACATTCAATTGTCATTAGAAATTCTGAAAAACAAAGTGCAAATTAGAGCAAGGCATCTATTGGCGCAAAAGAGCAGTCATCTAAGGAGCCCTCCCAGCAGGCTGCCTAATGTTCAAAGTCACGTGGCAGGAGACTCGGTAATGTTGGATAAAGCAGGGTTCATTCAGCAAATCAATGACCACAATGTCTTCACAATGGATGGGTTCTCTCCTCTTTCAAATTGTGATGATTTGCTATTTTTTAAAATACAGAAACAAAAGATCATACATTTTTGTTGAATTGCTACCTGTCTTCATATACGTTGCATGAAGAAACAGGGAAAGTAAGATCGATTTTGGAGGACTAAAGAATGACATCCTACATGAACTGCGGTTAATCAGGAAGAGGAGAATAAATATAAGGTAAGGAAATCTAAATTCAAACGCACTTTCTGTTTTCTCTTCAACAAGAGAAGCAATATATTATTCTTTCCCTTGTCTTCAAGTATTCTGGGATGGTGTTAATTGATCAGTAAGATGATAATTAAACTTAATAACCTGCTATTCTGCCCTTTAGTCACAATAGAGGTAGAATAGACAAGAATTAACTGCATGAGTTGCCAGAACAAATTAATCATCTTTTCAAAATTTCTCTCGTTCTTACATCCAATGTTTACACCAAATACTTGATATAGTCTTATGTGTAACCCAGAATACATAAAAGAAAATTTTAATTTCACCCATGAAATAGAAATCTTGATGAAGTGTAGAATTTTGAAGTTCACTTAACTCAGCAGTATGTTCCCATAAGCAATGCTCTAGTCATTTTTCTTTCACTTAATATTAGACGACATTCTAGGCCTTGTCCTCATCCTATACAGAAATATATAAGATGTGTGAATAAGCTTTATTTTCAGCCACGTTGGATGGGTAATAAATGGTAGGTAATTCCTATGGAATCTAAAGAAATCATACTTTGATGTCTTTGATCTTGAATGAAATGTTTGATTTTTGCATCCATTTTAGAGAATAGTTATGAAAGTGATTTATTCACTGAACTATGCAAGGTGGTGAAATATATCACTCTAGTTTTCTGTTAAAGGAGAAAAATACTTGGTACGCTAGCAACTTGCAATGTAGTAGACACCAAAGGGGGTATGGTATAAAATGAAGAGGGCAAAAGCAGATTTCTCTGAAAATGAAGGAGTAATTTTTAGGGTTAGGCCAATCCAAGCAGGTTAGTTTAAGAACTGTCCAAATGAAGCCTTATTTCTATGTGTCCCTGCTCCCACTGCACATCAGCTCTTCCTTTTGACTCTGGAGACCACCACCGTGTGAGCAATTGCACCCTGCTATCAACTCAAGGTGGTTCTTCTAAACCCAGGGGATTCTTAGAGTCAATTTGGAAAGCGATGTGTCTGCAGCAGTAACTACACAGTTCCCTTTCACAGAAACTGACCGTAACCATCCATAAAACAACTGTGATAAACCTCATGAAATTTATTAGATGCCATTTACTTCCTTGTACCAAATAAGTAAGACAGACCAAGAGGGGATCATTTGCTAGGTGATATGTGACATATTAAGAGTTAGGCTCATTTATGTTCTGCTGTTAGGAGCTATGCCAACACATGTACATGTGAATGTGCTTGTGTAGAATCCACATTAAGAAGTGTAAAAATGGAGCAGAGGAAACTGAATGACCAAGCGAATACCTTGGTGGACCTGGCAAAGGTAAGCTTGGGGTCTCAGCCTTCATGATGGTGTCTGTTGGAATTAACCACTGCACAGTCACTAGCCATGCTTCGGGAGGAGGACACCCCAAATTTATTTAACAAATCAAACCAACAAACCACCCTAAAATAATGGCCCAACTTAAAAGAATTTTTCTGACACTCTTACCTAATATGCTCCTTCCCTATGTACATTATTCGACTCCATTCTAAAAACTTTCCTCCTTGAAGTGATTTTGAAGTCTAGTAAGAAATATAAGTGGACTATGAGACAACACCTGTGGGATTCTTATTTGTAGTTCAGTCTCATCCCTGTGGGAGAGATGAAATAACTAGTTTAGACCTAAAATTCTGTAACATCAGTTCACAGACAGTGGTGTACCCTGATACTTTCTTCAAGTAAACTTGCAGGTAAACTAGGAGTAAAGAAATTCTTGAAAGCATTTGTGCCCCTAGTTTATATACACATTTTGATGTGACAGCCTCACTTTCCACATAGTTTGGAAATGGGACCCTGTAAACTCAAAAAAAATAGTAAGCTGTCTGGGCCAAATGACTACGACTATAATATTTCATATAGAGGGAAAATCTTAGTGAACAGGGTAGGCAGTAATTGAAAGTCTTCTTGCAACCGGCCTAACTTTTGGAAATTGAAATCATCAACAGGCATCAGATGATCAGTTATTTTACCTTGAAAATAATGTAAGAAGTGAACCTTTAGAAATGTCAAGTGACCAAACAAGTATGTGCAGAAATTAACTTTTTTTATTATATATCATATAATGTAGTAGTAAAGTCTGTTTGAAGTGCATGAATAAAAAGTTAGTGAAATTACAGGAGGAACAATCTATATAGCAATAATAGGTGCATTCCCTGTGCATCTGAAAGAAAAAAAAAAGAGTTTTCACTCATTTTGGCCTAAAACTTAGTGTTCAGGTTCCCAGGATTCTGACATCAGAACCCGGATAACGCTGATTAGAACCATAGGGGCTTTACAATAAAAGCTAAAATATTGACCATATGATGGCAAAAAGTCTTATTTTGTGGTTAACTGATTCTCTTCTAGCTACTCTCTGATGAAGTTGGTGGCGCTGTAGAGGAGGACCGCCGCCTCCTGGACGAGGACCGGGACCGCTCAGCGTTGTAGGTGACATGCTTGTCGTAGTTCTCCATCTGAGCCTCAATGAAATCTCTCTGCTGCTGCCTGATGGTCTGGCTTATGACCCCAGGGAGGGCGTGGATGCTACCAATCAAAGTCTCTAATTTTGTTTCCAAGGTAACAATCCTCTTCTCAAAGTCTTCGCTCCTTTCATTTAAGTCGGAAATCATGTCATACATGATGTTCTGGGTCTGGAAAACAGGGTTGAGAGGAATAGAGAAACAAAGAAGTTAGGCTTAATTACACTTGCCCTGGAAGCAAACTGTCAACTCTCCTGGCTTGACAGTTAGTCTTCTTTTGGTGACATACAATGCAACAGGGGCATCAGTTAACTGAACATTTTACCTTGCAAAGCAAATTCAGTTCAATGCAGTCTGTTCAATGCTAGGATTTAGAAATGTAAGATCTGAGGCATTAATTCGATCTAGTTGCAGAAAATGTTGT
Organism: Equus przewalskii; assembly: GCF_037783145.1. Classification (NCBI taxonomy): domain Eukaryota; kingdom Metazoa; phylum Chordata; class Mammalia; order Perissodactyla; family Equidae; genus Equus; species Equus przewalskii. Next base: position 56,920,561 of record NC_091843.1, read on the forward strand.
GCAGGTACTGATTGGTGTGCCCAATGATTTTAGGTGGTGTATAGATACACAAACATGTTTTGATTTAATATTTATGTCTATGTTTTAACGGTTGTTACAAAACTTAGCATATCAAATTCCTTTTGCAATATGTGACATTAATTAGGGCAAGGCTAAGTTTTAAAAAACAAGCATTTTAAAGAATAAGAGTACAGATGGTATTGGGATGTAGCAGAAATTTTGAGGGTGGAATATGAATGAAATTTAGGACAAACTGATTTGATGAAGCAATCTAGTAACTTGAAATAAAAAATTCCTAAATATCTTTTGCTTTTCTATGTTCCAAATTATAGGCTCTCCATTGGGTCAAATAACATGATTACAGATAACCATTGAGAGAATAAAAGTCGGGAGAGACACTGAGCTTACCCAGTCTACCTTGTTGGCTAGGGCTTAATCAGAGCTAAGTGGTTTGAAATAGGAAAATGTTTTGGTGTCCTAGCGAATTTTGTAATTGATTGTCTTGATCAGAGGGTCTGACTCCCGGTTATATTTATGGAAGTAGCCAAGAGACAAGGAGAAAGGACCTCAGGGCTGATCAGCTCAGAGCCAGAGAGGGAAGAGGGTGGTCAAGAAGGGCAGGATGGGGAAGTTAACCACAGCAGCCTTTCCCAAGTCTAAGCCTCACCTCCTTCTATCTCATTTCCCTCTATAATATGTGCTCTTATCCTGCTTAGCAACCTCTTAATGATGATAAATGAATTGATTAAATAAGGGAGTTACTATTCAGAGCACAGGCACCTCGTTTGAGTTTGGCCATGGAGGCAGAGCACACTAAATTTGTTTTTACTACATAGTCCTAAGACCATGTGAGCAACATCCATTCATTCAGAAAACACTGAACCCTTATGGCATGGACAGTCACAATAATAAGCATGGCACTAAAGAAATAATTTGAAAGAAACAGCATCTTGCCTCATAGATATAGTCTTCGAGTAAAATTATATATTATATATATTATTATATGAATTATATATAGTAAAATGATATATCTTATATATGTATTATTTCCAAGTGGTGTTTTTATTTTTTCATAAAAATACCCAATTTCTTTTATCATTTGCCCTAGGAATGATGTAAGAGCCTGCCTCATCTTTGTTCATGGCACGTTGAAGTGAGAGCCGTGTGTGGAAATATTAATCAAGGATATCTTTGAGCCTCATATATCTATGTGTGCTGCCCAGCTTAAATGTCTGATATATACTCTCCCGGGGTAAGTGGTTCAATACTTCACTTATCATCTTCTATTTATCAGCTATCAGATATTCATCTTCAATGTATTTATATAGTATGTTATTGATATACACTAAGATGAATATAATTTAGTTATGTTACTTCATGAGACTAGGACAAAAGGTATAATTTTTATGGATTTTATTGGAGGCTTTCTAAACTACACAGCTGATTTATCAACCAGACAACAAAATGTACAGGTTCAACTGAGAGTTGCCTTTTTCGAAGCATTTGTGTTAAAAGGCTGAACACCTACATAAAAGCTATTATAATACCTCCCGTAGAATTAGCTCAGGAGAATGCAGTGCTGTCATTATTGACAAATATTCACATTTCTTGAGAGGAACAATGAAAAATCAGGCAGATAGATCTTATAAACGTGATAGAAGAATTTGGGGACTATTAATATATTTTTTAAAAAGGGGTATGATTTTTAAATAACAAAACGGAGAAAGAACCATAAATTATAAAAAGTGATTACTTTTTTTGAAAGAAAGCTTTCATTTTAAGTCGTAATTTTTTATATATTTTTAAAAATTTCAACTTTACATTCTTCTTTGTGTAAAATACATAAAAAACAATTTTATTGATGAGTCCTATTTAGCCCCAAGCCTCATAGCAAACCCAGGATGTGGTTCTGCTCTCACAGGGATGAGACTGAACTACAAATAAGAATCCCATAGGTATTGTCTCATAGTCCACTTATATTTCTTACTAGACTTCAAAATCACTTCAAGGAGGAAAGTTTTTAGAATGGAGTCGAATAATGTACATAGGGAAGGAGCATATTAGGTAAGAGTGTCAGAAAAATTCTTTTAAGTTGGGCCATTATTTTAGGGTGGTTTGTTGGTTTGATTTGTTAAATAAATTTGGGGTGTCCTCCTCCCGAAGCATGGCTAGTGACTGTGCAGTGGTTAATTCCAACAGACACCATCATGAAGGCTGAGACCCCAAGCTTACCTTTGCCAGGTCCACCAAGGTATTCGCTTGGTCATTCAGTTTCCTCTGCTCCATTTTTACACTTCTTAATCTAAAAGACAGAATCCGAAGTCAGAAAGGGTCCTTTCTTTCTATGGCTATCATACACCTTGCAAAGAGCATGCACAAAATTGACAAGAGCAAATAACTGCATGGATAATGCCTTGAATATTTGGGATAAAGTCCAAACTGCTTGTCTGGTACAATGAGAAGCATGCTTCCCCAACACCGCAACAAGGAAAGGAGAGAGAGTAAAAGATGAGATGTCCTTAGGACAACTATTTACCAGGTTGTTAAAGTTGATTTGAGAAAGGCTCATAAGGATTTAACCATATGAGAAAAGCCAAAACATTCCTTAAAGCCCCAGTATCGTGACAAATAGACATAGGAAGAAATATGCAAAGCAACTGGAATTTCATCAATGTTGGAGCAGCGAACACCTTCCTATGCCTACGTGACTAGATACAGGTGTTAGCCCTGTTTAGTCTGAAATGGATTGGGTTAGGTACTTGAACCTGATGAAACACAGTGATAAGTGAGATTCGTAATAGCAAAAATAAAACTTTTATTCAACCAGCAGCAAGATAACTCAAAACACATAATTCTCTTATTCTTCATTGTATTTCACTTGACTTTTATCTTAAACTGCCATTGAATTTGAAGGGAAGCCAGACCACTTCCTCGGGAGAATTTCCCTTAAGTTTTATTGTAGATAAAAGTCAGAGGACAATTAGAGTGTCTGATGAGATCTCTACTTGTAAACTTACTTTTAAATACTTTTAAGCATCATTGCGTATCTAACAGTCAAAAATCTTTGCATCAAGAATCTTTCTGAATGAGAAGTCTTACTATTCCTTATTTACTGTAATATTTCAACAAATATTTATTCAGTGTTTACTGTATATCAAAAAATTAAGATTTTCCAACAAGAGAAAAGTGGTTTATTGCTCTTTAAGCCAACATTGCAAAGCCATGCTCCAAGAGAGAAGCAGGTCTCTCTGAGCTACTTAGTGAAAAGGGAAAAAAAAATCCATGCTAACCTTATTACTTTGATGATGAGCCATTTTAAAAGTATAGCATTAATGTTGGAGAGGGTACTCTTTATTATTTTCCAATTTAAATTAAAGGTAATTACATAGAAGGGATAAAAAATTCACAGGGCAAGATTTTACTGCCAGGGAGATTTTTGTAACAAATGTTCACGCTGCTCAGTGATTTTGTTCTGAAACTAGGATATCCAATATGTCACCAAATCTGTTCTACAGCAAAGATACAGTTCCTTCTGCCAGTAAGAGTTTTACTGACACCTGCCTACAACACGATCTTTAACAATCTAAAACAGTGTAAGGTTATAACTTGTCATTGCGACTATGTGTTTCTCCATTAGAACACCTGGAACTAAGTTAACTGGCTCCTTTTTATACTGTTACAGAGATGGAGTATGTTTTAGTCTAAAAGACATTTACAAACATATATTTAAATCTAATATGTTGTTGAAAAATGTTTCTCTATGTACTTACAAGGGTTACAATTCTTTGATTTTTTTCTTTTCTTTTTTTGGTGAGGAAGCTTGGCGCTGAGCTAACATCTGTTGCCAATCTTCCTCTATTTTGTATGTGGGATGCCACCCACAGCATGGCTTGATAAGTGGTGTGTAGGTCCGCACCTGGGATCCAAACCCGCGAACCCCAGCCACCAAAGCGGAGTGCATGAACTTAACCACTACACCACAGGTCTGACCCCCAAGGGTTACAATTCTTGATGTGTGCTTTTTAAAAAACAAGCCAAAAAAAAAAATCTTTAAACAAGAGTGGGTTATTACAGAGAAATGTATTAGAGAGAAAAAACAGTTTGTTCATGTATGAAATGAAGTGGGTTAGATTAGGACAGTGTTTCTGAAGTGCTGGATTTATACTAACAGAGGTATTCTACATGACTAAGTGCTACTCATCAAGACATGAAACAATACCAAAACAGATGGAGAGACAGTTATTCCCTTTAATTCTCTTCCCATTCTTGATTATTACAAGAAAAATGTCTCAGGCTGGTCCTAGCCTGTTTTTATCTTCTAACACCTGGGAGCAGGATCTCCGCTTAGAGCTTTCAGCAGGAGACAGCCTCGGACTAGAGTTCAACACCAGTGTTTCAATTGTCAATCCATGTTACCTTTACCTCTCTTTGCTGGGAGTGATTTTTTTAATCCATTTATGATAGAGATTTATATCAAGCTTTTGTTTCAAATTTGATATGTATTAGTATAGTTGGCACATGGATGACTGAGGTTTGGGGACGCCAGCTCAGAAGCCTCCAGCAACTTGTGTGTGCAGAGAAAGTCCTGACCCCACAAGTGTGGGAGAAGGGCGAGTGCTAGTTCCTTAGCTGAGGTGGGAACTTCATCTTCCAAACAATGGAGACTAATTTACGTCTCTCGGGTTTCTATATCATGTTTCTGACAGTAGAATGTTGCCCATTTTATTTTCTCCTAATCTGGGAAGCTGAAATAAAGTCCTATTTGATAGGAATTCCTTTAACTCTGGAACTTAAATCATCTTGCCTTGTTGCTTCTTAGACTGTCTGTAATACAGGAGAACTAGCAGAAAAAGCCTGCTTAAGCTGCAGCTGCCAGAATAAAAGGTAACATGCAGATGTCTGTTTTACTTTTTTCCTCCAAAAAACAAGAATAAGAAACACATGTTGATTTCTTCCTTGTGAACTTCACTTATCACAGGAAAAGATCATGATTTCGGATCACATTTCCATAGCAGCAATCAGACTACTAAAATTCACAAATAAAGGATCTGCTTGGGTGCATGCAGCCGGTATCAAAATCTGCAAATGTTGAAAGGAGCGGCTCACACAACTTACTTCCGAGCTCTATTTTCATTTTGTTGAAATAAAAAGACAAAACAAAAGAAAAGAAACTGTAAAATATTCTGGAACAAAATAACACAGTGTGGTGTTCAGTGGTGCACAGGGGGCTCGATTCATTAGCTGGAAGATCCTGTTAAGATTCTGCAGGATTTCAGCATATTGATGAAAGAGAAACACTATTCAATTATATTATCATTTTCTTCATTGCTACTGTACTTTCCCACCTGAAAGGACATAGCTTCCTCTAGAACTAGGAGTTCAGAAGGAAGAACCTGTATAAAGTCATCTTGGCCTCTTTGATACATGATGTTCAAGTAAACAATAGAAAAAATTTTTGCCTAATATGAATGTGATATAGTTAAAAGGACAATATTCTAAACAATAGGATTGTCATTTTTTGTAGGGGAAAGGGGTGCATCTTTTCTGAGTTGGGACTACTTAGAAGCCTGGCTTTCTGAAAGGTGAGTAATCCAACACTCCATGTTATAGAAATTATGTATTTTGGGTTTCTTGGCTCTGAGACAAGTTCATGGTGATTGATGGGTCTGTAGTTGAGATAGAATGGCAAACCTTAAAATTAAAGCTAATATCAGAAAAAGTGTTAAAAGTTATGGAAACAATGATTCATGGCACTAACTGATGATACCAAAAGACAGGTTACTGAAAAGAGGACACAAGCCCAAGATCTAGGCATCCATCAGAGGCTAAGGAGGTCATGTGTTGGGGAAAGAGGCTATGAAGCTTGGAAAAGAGAAAGAGTTGAGACGGAGGGGGCTGCTCGAAGGGGAGAGAGCACTACCGAACAAGCTCTCAGGACAAATCAGAGAACAGGAGAGGCCAGGAGAGCTCCATCAAATGAATTTGTAAATTTTCCTCAACTAGAGAGGTCCAATTTCAACCTGTGCTGACAGACAAGTCTGATGGTCTCCCTGTGTCTCAAAAGTGGGCAAGGAAGGCCTTGCCCTGAGGAATCGAGCCCAATGCGCTTCCCTTTACGACTTCACTCCCTGAGTTAAAATGAAAGATAATTATGCAAGATTAGAATAATCTAGCCAAAGCCAGCCCATATAAATACTCAGTTGTACTTTTTCACAAAGTATAAGTACCCTCCCACCTCAAAGGAAACCCAATAACCCCAAGACTAATTCATCAAACAATTCAGAACATTTTTGAGTTGCTTGAAGCTCATCTACTTTACAAGTACACATCGCTACAGAAGAAACAGAAGAGAAATGTCTGAAAGAAGCAGAAGAATCACAAGTGGTTTCTTCTATCATTCTATCCAAAAGCAGCGTGCTGAGAGACCCACGTAACCTACACCCCAAACCCTTATGATCAGGTCAGTACACCTCGTAGCAATTTGCCAGCTGCTTAGAGACAGTTTTCAGACTTGATTTTCCCAAAGATCTTTTCTATCATTTTATTATAAAAATTTTCAAACCTACAGCAAATTTGAAAAATTTTACAGTGAACACCCCTACATTGTCCCCGAAGTGTTTGTCTCCCAATGTATTCAGAACTTAAGAGTTCTATGACAAGATATATAAATATATAAATACCCACCATTTACACATGGCTAGAGAATTATATTACAAATGCTGTCAAAGCATTATATGAAAATTTATCAATGGCATTAAAGGCAAATCACATTTCATTATATATGTAATACGTAGGTTACACCGACAGAAAGGGTCACAAATATGATCCTGGAGGGAATGGGATGTGTGGCTGCTGGACACATAGACTGACCTCACTTATTTACTTCCATGCCATCTCACACCCTCCCCACCCTTGGACACCATCCCTTCTCATACCCACAAAGGTAAGTTTCCTTCTTAATATACTCAACAATATAGGTTAGTATTGAAACATTAAAAGTACAAAGAATGATTTATCCACAGTATACAGTTTACAACTCTTGTAGGAATGTTGGGGTTACTGTGTTGTACAGTTTTGGGGGCATAGGAATGACCACTCTGTCAGGAGAGTTGTGCCAGGTGACCCTTGAGGAAGAGGCCTGTCCTCAGACAGGAAGACAGGCCTGACGAAAGCAGAAGTGAAGGCTCAGTATCTCTCAGGGGACTCACTCTCTTCGGCCTAAACTTCATGGAATGAAGATGTTGAGATGAGTGCTCCTAGGTGGTAGTACTTGGATATAAGGGCATCTGTGAGCTCCAGGGATCAAGCTCCCTCCTGTGAGCCGAATCTAATAGTGTTCCTCTCTGCGTTCCTCCTTTTTACTCCTTCCCAGACTTTGAAACAATATTATCTTAAAATTCCAGCCTTATCTTTTCCTTACAATGAGGTAAAAAGCATAGTTGTGTATCCAGTCAAGTCACCAAGCTAAAGGAGAAATGATGTCACTCTGGTGTTTATGGCAGCAAGGGAAAGATCATGACTGAATAGCTCTGAGCAGCAATGAGGACCAGTGGCTCTACCATATGTGCAGAGTCTCCTTCTTTTTTAGATCTCAGAGGACTTGGATTTTATTTTCATTAAGGAAGGTAGCAATTTCTATAGAAATACACACATGTCCACAATTACAGACATATTTCACATTTTCAGTGATACCTATTTAAAAAGGGCAGCTGGATGGACTGGTGAAAGGGTAGAAGATGAATGCTTAGTGATTTCCCACAAAATGTTAGTGTAACATATTACGTACGAATTACCTAAATAGGTAAAATAAAAACTCCAGCCTCAGAGCTTTCTTGTCGGCTATGCTAGTTAGCTCTGAGAAGACACATTTCACTGTATCATCAAGATAACTAGTATTGTAGGTTGCCTGAGAAAAGCTACTTTTCTGACCCACAGATGTGACGTGTCTGCTCTTCCCCCTAGGGAAATGGCATTAAGCTAAAAGCAAGGCTGCAGGGCATCATAATTGATGCCCACATGAACGTACTTATGGTGAGGATGCTGCCAGCCAGGGGGTTTCAGAAGGACCTGGTGCTTTCATATTATCACTGAAACTTACTAGAGAGATTTGTACTTTAAAAGTCTATGATAGTTGTATCCCAGGGAAATGGCATGAAGGACTTAAACAAATTGAGTAATGGTGGTCTGGACAAAGTCAGAATAATGAAGGTCTATAGGGACTCACAGCACATAGAAAATCCCCCAAGTCCTGATTAAAAACTAAACAAAAACTCAAGTATTAAATCAATTGTATGTACTACCTTTATAGAAAGATGTTTGGCGGTATGTTAAAAAAAAATCCAGATAGATCATAAACTTAAATATTTTCAAGATTTTGCAGTAGATACAAACTAAACCTCTTAGAGCAAACTATATAAATAAATAATAAGTTAAGAAATACAATTTTAACTGAAATTATTGTTTCTAAAGAGAGAAACTGAGAAGACGTAATTTATATATTAAATGGCTATTCTCCCAATAATAAATGATTTTTAATCATAAAAAGAACTGACAGTTTTTCTCAGGATGTCATTTGTGGAATTATTAAATTGCCAACTAATGTCTTCTGGGAACAAACCTGACAGTGTTTTCTTTTTTCCTCCCTCACAAAAGAAGAATAACCAAGTATGAGAATTAAAATCCAGAGATACAAAAGCAGAATGAAAATGAAAATGGTACTTACTGATGAATAGCTTGCAAGAATTTTCGTTGATGTTTTCTTACTTTTGCATGATCTATCTTTTTTACTAGCTTTGTGTTTTTGTAAATTAGCCATGTTTCCCTGAGTACGTTGGCAGCTGCGTTTTTCACCTGTTAAGAAAACAAACAAAAATAGCAGTAGATAAATTTCAGAGCAGAATCCTTTGCAACTTGGCTGGGGGTCATATTCTTCACCCCAATCATCATAGCAAGCTCTAGTTCTATTTAGTAACTATTTCTCAAAACAATATTTTTCTTGGGGCCAGCCCGGTGGCGTAGTGGTCAAGTTTTTGCATGCTTCACTTCAGTGGCCCGGGGTTCACGGGTTTGGATGCTGGGCGCTGACCTACACACTGCTCATCAGGCCATGCTGTGGCGACATCCTCCATAAAAAGAGAGGAAGAATGGTACAGATATTAGCTAGCTCAGGGAAAATCTTCTCCAAGCAAAAAGAGGAAGATTGGCAACAGATGTTAGCTCAGGGCCAATCTTTCTCACTCCCCCCAAAAATGTACATTTATATTTTATTCTTGAATCTGTGCCTTTTTAAAATTACCTGTATCTGTCTGAGAACAACATAACTACTGATCTCTTTCTGAGCTGAACTCTACCCCATCAGAAACCTTTTCTTTTGACCACTTTTTTTCAATCAAGGGGTGCCGATTTCTCCACCTTGTATTGCAGTTGTTCTCTCCATGTTCTTCATTTCTCTGGAGAAAGGCAAAATGCCAGAAGGCCAAGGCTAATCTTCTCCTTTGTAAGCTTGCTCAGCATTTCTAGCTGTGCACTACAGGAAGGGCATGTTTCCACTGCTGAATGGACAAGCAGACCCAGTCGTCTAGCCTCCCAGAGTGACTTAGCAAATTGTATGCTTGTTAGCACACTTAATTAATTGACAGAGAGTCTATGTTGTCATGATTTTCTTGGTAATTTAAATACATTGCATTTCAGATGGATGAGACAAAATAAAGGATGAAAGCCAATAGTAACACTGCCAAGACCTTCTGCAGCTGATGGAAGGTGTGAATCCTTGTTGGTGATATTCAATCACTTGTTTTCTTGATTAAGGTCTTCAAAAATTCCTGGAAGCAGGTAAAGGCCCAGCCAAGGACAGATTTGTCTTCTTGCTCACACTGCAGGATCTGATGACCCACAGCTTCCACTTGGGCTTGTTGTTAGTTACTTATTCTAAGAAGTTGTTCCATTTAATTCTTTTGCGTGATGGATAAAGGATGTTTCACAAAGAGAGCTGCAGGCTAGTGGGGGGCTGGGTGGAGGAAGGCAACTGTTTAAGAAAGACAATGGTGAGGAAGACAGAACAATGAGCTGGGCTTGAAAAACAGATCTAAATTCTGGACTTTGGACCGACCAAGTCTGGTCAAGGAGACTAGCTCGCAGAACTTTACTTTTCTCTAACATGAGGTTAGAGAGAATTATTATTAAAGTTCTGTTCAGCCCTTATATTTATAATAGGGAAGAATCTTAGAATTACACTAAAATGATAGGTCGAAGGATGTACGTATGTTTTTTTACTTTAGCAAAGAAAGCATCAGGCTTGGTGGCTGATGGTGAATCCTCTTTCATGGTGCTAAAAAGTTTTCTTTTTGAATGAAATTGTATTGCTAGAACCCATTTTAAGAAAATCGCTCATTTCTTCAAACTGCTTTTAGGAGTGACTTTGGTTTGTAATGCACTTCTCTGTGACAAATAAAAATGGCAAGTAATAGGATATATTGGAATATATGAGGAAGCCATTTGGTATAAACCTAATTCGGCCTGACCTTGTCTTTCCAAAAGGGCCTGACCGAGGCCCTTGAGCATGCATTGTAGATCTGCTTTAGATTCCCTATGGCAAGAGCAAAAGGCCCTTGAGATAAAGGTGCAACTTCTCTCCCCCTCCCAACGTTGGCATCTCCTTAAAGATTAAGCATCTTTAGGCTGGGAACCGATTGCAGCGCTCATCTGTGACGCCCCCAGCCCGAGGCAACACACCTGCCACCCCGCTGCGTTCACTGAGACAGCAGACCTATCTGCCGTTTCCATCAATCGCTGTGCTGACAGAGCAGCCTTGTGACTATTGTAAAAGGGACATTTCAATCATATGTGAAACATACTCTTCGAGGGTATATAACCACCCTGTATATCCCTACTTCTTTGGAGTGCTCTGTTCCTTTGTGGAAATACTCTCCCGGGTTATAATCCTAAGATTTAAGCTCAGAATAAACTCACCCAAATTTTCATTTATAGATTGATTATGGATAATTTTCGTTGACCAGAGACTATTCTCAAACCAACAGAAAAACGACTGAAATGTTAGATGCTGAGCAGTAGCCGTGTCTACAAGTCACATCACCACCATCCACAGTGAAGGTGAAAGGTGGTCCAGTTAATTCTTGGCTCTTCATTCTTACGGAAGCACATTTCTCTTCTTCGCACAGGTAGGAATCACCTTTCAGAAGGCTTTTTCATCTGATCCTGACGTCTTTTACAGAGGTAAGGAAATAGATGCAGCACAAGTTGCTGAGGTTTGAGGACCTTGTATTTAAGCAGAGAGGAGTGGGAAGTGACTGGCCAGCACTGCTGGGGTTGGAATCAGCCCTTCCCTGCTAGGAATGAGAAGGGCCAGTTAATGAAGGTCTCAGTTGTCTGAGCGGCTGTAGCTGCCGGAAAGACCCTAAGCGCCTTAGTGGATGCCCCTCCCTGATTTTACCAGCCCAAGACACAGAGGAGGAACCTAGACCCAGAGTGATGAGGAAGCTAGAAAACTGGGTAAAAACTGATGTGACAGGAACACAGCAGTTGAACATAGTAGGGTTTGGAATAGAACAAAGCAACTGATTTCGGTTTGGGTTCCCATCCACAAATAGCAAATGCCAAATTACTAGTCTATAAACTTTTAAGAAGGTGATTCAAAGCTCATCCTCGATGTATTTTAAATCATTCTTCCTCTTTGGGGTGGTGGGGGAATGGCTGCAGGGAAGTAGGGAACCTCAATTTCAGAGTTCAGTGAGGTGGGTGGAAACCCCCCACTCCCCACCCCTGGACTTATGTTCAGGATTTGTATTCACTAAATACTCATTTTAGAAACGACTCCTCATCTGAAAATGAAATCCCTACAGTGGTTTTTAAAAACTGTAAAATATGTGCATTTATGTTGAAACACCCCCTTTCTAACTCCCTAATAGGTTTTCAAACACAGGAATAAAACTCTTAAAGCATCATATTTAACTGCTACTTTTCAAAATAGCAGCCACAAAACAATATGTGCAGAAGAGAAAAATGTATCCTCTACCTAATGAACGGATGTGTTTCTAATAGTAGGTTTTTGCAGTCCCTCATGGGTTGAAAGGGAACAGAGGACAGGGAGAAGACAGGGTGGAAAGCACCTACCTGAATGTCTTACAGATGTAAGCAATGGGGAATCGTTACATGAAAGTGACATGCAAACTAGGGGAAAAACTAGGAGGGGAGAAGTAGCTCTATGCATTCGGGATCATTTAGATGAAAGGGAAGTTGATTTGGAAGAAAAGTTACCTTGGTTTATGCAGTTAAGAATTCTGCCCTAAAAATCATAACAATGTGACCCTGGAGGCCCCTACCACCCTCCCCAGGGGGTTTACAAACTCTTAGCAGAGGTCATGTCACTCATCTTTGTGTCTCCCTAGGTCAGTGCTTTGGGCATACCTGGTACTAAATAAATGTCTATGGTGCTAAATTTGGCACCATAGTATAATTTGCATCATAAAAACTTCTCATTGTGAACCAAAGATGCATATTTATCAACCAAAGGACCCTCTTGAGAAGAAGGGTGTACAGGTTTAGAAGAAGAGACCTAGGGTCTAAATGGGTCAGTGCATTTCCATTTATTAATTCAACAAATGTATTGAGTCTCTGCCACATGCTAGATATGGTGATACATGATACGAAGGATTTACAGAACTCCCTTGAAAATTTAGTAGCTGTAATAATTCTAGTTCCAATTAATGGGCCAACATCACTATGAAATATAACTTATTTCCAATACTTCAAAAAATAAGGAATGTGAGAGAAAGGTCCTTTCTTAACAAGAATCTCCCCTTCCTCTCCCAACCTACCCCCTGCCCCAAATAGAGAAAGAGAAAAATAAAGAACATGTGCTTTACCTCACTCTTGCTCAACTTTAATTCAAATCTTTTATCAGAAAGTTTTTGAAAGGCGCATTAATAATCGGATCAAAGATGCTAAAAGCAATTTATGCTATTACAAGTAATAGTACTCAGATGCCTTAATCCTCTTTCAAAGGTATAAAGGACATGAAATGTTATATTGCTGACTCATAGGTAATTAAAAATATATTGTACTTTACTGCCGATGGCTTTAGTATTTTATAAGTGTAACAATACTTTATAAACCACAAAAGCACTTAAAGCAGATTGACTTTTAACTGAAAATTTGCTTTGTTCAATTCTACACGATGCATGTAATTAGAGCATTGTTTAAAAGGCTATTTTTTTTATATAGTTTTTCCTGTGCTTTTTACTGCTTTGATTCTTCTTTTTCCACTTTTTCTTCCTGTTGCCTCTCCCTTTGGCGGCTTTTTTAGTGCAGTATTCGTATTCTTCCCAAATTTAGGGGGAAGGAACATAACCCCTGACTCAAAAAGCAGGAAGGTTTCCTGCCTCTCAACTATGATAAAATGCTGCCACATATGCTTCGGGTGATGCCTCCAGGATGCCCGGGACCAAAGAGGAAGCCTGAGCACCAGGGAGCCGCTTGCTCTCAGCTGCCCCTGCACCAGCGAGGACGCATGTGCTCGGGGTTCCAACCTCTCTCACTAGCTACATGGTTCTTTACACCAGATGCCCGGGGCTGGATGACTGTTGTGGCTGTGCTACAGGGCAAGGCAAAGGATCCAAACATTTTGTGTTTTAACCCACGGGGCTATGTAGCCAAGCTCAATGTAAAAGCTAAGAGACACACAAGAAACAAAATTATATAACTGCATAATAGTGTTCTATTATGAATCTTATTGAGAATTCCTACCAGGATTGCAAACACCCACAGTGGACATTAATACGTATAATTATCCTTCATGGTACATCTACCTGCTTTAAAAATTATGTCTGCATTCTAGAATTGCTCATTTTCAAGTTTCTTTCCAAAATGAAAGTATTCAGAGAGCCAAACTCCAAGATTCCCTCTTGGTTCAGACCTGAATGAATGGTAATAATACTTCCAAAAGATACAGCATGGTAAACACAGTGCCTCTGTAAGGTGATAAACTGCAAATCTATCAATCAGAGCTGGTCCTGTGTTACTAAGCCCGGTGACAAGTTATTGCTATCATGCTTTCATTCTGAAATCATTAGATTATTCCGGGTACGTGGAGCTATGGACCATTTCTCCATTTCTGAATTGCAGAGTGTCATGTAGACTTTTGGAATTATATAGAACAATCTCCCTTAATGCTGGGCACAATCACGTGTTCTACTCTCAAACAGAATTTTATGTGGTTAATATTGTCAAACAGAGATTAGTTTTCTGTATAAAATTGTTCCTCTGAAAATTTGCACGTGGTGAATAATTTTTCAAGGAAATCGTTCAATTCACTTAAGACGCACAATGGAAGGCTTGGAAGGATTTTTCTAGAAAAATAATTTGATATTCACACTGCTTTTTCTTTAGAGTCATATTCAGATTTCAGAATGTCTTGTGACCATTACCCCTGTCGAGCATCAGAAAAAATGATTTCTTCTATGTCGTGTTTCAGGGGATAGCTGTATTTTTCTCTAGCAATAAATAGCACTCTTGAATTTGTTTTTTGTTTTTTGAGGAAGATTAGCCCTGAGCTAACATCTGCCACCAATCCTCCTCTTTTTGCTGAGGAAGACTGGCCTTGAGCTAACATCCATGCCCATCTTCCTCTACTTTATACGTGGGACGCCTACCACAGCATGGCTTTTGCCAAATGGTGCCATGTCCGCACCCGGGATCTGAACCATCGAACCCCGGGCCACCAAAGCGGAACATGTGAACTTAACTGCTGTGTCACTGGCCTGGCCCCATTTAATTTGTATTTTTAATCTCTCATCCTAGTAACCTTGTATGGTGTTTAGATCCTTGTTTACTCTTGGCTATTCTCTAGAAATCATTCATGAATGATCATTCAGTATTTTAGAATTTTTGTTTAAAAAGTTAAAATTATAGGGGCTGGCCCCGTGGCCGAGTGGTTAAGTTCACGCGCTCCGCTGCAGGCGGCCCAGTGTTTCGTTGGTTCGAATCCTGGGCGCAGACATGGCACTGCTCATCAGACCACGCTGAGGCAGCGTCCCACATACCACAACTAGAAGAACCCACAACGAAGAATATACAACTATGTACCAGGGGGCTTTGGGGAGAAAAAGGAAATAATAAAATCTTTAAAAAAAAAAAAAAAGTTAAAATTATAAATGGACCCAGTAAGAAATTTCATAAATAACCAAATGGAAACAAGTTCCAAGTAAATGCCACTCATTAAGTTGATGACTTTGTATAAAATAATGCAGAGAGGACTATAAAAGAGGTATTATTTTCAAATATGGTATTGCCTAGAATAATAGAATGAGTCTCATAAACCAGAAATTTACATTTGATTCTAATGCCATTTTATCATTTGTACCTGTACATAGCAACATCTTGCCTGTAAAAAAATCAATCTTTCAGCAAGCCTGCTGGAGTGTCTTTCTCAGATCTATAAGAGACTCTGGTCCCAAGAAATACTGCAAAGTAGCTACACTTTTAAGAAGTAGTAATGAGATGATAGAATTAATAAAGCATCATAAGCATCATGCAGAATGTAAAATTTGAAACTAGAACAGTACTTCTTACCGACAAAGCTTTCTACAAACAATCTGACTCATATTGCACCATTATTTATAGAGTGTTTATCTAAAGTGTACAAGAACTTACAACAGAAAAGCTGCAACATCAGAAAATTGGATCAGTTTGGGAAAATGAGTCCCATTCAAGAAAACCAAAGAAAGGTCATCTACATCTTAGATCTAGGTCCTGGATCCATAGTCCTCTAAATGGGGCCTGGGCTGGGCTTTAGGGGGCTCATGAGCAACATGAGCAAGAGCATAGTGCATTCTTCTGCCAAGCAGTAAAGGACAGAGCTTTCATCCAATTTGCCCAAGGAATAGTACTATAAAAGCTTAAAAGTCTCTGAATCCTGGAGTATTATATTTCAGTTCTTTATTCTCAGCATTTAACATAGAACCCTGACTGTATTAGGTACACAGTATATTTTTGTTAAATGAACACATATTATTCCCAGGAAGAAGGCAATTATAGTAAATTAAGTATACTCAAAGAGTATCTGTTAAGAGGAATTGTCCCAGCCTCCAAATTCTTGGAGAATAACAAGCTAAAGTAGTGGTTCTCACTGTGGGTGATTTTGTCCCCATAGGGGACATTTGGCAAGGTCTAGAGGCATTTTTGGTGTGGGGAGTGCTACTGGGGTCTAGTGAGCAGAGGCCAAGGATGCTGCTAAACATCCTATAAGGCACAAGAAAGTCCCACATGACAAAGAATTATCCAGCCAAATAGGTCAATAGTGCTGAGATTGAGAGACCCTGAACTAAAGTAACTAAACTCTAAAACCAACCCGGAATGTCTTGCAAACAAAACTGGGAGACCTCTGAGAATCTCACAAAAATCCTCATCACAAGCAGTATTTAGGAATGTTACACCAGATTTTTACATCAAAGCCCTAGTCTTTTCTAACTTTAAAGAAATATCCTTCTTAAAATAAATCTATATATCTGCTTGTGAAATATGGGGGACTCTGCCCAAACATGCTAACTTGGTTTTCTTCTTTGTGATCCTGTCACAATTTTTTTTTACTGTTGAAAAGACCTACACACACACACACACACACACACACACACACACATACATATATATATATGGGCTATATGGTGTCTTAAAAGTATTTTTCTGCCTAATATCTTAAGTGTGGCATTAACTTAATTGCTGTGAAAATTATAATGTGTAATCCTCAGGATGAAATTATTTGGATTATACAAGGGGCTTGATGGAAGGGTTCTTTTCATATTGTACAACTTCTGACTCTTAGACACAAATTGTCTAGTACAGAACTCATCCAAACAAGCCCTCGATGAGACACACACCACACCTGCTACCACTTTGGATTAGATGTGGACAGTGATCTAATGGGCATGTATTTTCATTTCCTAATGTATCTTGAAAGTCACAGGAACCCCAGCCCTCCATCCAGCTCCTCACTGACCTCTTTCCCTCCACTCTTTTCTGTAACATTTAGAAATGTTCACAAGTTTGGACAGCGAATTCAGGAGTTGGAAGAAAATGAGAGAAAACTGTGTACAGCAGAAGACATTCCAAAGAGGTAAAAAGCATAGCATCTGCAATTGAGTGGCTCTGATCCTCTAGAATTTATGTGGACCTACTAACTTCAATAGGTCTCACAATAGTGTCTGATCAGTAAGACTTGGAAACATGAATTTAATTGCCTTGCTAATTTCTATTTCATAAATATTATCTGTATAAATAAATATGTGCAATCTAGTGACTGATCTATTAAGAAGTATTTACCAAATTAAACATGATTACTTTTATACATACAGCCAAAATCAAGAGTAAGTAAAAACACTGAAAATTGGAACTCTGCTGGAAATCTCTCTTGATTCTTTTATGGGTAAAGTTACTAAATGACAATGTGTTTTGTCATTTCTATGACAGCCTGATTGGATTCCATT
The DNA here is from genome assembly GCF_037783145.1 of Equus przewalskii. Lineage (NCBI taxonomy): Eukaryota > Metazoa > Chordata > Mammalia > Perissodactyla > Equidae > Equus > Equus przewalskii. Next base: position 56,938,056 of record NC_091843.1, read on the forward strand.
TTGAGGAGTGGTTGCATAGCAAGATGACTCTGCTATAAAATAATTTTTAGTTATTTTTGCCCTTGTTGTTTTGATGTCTCAAGTAACTATGAAGAAAGGCTAAAAATTCAGTCTGGCAAAAACCATTTTCCTTTTATAGGGCTTTCCCCCTTGATACAATGACTTTGAGCCAGTTACCTAACCTCTGTATCTTGGCTTCCACATTTGTAAAATGGGTATAATGCTAGCACTTCCCTCATAAAGTTGTTGTGAGGATGAAACAAGTTTACACATGTGACGTGCTTAGAGCAATGGCTGGCACAGAGTGAGTGCTCTGTACATACTGTGAATACCGTTTTCTCCCAGGATGCTAAACCATTTTCAACGTCTCTCTAATGGCCTTGAAATCATAAAACGGGCCTGTCTCTGCCCCTATCTTGGAGTCCTAAAAGTCAATGATTGTTTCTTATTTGTCTTTGTAACTGCAGTCTTCAGAAAATTGAGTAAAATATTTGTTGAATCACCTTCCCATAAAATTTCTACATTACACTGACAGTGCGTTCTTTCCTATTCAATCCAATATTGGTCTCTTCTTGTACACTGCAAACTTAAATGTTAAGTAGGCCTATTTACTTAGACTTAGGAAGTCTATTTTTATCTTTGAGTAAATACCAAGGTTGTCCAATTATTTCCTAACTGACTTAAAGTTAGAGAGAGTCTATTCTTAAAATGTGAAAAAATGGATTGATTCCAAGAATGCCTTAACTTTAAACCATGTCATTTTAGCTTCAGAGGTCAAAATAAGAACCATATTGCCCAAAGCTGGGAAAAAAAAAAACACCCCACAATAAACTTCCCTTTGAAGATACGGGGTGGTAACTTACTCTTTTAGTCAGCTGGGTATCCATCATGAAGTTGTGCACGTGCTTCTCTGCTTTGGTAAGTTCTAGCTTCCTTGCCACTACAGCTACCACCAGGGCTGTGCAACCAGCACCCTGAAAACCGGGAAAGAAGAGAACCCCAAGGAGTTGTTATTTTTGTTCTCAGTCACATTCAGAAAATGTCTTGCACCAAGTACAAAAGAATCTCGAGATTAAAAAAACTGTAGTATTCAGTGTCTTCAATAAATATTACAGAAATCACATGGTCAACAAGCAAAGCAACCTGCCTTCAGAATGGCATTAAAAATAGTAGTTCACATATTTTAAAAACGAAAACATATTTGAATCAAGCACATTTTAATCATAAGAAATAAATGGTGAAAAAGCAACTTGCTAAATTTTCAGAGACTTCTTAAAAACAGAAAATGAGTTATATACCTATAATAGGAACAAATAATAAATGAGTAAATTAGCACAAATGCATGCAGTAGAAATAAAAATCATTCTCTAGATAATAACATTCCATAATCTTCTCTCAAGATAAGACCAACAGGTCTTCTGGCCAATCAACTGTGATATAGCAGGAATGGACAGAGATGCGTTATCTGAGCACATGCACAACTTCAAACTGTTCTGTGTGCATAATAGAAAGGACCAGAGAAAGATCACGGTGATCTGAATTTGGAAAACAGAGATATGTGAAGTGCCGAAGGTAACAGGTAACCATCCTACTATTCTAGAGGTTTACCAGCACTAAGGGGCCACCTTTGTTTTGAAAAAGTCAACAGGAGTCCTTTTTGAATTATAGGCCACTGTGCAGATTTCTTAGGAAGAGACGTGTGACACTGTGTGGTGCCCTGGAGATTATAGTCCACCTCTTCTGCAATCACGGTGCACCCATTGCAAGTTGTGAGATGTGGGGGTCTTCTTGGCTGAAAGACTAGTGATTATATACAGGGTTAGGCGGCAAGGCTATGCTGCCACAGCCACCTCATTGGCCCTGGGCACAGCTAACATTCTGGTAGGGAAGAGCCCAACTGAGGTGGGAAGTCCAGACTTCCAGACAGACTCTCAACCCTGAGAGGACCACAGAGAGTCGAGACTGTCAAGCTGTCTCAATAGACAGATAACAAAGCATGAACGGCAGGGCACAGGCAGGAGTCCACAGAAGAGGGACACAGAGTGCAACATTACAATACGTGAGGATCTTTCAACAGACTTGAATCTTTCTAAACTAGTTTTTAGTAGCACCCCCTAAAAGTTAGCGAAAAAGGTAAAGTGCTCACCAGATAGCTATATAAGAGCATCTCAAATTCCCATGTGGTAACCTGGTTTTTCTCATTACCAGTAGGTCTAAAAATCACAGAGTTGTAATAGCAACTCTGCACCTTAAAAGTATGTTGGTTCACAACTTAAATATCTAATATTGGGGAATGGTTATATAACTTACAGCATGTCCACAATATATTATGACTCTATTAAAATTTTATTTCTAAAATATTCAAGGACAATATAATGTTTAAATAAGCAAGTTAGAAAATATATACATAATATGCTCCCAATTTTATTTTTTAAAAAGGATGCACACTGGGGAAGAAAAAAACAACTGGAAAGAAATAAGCCCAACTGTGAAAAGAAGTTCTCTCTCAGTGGTTGGAATATCAGTGACATTTTGTTCTTTGTGCTTTTCTGTACAGTGCACATTTTCTACAATGAATACATATTACTTATACAAACACATAATTATACATTTAAAAAGTGACAACAATTTGTGGTTCAAAGAAAATATTACCTATCTACATTTAACCTTAAAAAAAATCAACCTAGGAAAATTATCTTTCTTCATGAGTCATATTTGACTTATGTTTTATTATAATTAATTATAGAATTATTTTTATTTGAATTAATAAATGTAATTTAGCTATTCAGTTATGGACCAAAGAAGGAATTTTTGGGCTCACTGAATGAATTGCTAAAACAAATCTGGCAGAAGGAATGAGTGTGAGGAGAAAAGGAGAAAATAAATATGCTTGCCCTGTCCTGCCACAACCTGAGAACTATGATCATAGAGACATGGCCTCATTAATGAGCTGATATTGTTGAAATACAGTATTTCCAGAGGGTTTGTGTATTCCCTTCCATCTAGCTCTATAAAGAAATCAGTGTCCTCAGAAATGAGGTGATATTGATTCTATGATCAGAGAAAAAGGCCAGGAGGTATTCAGACAATATTTGGTTTAACCCTCTAATTTTAGAGATGAGACAACTACAGCAGAGTAATGAAGCTTGATTAGCAATGATATATTTCCCACACTTTACCTCATCTCATAATACCTTTATCTATGTTAGGACCACACATATTCTTATTTAAGGTCATTTCCATATGTATGATACAATATGAAGCACTGTCTTTCAAAGCAAAACCAGAAATTCAAATTCATCTTATTTTATGTGATTAACTCTTAAAGCAGGAATGTTTAAAAATTGAGTGATATGGTTAATTACCAAAATAAATCAACACTGTTCCTATTTCATAACTGGTGCAACTTTTAAATCAGTAGTTCTTAACTTTGAGTGTGACTAGAATCATTTGGAGAGTTTGTAAAAATCCCAGTGCTGAGAGACCACGTGCCCCACCAACTGAATCCTAATCTCAGGGATAAAACCCAAGCATCAGAATTTTTTAAAGCTCTTCAGGTGATTCCAAGATAGTGTCCCTGCTTTAGATGAAGAAGGATATGGAGGGAATATGGTGAACTCCTAGACTACTTTCTATTTTAAACAAGACAGCTAAAGGTTATCAGAGTCATTTACTTATGAAGACATTCAGGAAATGATAAACAAGGAAAGTAAAGGCAGAGGATAGAGCATACAGGGTCACAAATGTCTGGGCTGTGTGATGGTTATCCTGATATTTTGTGCAGAGTGAAGACAATGGAAGCAAGGTGATTTTAGAGCTGGATACCAATGAAGTTGCAGAATGGCCTTTGGAAGCTTCTACACCTATTTTACTGACTTTCAAACATCAGCCACAGTGTCTAAATAGTTACGGAATGCTGATGAAGGGCTAGCCAGAATCAGTGGAAGGAATCAGTGGCCACCCACAATAGCCATCTGTACCTATCCACTGCATGACAGCATTTGCTTGACAAATACACGATCACCTGTTGCATGATGCTCCCAGCTATTCCTCAATCAGTGATTTATGGGCGATTCAAGGGAGGAAATGGTTCCTGAATAAGCAGAGAATGTAAAAACCTGAGGGGCTTCTACCGCCAGAGAGCGAGCTGTGGGCGGCAGTTGGCGCTAGAAGTTGAATATTGTTCTCCCCTGGCAGGTGGCCACTGCTGAGATCCTTCTGGAAAGAAATCAAAATCCTAACAGGAGTGGAAAATAACTGGTATCAAGAACCTTTAGAAGTCGAATTTTATTTGTGTTTATTCTTGGGCTCTCTTTTTTCCTGCTGCTGGCCCATTTCGTGTTGAGCATTCTCAAGGTCACCAAAAGTCTTGTGCATTAAACTGAGTACCTTTGTTACAAACTGGAGAAGCAAGTGAATCTGACAACTTAGTAATTATTGAAACTACTACGTATATCCCTCATTCCATTATTCTAACTGTACCTTTAAATTGTACCTCAAGAGCCACTTAAAGAATTTAATCTTATGATTGTTAGAATACAGAGTCCTTCACTCCTTATCTGTAGTAAGTCTTATTTTAATTAGAGGAACTATAAGCTTATCCTTCCCTAGGTTCTTAATAAATCATAAGAGGATTTGATATGTATAGAACTGCATTTCAGAATAACTTTCATTTTTTCTAATTTTTAGAGTTATGAAGCTGGCTCATCTCTGAAAGCTTTCTAGGTTTAAGGTAAATTCCTACACCATATTAATGGTTATAGTAATTTAGGTAATGGCATGATGTTATTGTCCACTCAGTGTCTATTTCCAGGACCATTCTCTTTCATAAAGTGAATAAGAATGAAAGTAAATATGCTTTTACAACATTTTCTCCAAAGCGTGTCATCATCACAATGGATGCAGAAACAGTTGGGACTAACATATGTTACTCTCCGAAATTAAGATCCCTGTATGCCTTTAACAAGATGAGTCATAGTCCTCCACCAAAGTCAGAAAATGTTTCCTGGTTTACTTTTCTCCCATTTCATTTACGCTATTAGGAAAAAGCTAAGCAAATCATTAACATGCCACTTCAGGACACTCGGGCAACTAAAAACTAAATGAAGAAAACACAGTATGTTTATGAAGCCAATATATTAAAAGCAAAGGTTTAGGTTTTCCTTGGCTAGTTTATCATCTTTCCTTCTAACAGATTAGATGTTGCAAGAGAGAGAAGAAGAGGGGGGAGAGAGGCCTTGTCCTTAGAAAAGATAACTATTGAAAAGATAAGTAATTACTAATGTTCATTACCCTAAGCCAGATCAAGGTGAACGGACAAATACCAATCAGAGAGCAGAGCTATAGTTGAATGCCAACACCTGGAGAGTCTCAGATGCTGCCAAGTTAAAATGTAGTGCTTTTCTCCCATACAGCACAGATACTGTAAGCCATGGTGGGTCCCTAAACTGTAAAAGAAGTTCAGGTATCTCGTTTTCCCCAAGATTATTTATCATGTAATGTTTGAAAAATGCAAAGAAGTGACATATTTTTACTTCAGATGACCTGGTTATGTTGATCCTATAAATACTTCCAAGAATCATTTTGAAAAAAACACTTTGGGATCAACCTTTAATAACTTAAGAATACAAGCCTATGGAAAAGAGAAATTCCTTTAGGAGCACAGTGGGGAAGGGTTTTGATTCTTTTCTTATTAAAAAAGGCACCTGCCAAAGATTCAATATAATAATGAAAATTATGATTTTTTCAGGAAATTCCAGAATACTCACTACCACAGAGAATGTCTCTGCTGAAAAATGCTAATGTTCATGGGCCTGGCCCCAGGGCATAGTGGTTAAGTTAGGTGTGCTCGACTTTGGCGGCCCAGGTTTGTGGGTTCGGATCCTGGGTGCAGACCTACACCACTCGTCAGCCATGCTGTGGCAGCAACAATAGAGGAGGCCTGGCACAGATGTTAGCTCAGGGCGGAGCTTCCTCAGCAACAACAATGAAAAAACTGCTAATGTTCAAAAAATTCCAATGTTAAGTTAATTATCCTCCTGCAAGTCTTACTTGGGTCTTACTCACCTCCTGTGGCTCCTAAAAGGTCAAACTTCAGTTTGATAGCCAATTTATTAAACTATCAGTAACTAAAATTTCTCAAAATGGAGTTAATTTGGAAAAAATCATGCTTTTTACCTAAAATACACATAGAACAGCTTTTAGATTGATTAACTTTCATTTTAAAATATCAACTTGTCCTCCAAAAGGAAGGTAAAATGAGTATTTGAAAACATTGCCCATTTTTCTGTCCCCGGGGTTGACTGACTCAATATCTTAGAAAAATAAATAACATTTTTACTGCATTTGCCTGACATAAGTAATTATTCTTTCATTAAAATAAGTAAAACAATCAATTCTGGCAAATAAAATTTTATAAAACACTCCGCCTTAATATTATATCCCTCTGGAATTTTGCAAGATCTCTTCAGGTCATGAAAATAAACAACATTCAAGGTAATTTTGAAGACAAATTCCCTCTATCAAAATGCCCTACCTCTGAGTATCTTCCAATACACGTTGATATTTGCTGATGGGGGGTAGAGGTCAATTTGAATGTCCTCATCCTAAGGAAGATGCGGGGGAAGGTGGGAGTGGTTTTTCAGGTTCGGTGATAAAGCCTGGGCTTGGAAAACCAGAATCTGCTTTAGAGTGATTTGCCTGTGCAGCTCCCTCTTGTGCTTGGTGGTTGGAAAGAAGGAAGTGCTGCATCAAACTGGTCATCAACAGTGAGTCATCCCTGGGTTTCAATCTCCTTATTAGCAACAGCGCCAATGTGAGTGCACGTATTTTAGAGACAGGAAGGGCAGCTCTGCCAACTGAAAGTGCTGAGGGTTTGGAAAAATAAGTGGAATTGTAGAGTCAACGAGTTGGATGCTAGAAGGTCACAACTTCCAACTATACTTGCCGGTACCTGGAAGAAAGCAGCTGTCAGATTTCTGAAGAAATTTTCTTGGGGAGACGTGAGGGTGCACTTAGGGCGCTGGTGGAGAATTTAGTCTTATGACTGAAAACGCCCATCAGCCCCTCCTTTGCTCTGCACAAAATAGAAACTACTGGAAGAATTTAAAGATACACTCTCCTCACTGAGCCTTTATTTGGTGAGATTCAGTGAACATACCAGAAGGAAGCAAAAAACAAACAGAAATGTCTTCAAAATTATTTGATATGAACACCTCATGTCCAATTATGTAAGACATGTAAAAGTATCCTGGAACTTTTTGCTTATTCACACAGACAACACCAAGGAATGAGTTTAGTCTAGTTTCTCAGGATTTCTACTTCTCCTGGCAGCGGGGGAAAATCCTTAAACGCAAAGACAGAAAGTAGCAGGAATATAATCAGACCTTAAGTTTAGCTCTCTTTAATACCAGTCATTCTTTTTATACAAGCTCTGGCTGATTTAGGACTGTGTTTGGAACACCCTCTGACTGGGCTAACAGTGTAGCGTTCCCACCCTTCATGATGAAACTATTGAACTCGGACAACTGCCTGAGTAGCCATGAGACCCTAAATCAAGACTCCTTACCCTGGGGCAAATTCAATGCCGACAGGATTATTATCAAATGTTCTCATCCTAAAATGGTGTAAAAAATTGACTTTCTTTTTTTGTTCCCTGAGTAAAATTTTAAAAATTAACTGGTGTGGTGATTTTTAAATTGTTATGAACTGTGAAATCCCATGCATTGCTTTTGTTTATACAAAAATACTAATGGGACGGAAGAAACCTAAATCACACATATCAGAAGTGGCCTCACTTTTGCTGAGGAATCCATGGTGGACTTTGTCGAACACCAGGGGTTTATAGATCAGCATTAGAGGGCCACTTATCAGATAATAACCTGTGTCCCTAGGAATGGGCAGATATTACTCCATGAAGATAATTAGGCCAAAAAATTCAGTCATCCATACTCTAGATAAAGGGCCAACAAGAGTTGCCATAATTTTACAGAACAAGAAGCAAAAATTACAAATGAATGACCTTCGTTCTAATACAAGAGATACTCTTACCAATGAGGCTGTATTCTAATCTTGAAATAATCATACATATTCATAGGTATGGGAAAATTACATCTTTCAGCATATGTTATATCTATATGTACAGATACGATAACTTTTTAAATGCTAAACAAAACAATTACTTTATTATAAAGTTGGAGATACTGAAGAACTAGCTGGTGCTCACAAAAAGCTAAGATACCATGATCTAACAATGTTGTTTCCCTACCACCTTCAACCAAACAAATAAAGCTATTTAGAATTCATGCCATTGGTTATCATGACATCCACAATAATAAATCCTCAGGTCCTTAGTACCTCCTCAAACAGGAAGGATAAAAGAATAAGGAGAAAGTAATTACAACCTTGATGGTTTTCTCTTGAAGGGTAATGAGTAACTTTGTCTATTAGGCAATCCTATGATGTTATGTTTTTAAAATGATATCCAGGAGAGAGGAAGAGATCTTTGTCTCTGAAGTTCTAATATTAGGTAGATTTTGGTAAAAGGGAAATTTCTACTTGATTTGTTTGATCTATCACAATGGAAGCCCTGTTAAAGCATTTCAATATCCCAGATCCACTTATTTTATTATTTCCGTAATCATCTATGTATAACATTGTAAACACAACCTTAAAAATTATATGCAAAGCTTTGCATGATTGTCCTGGATTCACAATTTATATTTCAGGCCAGGAGAGGCTATTTTTTGATAAACCCATTTAGTTCTCTTACAAATATTCTAGAAAACTCTCCTCACAGTTTAACAATATATTTCTGCCCAGAGCACTGCAGATTAATCTTAATGTCCTTGGCTCCCAAAAATATAACTCATGACACAATTAAGCTATTTAAAAATTTTAAACTAGTTTAATTTTGAGTTTTTACCAAGGAAATGCGAACATTCAAGATGATGCCATGAAATAATTCATGACTTTCATTAGTTGTAGGAAGAAAACACGCAGTGCTAATTTCCTTGTGTGCGCATTTTTGAAATGGGAAAGCTTTATAGGTGTTAGCATTTAGATCAATTGTGTTTTTCTTTAAAGTAAAAAAAAAACCCACATAAAGGTATAAATTCTATCAAAATTTCATAAACACAAGAACAAGAAAATTCAAATATAAAGAGCACAAAGAAACACAGTACTTCAGATATAATACACAAAATGATTCTGGGATGACCCTGTGCTCTCTCAGGAGTGTTGTAAATTGTATTTCTTTTTCACAATTTATTAAAGGCCAGAGGAAGAGGGACATAGAGACGGAGAGATGACTCATGGGAAATCTGACAAGGTGCATTCTACCTAAACACGCATTGCAAAAGTCCAACGGAGAATAGGCAAATCACTGCCTAAACTGAAAACAAGTCATATCTGGCTTAGATAATCCAAAAGTGACAAACTGCTATTTAAATTACTGAAAGCAAAAGAAAACAAAATTTGTCTGACAAAACAGAAACACATTTCATCTTAAGGAAACTAACCTTTTATATGGACTATGAAAAAAATATTTTCTTTTAGGAATCCATATTGTCAGCCAACAGTCTAAGTACTAGTTTCTAAGTAACCTCCATCCATAAACTCTTGCTCCCCAGAAAATTTACATGAAATATAATCCACTCCCAGAAGCTCACCCCCAGCAGACTGCTCTGTGGTCTGACTCCATGAGAATTTGCTTGGCCTGGGCATAGAGATAATCCAACTCTACATAGGATTTCAAATTTCTCTGCATGCAAGTAAATGATTTTTTATCAGGTCAACAAGAGACATCTGTTCCTTATCAGGAAGATGGAATGGAGCTCCTGAGCCCAAGAACAGAGAGACTGTTTCACCAGGAGCTTAGAGGGCAGGAACGATGTCACTATAAATTTCATGGCATATAACACCATTGGGTCCATATAGATTAAACTTGCTTATAAACTCAAGTTTTTTAAAACAAAGTAAGATCACTAGTGAAACCTAAGCAGTAGCAGGAAGTAGTTCAAGCACTAAACAGAAGATTTGTGCTGTCAGATCAGACTTTGAAGGAACTGTTCTTGAGACATTAAGGATGAAGAAAAAAATCGTGGAAAGATAAAAGTAGCACAAGATCCAGACAGAGATAACCTCAAATTTGGCTCTGATCCCATGACAAATGAGCCTGTTTGCATGAACCCTGAGTCATTCCTGATTCAAAAATAAAATGGAGGACATCTTGCCAAACAGGAATACCAAGGAAGTTGTTTCTAAGAGCGTGAGGGGAAAGACTCTGCATTACCAGTTCTGTTTTTATAAATAGCATCATTCGTGTCTCTTGTGGGCTTGTTATGGGCCCTCCAAAAATACACACATGCAAATTTTATTTCCCAAAGCATTATACTATATAATAAAATGCTATCTTTTGAGGAAAAAGGAGGAAGTGATCCAATAGTAAACATAATGGACCATACCAATTGTAATGAAAAAAAAAAATGTTCACTAAAATTCACAAAACTGTATGTTTCCTTTTTCTTTTTCTTTCTTTTTTTTTTTTTTGCTAAGGAAGATTAGCCTTGAGCTAACATCTGTTGCCAATCTTCCCCTTTGTTTTTCTTGAGGAAGATTATCCCTGAGCTAACAGCTGCACCAATCTTCCTTCACTTTATATGTGAGTTGCCACCACAGACTAGCTGACCAGTGGTGTAGGTCCATGCCTGGGACGTGAACCCGTGAACCCAGGCTGCCAAAGTGGAGCACACTGAACTTAACCACTATGCCATCGGGCTGGCCCCTATATGTTTCTTTTACAAGCAAATAATATTAGATTATGACCCCTAAAATTATATTTTCCACAATCGTGACTTGAAATGATCATCCTGTTACTACTGGTGACCTTAAAATTGGCCCTGGTTTTTATTTTCACAGCCAGCTGCCCCATCCCAGTTCAGTCGGGCCAAGTGGGAGAAGAATATTCCCACCTTATCTGTGCCATGGGCACTCAGTCCTTCCAGCTTCCCAGGCAGCTGCTGTGAGGGTATGTGCTGCACTGGCCACCGTTCAAAAGCCCTCATGTGGAAAGCCTGCCTCGCTTCTGCTAACCTGGGGGTGGACATAGCAGAGGCATTGGGCAGGGATGCCTAACTTCAAAAATGCTGGGAATTTCCTGCCTAACGAGCTCCTAGTACTGGTTCACATTCTTACAGTGGCAGAAAACAAATAAAAATCAAGATAACACTCTCTGCTGTAATCAAACTATAAAAAGCAGATGAGGAATGAAGAGAACCTAGGTTACTGAAAATGGTACATCAATTTGAAACTACCTCTGGCTTAAACATTTAAAAGATCACAGCACATTATAATAAATTTTAGACCACTTGCTAGCCTTACATTTTCATATATCTGAAACAAATAGTACAAACCAGTCCTAGCCAAATCGTAGTGTGTAAGGGGCAAGGAACAGGTCTGAGCCAGCTGAGTGTCACCATAGGCAGCAAACCTTTCTCAAGTGCTCCACAAGTCCTGGCCTCCGGACCCCAGCCTCATGCTATGCCACTTTCCCATTTTACTCTGTATGCTCCTGGCCCAGTGGCCTTGCTCCAATGTCCCAAGCTCCTCCTTGCCTCATTACCTTCAAACCAATCATTTCCTCTTCCTGGAATGCCCTTCCTTCCTCTCATTTCACCTGACTACCCTCCCTTCCCATATCAGCTTGTAAGTCAACTTTTCAGGGATCAATTTCTAATCAATTAACAATTATTTTTCACTTATTTTAAGAGTAGGTCTTCCCCTGTACGCTTCATGAAGGCAGGACAGGAACAGTTTCCATCTTCTTTTGCTGTCTTCCCAGTATCTAGGCCAGTGCCTGGCATATTACTGGCACTCAACAAATATTTGTTAAAATAATAAATATAATTAATAAAATGTCATGTAATTCTTCAACCCTTCAACATGCTGCAAGATAGTTATTATGTTGTACATTTTACAGAGGAGGGAAGTAAGTTTCAGAGAAGACAAATTTACTTAAGTTCACACAGCTAGTAGGAAATGACAGAACTCAGACTCAAGCAAAGAATTTCCTCCCTCTGAGTTGAAGCTTTAAGATCAGATTTATTCATGAAATTATTGCATTTCCCAGAAGAAGCAATCCAGCAGCTCTATGACCTCAATGAAGCTTCATGATGAGAAGAATTAAGATGAAAACTGTTGACGTTCTCTCCCAACACAGTCTGATTTATTTATACTGATTTCCTGCTATTGGGGAACAAAGTGGCTTACAATGACTTCTGCACATGGACCCAACACTCTAAGCACTTTGTTGAGTGTAAATAAAATAGATGGAAAGCAAAAAGACACTTACCATAATCCCGGTAAGCAAACAGACTCCTTTCCCACAGTATGTGTTAGGTACCATGTCACCATAACCAATGGAGAGAAAAGTTATTGATATCAACCACATTGCTCCAAGGAAGTTGCTAGTAACATCCTGTTGATCATGGTACCTGAAAAATAGCAAACAAAGCCAGTCTTTTATAATTAATCTACAATGTGGCTGCCAAGGGCAGCTGGATTCAATCCAATGAATTCACTAAGTAGCTTCTATGAACTGCTCTATGGAGAGGTTCTCAAAGCTCCTTATTATAAATAAAATAGAGATTCCACCTAAGCAATCTGAAAGACATCAGGAAATTCTTCAACTTTAAAAATAATCTGAAAGAGAAACTGTAAAATGTGAAAACTGCTTTTCTCACTGGTGGAAACTGACAAACACACATTTATCTTTGAACCCTGCTCATGTCTCATCGTTCCTGTATGTCCACTGGCTTACAGGACAATATGCAGTCACTCTATCTCATCTCACAGCTTCACAGCAGAAGGAGACATGCTGTTCCCTTGCTACCTTTATTTCCCTAATGTGCCAACTCCTAGTCATCCTTCAAAGATAAATTCCAGTGGGAGCCTTTTCTGTCTCTTCTTCTCCAAGCCCCTGCCCTGAGCTCCCTCAGCATCCTGTGTATTCCTCTATCACGGGACTACAGTGTAACCATCTACTTGGAGGTCCTGCACCAGCTGTCCTCCTGGAAGACAAAAACTGCACCTTTGATCACACATTCCTGCCAAGAACTGAAGCTTAATAGAAGCTATTGCCTCACCAGTTGCATACAAAGAGCTTGTGGTCAAAAAGAAGGAGGACACAGTTTATCCTGATTATTCTTTGAGGAGGAGATTTTTTATATCAGAAACAGATATCCTATAGCATTTCTAAACAGTACCCCTGGCCCATGATAGGGACAGTGCTATCCACCACGCATACACCAGTGAGGCCATGTGAGTTGTTACTCTAGAAGAAAGTGCCCTGGATGCATGTTCTATGTAGCCATGGTACATGTAGAATGGTACTCCTCTGTTCTCCATGGTGGTCAGACCTCAGACTCTGGTCACTCGAGGCATTCCCTGCTCTTCACCCAACTTCTCCTAAGCACCACCCTTCCTTCCCAGCTTTCAGATACCACTGGGGAGAGCTTCCCTTCCCTCATCTCCTGCTCTCCCAAGCAGGCTGGTAATCCTCTGGTGCTCATCTTACCCTGGCTTGCACTCAGTCCTGCCTTTCAACTTGACTCCCTGTCTGTACTGCCAGAGCTGTGGTGGCAAGGAGGCTGCCCCCTGGCCTGGGCCCCAGGATTGACTTCATATACAACCTACACTGGGCCAATGCATTCTCTGTGGGTTTTTTTGTTTTTCTCTGTCCTTCATCTCATGTCAAAGCTCCTGTATCTATTACTAAAAGTGGAGAAGGTTCATAGAGAGTAAGCCTTCCTCTCAGTATCAGTGGATTTTACCTCTGTCTTTGGATACTGAAAAGACCCATGCTTATCAGTTTTGTACTTTGTTTTCTTCCAAAGAAGTAAGAGAGAAGTTAAGAAATAGTATCTTCTGATACTTGGTCCAGGGAAAGAGAAACACCTGGCTGGAATGAAGGGAACCCAAGAGTAAGGAGTGAGGGCAATCACTGTATCTTCTAGAAGTAAAGGGAAAGGTATGTACACGAGTAGCCAGCCCCCACAGAGGAGCATCCTGTAAGTTTCTGATGACAGGAGGGTAGAAACCTCTACTATTTTACCCCAGAGAACTGGCACCATGACCTAGCTGTGGAGTCCTCTCTTCCCAGAATGACTGGGTGGAGAGGCTGTTATCACCAAAAGGGAGGTCAAGATGTCTTCCTAGCTTTCCGGGAAGACAGGTGAGTGCATTATCCCCAAGAATTTTGGGGGAAATAACATGTACAGAGGAGTAAGGGGTGTGATTAGTGCTGTACTTCAGCTACAACATGAACCAACAGGCTCTGTGAACTGCTCTGGGAGCCTGCTTTGCCTGTGTAATGGGGCATCCATGGGAGAATGTGGTTTTCGCTTCAAACAAGACTATTAGAAGCAAGCTTTGGATTATAAGTCACTCATGATATGAGGGCTTTCTATCGAGTATTCCTCATCAAGCAGTTGCCTAAACCAGGGAATCCATTACTCTGGTGTGGGTATAGGCTATATGAGAGATAGGGGAGGCAAAAGAGTTCATGTTCTACTCAATCTTTGACTGTGAAACAAAGTTTCTTCTTAAAGCATGATTTACACAAAGATCTGCTATATTAAAGAGTTTATGGCCTTAATTCCCTGATGCATATGAAATATTTGTGGATTGCTCACTAGGTGTTCTGCACTTGACTTGCATTTTCTCATTTTGCATTAATGTTTCAAGACATGGACGCTCTATTTGACGAAAACAGTCACATTCTTTACCCTCTCTATATCAGTAAAGTGTCCTCAATCACTCAATACTTAGAAAATGTGACAGTGTCCCAGTCAAATCTTCATTTCATATTATTTCTTCACTACACGTGATCAGGACACATCTGCTGGGTATGTGGTTTTCCTTTGGTAGGGCAAAGAGGAGTTTGAGGTTTCAGACTATAAACACAGGTCTCTAGAGGGCATCTTCACTGCTAAAGCAAGAAGGAAAACTCAACTCTGGCATGTGTGTGGAGGTCTTTCGAATCTGTTCTTCCTGGAACACTTTTGATTTGGTTTTTAAAGTTTGGGGCAGTAAGTGACTTTGAAAATTACAGCGAAAAGCATTCACTGGAACATGTGGGCAGGCTGACTCCTCTTTAGTTGCTTACTTTTAATAAATATACAAGTTTTAAATACACAAATTTCTCCCATCTTCATTTGACTCTTTGTCAAACACTCTCAAGTATTATGCCATTACATCAGTTAGTCAATATTTATTACATGCTGTGTACATTCTACTGGGTCAGAGACTGTCATTCAGTATTGAAGGACCTAATTAGAAATAAATATCTTTTCAGGAGTTGGTATTTAGGCTTGGGATTAAAGAGTAAATTATCTTTTTTGCCTACAAAATAATAAAGCTGCCTAGAAAATAGCTCAGAAT
The DNA here is from genome assembly GCF_037783145.1 of Equus przewalskii. NCBI lineage: Eukaryota > Metazoa > Chordata > Mammalia > Perissodactyla > Equidae > Equus > Equus przewalskii. The sequence continues at coordinate 56,953,494 of NC_091843.1, forward strand.
GGAAAAATAACATCTCATATTAATGTTTATGTTACATTCAGACACACTTAGTCACGAATAATCAAGAAGAGGCAGGTAAATAGGAACCACATTAGATACTATAAGAATAATCAGGATTTCTTTTTGGACAACTCAGAAACAAATATTAGACTTATCAATAGGATGATATTATTCCTTAGAACACTGCCAGGTTTTGAATTTATGCCAGATTCACACCATTGTGAATATTAATATATACAATTTAAATGGTTAAAAAAATTTCTTGCAGAAGTTCATTTCACAAACTTACTCAGACAATTCCAACCTTCTTCTCCACAAGGAGAAATGTTCCGGGAAAGACATGAAGGAATGACTCATGTAGCATATTTCAAATTCTGATCGATATGAATGCTTGTTTAATTAAAAATGCATTAAATAAGATTAAAATTAGTGCAAGGAATACCTGATGATCTCAAGTTTTTAAAATCAGAATTCTGGGGTTTTGTGAGAGGACTTATGAAACTATTTTACAGCACTGTAAGCTTCATAGACTTAAAGATTGTGAGATCAGCTTTAAGGTTTTAAAAGAAGCAAAATGTTCCTTTTCTTAGTTTCCATTCATTTCTCCATTTATTGCTGACTGTGGGTCTGCCCCTGTTTCTTAGATTGCAAATATGACAGTTTTCTATAACGTGTTTACCTTCACCAGGGTTATCTTTCCAAGGGAATTACTGAATTCTTCCCTCTGAGCAAGGCAGCCTCAGCCCAGCCCTCCTGCCTCACACTCAGCACCCTTCCCTAAGCAATGGACCTTTGGCCACTCTAATGGCTGGCAATTACATCATCCTCCTTCACAGTTCTCTTTTTCTGCAGGTACATTTCCTTCTGCCAGGAAACACATCTTCCCCCACATTCCTAGCCCTGATTTGTACTTTGAGAGGCTATGGGTCCCTTCTTCAGATTCCACATAGCTTATAGTCAGCATGGTAGTCCAGGGTGGACCACAGGTCTCTTTTCTGTATCCCAAGAACCACTTGTAGGCATCTCTAGCACCACCAACCAATGTTAACTTGGGTCATTAGAAATGTAATGCATAATTTGCTTATCTAACATGCCCCTAGATTCTAAATTATGAAGAATCTGAGGACAAAAACCATGCCTTATTCATTGTTGTATCTTCACACAGGGCTTAAAAGAATATAGCAGGGGATTGGTGTTTATTGATTTAATGAGTGTGACAAAGTCAAATATTTGTTCTCAAACTGACTTGCCCTAGGCCACATGTTAGGCCTTCAGGATCACACACATAGAGACACAAAAAGGGGATAGAAATGATTCTTACCTATCAGTCAACTTGAATTGGATTTATCACATTATGTTCCAAGATCTGGGTGTAATTTGCAGAGTATTTTTATACTTGTAAAAAACTAATTCAACAACGGGGGTTAACAACTGACAAATTGTGTTCATTAATCCTTCTCTATTAAACTTACTATTAATACTAGGAATGTCAGAAAGATCTCATCTCAAACGTCAGCTCTGGTCTCAAATGTCAGCCTCAGTTATACAGTGAAAAGTATTATGGAGATGTAAATGCATGTGATCAATCCACCATCAGTTCTCTCACCTGAATCTACCTTTCTCTTTTGAAATACCACTAAAATGATAGTAAGGCAATAAAGAAAAGTTATAAACCCACAAGAACAAAAGGAAAGGACAGGAGAAATCAGAGAATGAGAAATAACACATTTTTATATGAACGAAAGTACATAGGGAATTCACTTCTAGCCAAGATGGAATACCAGGGACTGGATTTACTCTCCCTCCAAAAACAACTAAAAAACTAGACAAAATATTTTAAACAATTGTTAAAAAGACGTAGATTAGGGGCAAGCCCTGTGGCATAGTGGTTAAGTCTGGTGTACTCTGCTTTGGCAGCCTGGGTTCATGGGTTCAGATCCCAGGCATGGATATAGTACCACTCATCAAGCCATGCTGTGGCAGCAACTCACATACAAAACAGAGGAAGACTGGCACAAATGTTAGCTCAGGGCTAATCTTCCTCAACCAAAAAAACAGGAAGATTTGCAACAGATGTTAGCTCAGAGCAAATCTTCCTCACCAAAAAAAAAAAAAAAAAAAGTAATATATCACCTGGTAACAAAGGACAGTGATCCCCTAAAGATGGTATACAAACAAAGTGAGTCATACACTTGCCCCACATTAATGCCTGAAGAGAATCTCCAGGATGTAGCTAAGGGAAGAAAATCAGGCGGACACCAGAGAGTGCCCCAATTTGAGGGGCAGAGCTGGGAATCCAGGGAGGACAAGAGTTCTCAGGGCCAAAAACCAGAGAGGCAAGATCTGCGTGGATGGAGATCCAGAGATCTGAAGAGGAGTCTCCTTGACTATTCAGCTGAGTACTAATTGGTACATGCCTGTAAAACTACCCAAGGCTGGAGAAGTGGAAGTACTATATGTAAAGTTGCATAGTTTCACTTGAAGATAGACTGTAGTAAGTGGTGAAGATAAGACTGTGATAATTTAGTTACAGTACATTTAAGTGCATAGGTATGCTATAAACCCTAAAGGAACCACTAAAATATCAGAGTAATAACTGATAAACCAATAAAGAATATAAGATGAAATAATAAAAAATAAGTAATCCAAAAGGAGGTAGAAATTGACAAAAGAAAGAGGGAACAGATGGGACAAACAACAAGAGGACAGATTCACTCAAGCATATCTGTAACCCTAATAAATATAAATGGCCTAAATACCCCCAATTAAAAATCATAGGTTGTCATAGATCCCATAGAAGATTCACAACTTGGAGAAACCAGGTACCATTCAATGGGTGGGTAAGGTCCAAAGGTGAAAACAGAACTGATGATGTCTAAGCACATGGAATGATAGATGCCCAGGTTCTTGCCCCAGCCTGGTACAGCCAGACAATTAACAGAAGACAGAGGTTTATTCTCTGGGGATAGACTGGAGACTCTGACCTAGGGCCCAGCTAAGGTCAGGAAAGATGTTTGGCCCTGAAAACATGGGGATTGAGTTCAAGTTTTCAAAGTGAACAACAGCATTCCTAGTTTCCTTTGTTCATTCCCCATTCCTGACCCTAATATCAGAACTCACTAACACAGAGAAAGAACACTTTTCTCTGGAGAAACAGAACAGCTTCAGGGAAAAGACACTCATGTACTAACATCAAGGATTCCCTAATGAAAAATCCAGCTTTCCACTTAGCCATCCTACAGAGATTTCGCCAGACATGAAGCTCCTCTCCCCATACTTAGGTTCCAAGTGGCTTCCAATTCCCACTCTTGAACATGAAAGAACAGTGAATGAGCAACATACCTTAGAAGTATACTTTCTATAAAAAAGAAACAGACAAAAGAAGGGGTGGTGGGAAGAAAGGACAGAAGGAAGGAAAGAGAGAAGGGAAGAAACAGAAGAATCTTGAGACAATGCAGGGTGATGGGGGGGGTGGGACTCCTAACGTTTATGATGAAAGACCCAAAGGAAAACACAGCATCCACAAAACAAGCACAGGATGCTACAAAGTACAATTAAAGAATAAAAAAGGGAAACTTTTTTAAAGCTTAAAATTACAGTGAAAAAATAATCATAATATGACGAAAATATAAATTGGCAGAAATCTCCCAGAAAGTAGAAGAAAAAGAGAAGGGAAAAAGGAGAACAAAAAGGATACATTCTCAGAGAATCAACATAGCAGATCTAACAACTGACTTTCCAGAAGGCGAACACAGAAAGTAAAAGAAAATAATGGAGAATCTGGGAGGAGGAACTAAACAGGTGTAGCTCAGGCCCTGTCTCTGCTCGGCTTGCCCACAGAGCAGGTGTATTTAGTTCTCCATGCGGTAAACTTATCTGGGCAGGGGTGACTCCTCCAGGGTACAATGGTGCACCTATGACTCCATCTAATTCAGTGGCAAGTCATCAGAACACCAGGAAGCCCATTTGGCTATGAGTAAAGTGGTGGTGTCCAGATTTTCTTTATGCCAGTAATGAAGCTGATATTTTTATGTCTACCACTTGAAGACCCAGGGAAGGGCAAAGAGTGTGATAAATTATCTCCCTCTAAACCCCAACGTAGTTTTAATTTAAAGTAAAAGCAAACAAAATAAGTGATTCAAATAATTAAAACATGAACATAAAAAGAAGTCCACTGAAGCCACATATTTAGGTTCAAAGGAGAAAAATGCTCAGTGCCAGTGGCTCAGAAAGGAGGGGTAACATATATCTCTTATTTCCACTGATCCATATCAAGGGTGCTCACCTGTAGCTACATACGAGCATCACCTGAGAAGCATTAAAACATAGCTATGCAAAAGCCCCATCCTCAGCCAATTAAGCCAAGGGTGGGGTGGGGCCATTACAGGGATTTTTTTTTTAAAGCTTCCCAGGTGATTTTAATGTGTTGTCAATGTCCAGAACCATCTGTTAGCTTTATTTCGGCGGAGTTTCTCATTCAATAACATGTTGAACATTTATATGCATAAAGAACTTTTGGAAGCACTGGGAACACATAGATGAATAAAAATAGTAAGCATGCACGAGAAGCTTAAAATGTAGTAAGGGAGAAAATGGATTGCAAGGAATAATAAAGTAATATGCAAGTTGTAATAAATGTAATACAAGAGATAAAGACAAATGAAGAAAAAATATGTATATAACAGATTTGAAAGTTACATCAATGTCTGATAATATAACACTAATCCCTAAAATTATATTTTAAATTCAAATGAAAAGTAAAATCCAGTAGGTCCAAACACTTATTACAAACCTCTCGGAGTGAGGGTGCTCTAAAGGGAAAACACTGTAATTGTATGTATAAATCCACCCTGCAAATAACTTACAGAAAGTCCCTTCAGGCCAGAGAATTTCAACTTCCCCCATCTACGTGACTTTCTCCTAGTTTTTTCCTTGTACTCCTATTTTCTCCCTATCACTGATGCATGACGAAAACAGACTTCCCAATATAAACTTCCTTCAATACCAATAAGCATCCAAGGAAAGGCAGCAGAAATAGGCAGTGTAATGTGACCTATAAAGCCTAACTTTAATTTAGGCATGAGCCAGCTTCAATTTTCATTAATTGCATAATTCTTTATTAACTCTAAAACACCAAAGTGAGTTTTCTACTTTGATTTTATTTTGTTCCTTTAACCTTGCACATTTGGAATTTTTTCCTCTCTTCTGTTAATTTAGAAAAGTCAAATAGCTGAACACTTCTCTCTCTCCCCTTCTCCTCTATCCTGTCTCTCTCTCCAACCCTTCCTCCTTCCCACTTCTTACTCCCCCCACCTGCCCATGTGTGTGCATAGGTGGGGGTGAGGGGAGGAGTAATTCGAATCCCTGATTTCTTTTCCTGTGTTAACCTTGGCTAAGGAGAATTTCGGTCACAGTATGGATACAGAAGATTGGTCTTTGGGTAGGGATCATCAGTGGATATGTTCTAAGAGCATAAGCTTCCTTTAAAACAAAGCTCAAAGTGCCTGAAGGAAAAGAGGGGGATAATACAACACATATGGATTTTCAACCTTGAAGAATGACATTCATTATGTTTCCCTGAAAAGATGACAAAAATGTTTTGTTGTCTATTACTCATTTATGCATTTTCACTTACGTTAGAATAAGTGAGTTCAGAAATTACTTATCTGTCAAGACTTTAATAGTCTTAGATGTCATAATCATTTGACAATTATTTATGTTAAAAACCTATAGGAACATAACAGTATCCTATTAACATACTTTAAACAGATGTGAAAAGACATATCAGCATTCAGACTATCTTTGATAAAGGGGGCAGTGAAATATGTCCAGCTCTAGGAGAGAACTGACAGGCCAGATAGCCATGGTAATAAGTCTGGGTCCTAAAGGTGAAGATGGAGAAAGACCCCAGGGTACACGTATCCATCGTGAGGAAGTTCCCTGAATGGAAAACTCCATTGAAGCAGTGGTTCTCAATCCTGGCAGACATAATGCCCTCTTTTAAGATCTTGAAATGAAATTTAGATAATAAAACTTATCCATATACATGATCTATTTGAAAAAATCAATATAATATCCTAACTGTAATACGGAGAAGTAAAATAGAAGTAATTTGCAATAAATCAAGTATTTCAATATCTAAATACTCAGGCGAGGCTAGCCTAGAAGACATAAGCAGCAGTCAGTTGTTTGCGCCTGTACGTAAAAGCACTTGAATGCAATGCAGTCTGATGAAAGTGTGTTGTTCTGGCAGTAAAGATGCCACAGGGGCCCTGCCATAGCTGGTGTGATTTTCTGAAATCTGAAAAACTTTTGGTCAAATTCCAAATAAAACAAATGACAATTTTCCTTCAATTTACATACTCGTAGCATTACTTCAAAATCAAGTGTATATTACAACTGAGCAAAACTATTTTGTGTTTATATGTAAAATGGATTTAGGTCTAAACTAAGAAAATTATAAACAGGTTTTTTGTATGCAGAAAATCCAGCAGGTCAGTCCAAGGTCAAGTAGGATGCAGAGCAGTTCTTTGCTGGTGGGAATGTCCCACGCGTGGCAGAATAGAGAGCATCCCCCACCCCGCCCAGAGTCAAGCAGAAAAACCTTCTCCACAAAATTCCAAATCTCACTGGGCAGGACTACTGCCAGTAAGAACCACTGGTGGAGAGCTTCAGGGAAGCCGGGACTCTGCAGTGGCCATCAGAAAATCTGGAACTGGCTTCATTTCAACACATCTGGAGAGCAGTGAAACTAGAAAACCTTGGAATTTGGCACAAATGCCTGAGATTTATTCTCAAGACCCTGCTACTCCCCTGGCAATCAAAGAAATAGTGAGTTCCAGAACAATATTATAACCAGGGCTAGGATTTCTGAGCAAGTTTCTCTTCCCTTCTTGTTCCCTTACTAACTTCCCAACCAGTAGTTATTTTAATTTTCTGGGGCAACCTCCATTCATTCAGCTCCTGCTACATGCCAGGCATCTTGCACACACTGTGAGCTCCTCCAAGGGGAAAGTGGAACCCCAGGAGACAGATGGAGGCATGCTCAGCCAGGCCCAAAGATACTCTTACCAAAATGTTAATTTCTCAAGAACACTGACTATAGTTCATGTCTGATGCATGCCAGGCTCTGCTGAGAGCAGAGGCACCAGATCTCCCCCTGGCCTGGCGGGCTATGGTTTTAGAAGCCACCACCATGATTTTCCACATGAGTTGCATCCAGCAGAGAGATTCACTTCCCTTCTGGAGGCTGAGAAGAGCGACTGGCGGGCAGTCACTAGGTGGCAGTGCCACACCAGTTTAATCCCCACAACTGCTCTGCTGAGTTTGGCCTGACTAATGCAAGAGTTAGGGCTGTGAGGGGATGTTGCCAGGAATACCTTCAAGCGAAAAGCCCCTTGTGAGCAATTTGGAGCAGGTGATGTTCCACGTCAGAAACAGGAGTCACAGGTGATACAAACAAGGCCGGGTCACTCTACAAGCGGCAGCCCTGAGGTGTTACCAAGAATCTTAGGGGCATCCCCTGGGGGGGGGGGTGTGTGTTTGTGTGTGTGTCTGGATGCGGGTTCCATTCATATCCAATCTTACATAGATCTGAGGGGGCAGCATATCGTCACATTTCACCCCTGAGAGTGGCTAGATCAAAGACCAGATCTTAACTCCTAAATCTGTAAGAAAAAGAAAAAAAAAAAAAAAAAACCCTGTGGATTTTTCTAACTAGGCCATGTTGGAATTGAACCAGCGTTTGAAGATACAAAAGTCAAGGTCTTGTTTACTTACTCTGAGATCAAATCAAGGAAGGACTGCTCTGGATTCAGAGGTACTGCCCCCCTCTTCGCTCCATGTGACCCACAGCACCCAGTCTTAATGTCTGAGCTTCCTTTCCTCCAACATGAGGAGCAGAGCCAGCTACCTCACAGGGTAGCTGCGAGTACTGAGATGACAAAGTACCATCCAAATGCTACTTGATCAGTAGATAAAGACTGTTTTTGTGTTCTACATTAACCAAATCCTTCTCTATTTGTGTAAAAGTAGAAACAAAGAAAAGTCACTAATTTGTAAGAAAACCTTCTCACACACAGGTGAGGTGGCAAACATGAGGGCTTTTCTGAGCATAGGCAGCTTTTGGGTTGGCTTCCTTCTCCTCTGCACCACATTCTGTTGTCACTGTTGAGGAGCACAGTGGCCAGTACCACTAAGATGTGAAAGAATGGAAAGAACTGGAGAAGGGAAGGAGGGAGAGGAGGCGGTGAGTCTGGAGCTATCCTGTCAGAGCAAAAGCACCATGGGGTGAGGGTAGATCAGTCCACGAAATAAGGAGAGTAGGGAGGAGGAGGGGTGTTCAGCAACAAGAGTGCAAATGAAAAAAAAGAAAAGGCTCACAACCTTTCTAGGCCTTTCTGTTCTCCTGCCTCCTCAGCTGCCCTTCCTCCCACCATCTCTGGTACCTCCATCCTCAAGGGGGCAGGGGAGGAGAAAGGTATGTTCCTGTGTCTAGTATCTTACCACTCATTTCTAACAAATTTTTGACAGGGCTTCTGTTTGGGACTTTTAGTCAACTAAAAAAGAAAATGTCCCAATGATCCAAATCAACTGAGCACTAAGGTATCATCTTGATAACAGGCAATTATCATGAATTGACTCTAAATTTTTAATTTTCAAAATACAGCAAATGAAAATTTCTACTTAGAACATATGCTGACAAGAACTCTTAGCCTCCAGTGCTTTACAGTTCCAGGCGGTGCTTCTAGGGAAGCAAAACATTCCTGAACGTCATTGCTTTATTCCTCAGAGAGAGACAAGAAGCGGAGAGTCAGAAAACCGAGCCACCACACCAAGAGAGCAGAGAGAGCTCTCAGGGACACTGAGAAGGTGACTCTAGCAAGGCTGAGGAGAAAAATCACAGATTTTTTTAGAAGGTCATTTTCAAGGTTTACCAGTTAAATTTTCCCACTTCAATTCTAAAAATTAGTCTTAGAGTGCCTACTAATTGCACCTTGCTTGATTCAGCACGAGCAGGTAAAATACAGACTGCAATGCCAAAATGTCATGAACTGAATTAAAACACAGGTCTAGGTTCATGAAGGAGGAACACATGCGGGAACAGAGTTTCCTCAAACCCAACGCATCCCCAACAGCCTATCCATCCCCCACCACGGGAAGTCCCCAGAACACGCTTACAGGAACAATGGAATTGAACTGCAGTTGAAACAATATGTTTTATTAAACCTGGAAAAAATATTTTTATATAAGCAGAAAATAAGAGAAGAGTTGAAAGGAAGACAAGAGTGGTGTAACAAGAAACAGGAGAGAGGCTGAAAGTAATGAAAGTGAGTAAGTGAATAGCTGAAATTAATGCAAATAAAATTTTGCAAAAATGTAAATAAATAGAAGGAGAAAAATCACTACATAAACAATGAAAATCCAAAAAGCTTTGACACTAGCCAGCCTACTAAAAATTTTTAAAAAAATTAAAAACCAGCCTCATTGTCTAGCATCACACACAAATAGACCACATAACTTTCAGTGGTTCCTACTAAAGTTTCCAGCTACTCCAGAAAAAGAAAAGTGAGGATCAAAAAACCAATGGAAAATTCTTTCGTATTTTAGAAATTTAAGAATATACAGTGGTAATCAAAAATACTTCCCAGGGGCTGGCCCTGTGACCGAGTGGTTAAGTTTGTGCACTCCACTTTGGCAGCCTGGGGTTTCAATGGTTCGGATCCTGAGCACGGACATGGCGCCGCTCGTCAGGCCACACTGAGGCAGCGTCCCACATGCCGCAACTAGAAGGACGCACAACTAAAAAAATATACAACTATGTACTGGGGGGATTTGGGGAGAAAATTCAGAAAAAAAAAAAAAAGAAGATTGGCAACAGTTGTTAGCTAAGGTACCAATCTTTAAAAAAAAAAAATACTTCCCATATCACCTGCAGAAGCAAGGGGTGAGGGGAGCACATACTTAATAAAGTGGGCTGCCTACTCAGCTCGCCAAAATACGCTGGTAAATGATTGCTGATGTCAAATACAGCAGATGGTTTCCCCCAAAGAATCACAATTTTAGCTTGCCAAATTGGTGAGATTAACTTTTTTGCACAGAGAATTCAGGAATCTAAGAAGGAACGCTGCAAAAGGAAGCCTGGATGGAAAATGACCTCTGCCCTGGCTGTTTGCTGGTAACGGAAAGCAATCAAAGATCAGAATTACAAAAATCAAACAAACCCATGAGCTTCAGCGTAGTTGGGCAACGCTTGTCAGTCATCTCTGCGATACAACCACATGGCAATGACATGATCTTCTTAAATTCTATTCCTGCTCAACTCTACTAATCGAATGTGAGCCTTCCAAGCCCAGAAACAATTCCTTTCATTAAAATGGCAAAAGTAGGATCACTGTAGTCAAACCTTTAGCCAAAGGCAACAGCTGGATGTAAAAGCACCAAGTCCTCTGTGTGGTGAACTTAGCTAATGAAGGGCTAGCTATGCAGGTAAAAGTCCAAAGGATCAACATTAGATTTCTTCTCCATCTACCAAATCAGGTTAAGAATTACTATGTGCATACTTTGGTAATCATAGTGGTGCCCCAGGAGATAAAGTATTTGCGTGTGTTCTACATAGGATTTGAGGCAGCTCAGAGGAAATATCTGACCTAGAAACATACAAATTAGAATGGGAAGTATGAACTACATTACAGCACTGTCCAAAAGAACTTTCTGCGAAAGTTATGAAAATGTTCAATACCTGTGCTGTCCAATTCAGTAGCCGCTAGCCACATGTGTGTATGGAGCACTTGAAATGTGGTTAGAACAAATGAGGAACTTAGTTTTTAATTTCCTTACATTTTAACCAATTTAAAATTAAAACTAAATAGCCATTGGGGTGAGTGGCTGCCATACTGGCCAGTGAGGACAAGAGGCAGGAGAGAAAACACATAACTATGCCTTAATAACACAGCCATTCTAATTCAGCCATAACGTTCATTCTGAACTTTCTCTCTGCCAAAGTGAAATGGGATAGAGAAGTACAATGCAGTCACCGACTTCCAGGACCTTAAACTACATATACATTTGACATGACATCCCTATGCTCCGCTGTCGTTTGGTTATTTTGCTGTTACGCTTCCTGGGTAAAGAAGCATTTTAAAGAAATAAATTGAATTTCGATTAATTTGTGCGTATTAATTCATTCAGCCATGCGACGCTTCCCTGGTTCCTGGGCAGACTGTACCAGGTGCCAGGGCAGCAGCGGGGGCAGAGTCCCACTACCCAACAGTTCTCAGAGCTAGTTCTGAAAGTGGAGGATTACCCTAATCTCCACAGGCAGGCAAAGCACCCCTGGTTCTTCCTATCAGGGCTACCTAGTCGCTTTCCATGATCCTGCCTATATGGTGGGACACAGCTGGTGCCCGAGGAGGGATCCACGAAAAGATGATAGCAGGACAGGCACCTTGTGGGCTGACTGCTTTCCAAATCAAACACCCTGAGCACCAGAGCACTTCTCTCATCATCAGCATTCAAACTCTGCTCACTTGGCATCCTACTGAAAGAAGGACAGGAGCAGGCTCCAATTCATATATTTACAAGATGATTTTGTATATTGTCTAGTGATGTGTATACTGAGAGCAAACTACAGGAAAAAAGTCACGGGACTGAGTACACAGATGATCTTTTTTTACTCTGCATCTTCTGATCTATGTCAAAATTATTTCAAAACAGATGTTTCCATGGTGTGAATATTTTCTTTATGCAGCTACTTAGCTCACACAGAAATAGTTTTGAAGCAGGGTGCAGAGTAATGCAGCCCACAATGGCTTTCTTTTTCCCCATTTGATTTAATTAACATGTTTGTTTCTTAACTTGTGTATTTTACTTAAAAATAACATTTTCATGAAGTCTCTCACTGATGTAAAGGCAGCTGAACACTTTATAAGAGTGTTGGCTTCTAAAATTAAAGAAGGAGATCAGTCAGAGGGAGCCACACATTTTTTTCTTAGTAAATGGAGCTAAGGTATGTTGTAGGGTATTTTTGCTTCTATTATATTAAATATTTATTTGATTCTCAGTTTATATATATATATATATATATACACACACACATTATTAATATCAGGGGTGCTTATCCTGCAATCACTTGGCAGGTGTCATTTTATATACTGTCCAGGACATATCTTTCAAACCCACAAACCCATTTTTTATATATATATGTGTGTGTGTGTGTGTGTGTATATATATATATATATATACACACACACAAAAGCTATATCATTACTGCATTCAGAACTGTGATCTCCATCACATGCAACTCAGAAACCATTTGAACTTTGTTTTCTGAGAATGACCAGCAAGGACACCTGGTGGCCTTGATATGGTGGTTTAGGAACAGAACATACTGCACAGATAATGAAGCCATGCTGTGCAATTCACTGTGCTTGGGGTTCAGTGGGGTTCCCACAACTCTGTGTCCTAATCCACTGACTCGATAGAGAGACAAGAAGTACAGTGTGCACCACGACAGGTGGGATGCACACAGGCCTCAGGGGAAGCTCAGGTCAGTGGAGCACTCAGACATACAAATGGTACCCTGTACCATGAAGAAGCTTCTGCTTCTTCACATGCCACCTTCAAAGTCATTTCTTAACCCTTCCACCCCTCCTCCTCATAAGAATTGGTCTGGCAACCCCTTCTGTATGGTCTCACGGCACCTGTAATTAGCCTCACGGCACTTTCACCACCACCGGCCCTTAGCGGTGCACACCGTGTCTTGTTTAAAGGTAAATGCCCAGTGCTAGTTAGTACTATCACTATTGCATGGCAGCTCCTCAAAAAGTAGATTTTTAGTGAATGAATAAGTGAAAGAATCCCACAACCTTATTCTACAGGTGTTTCCAATCAGTGCCATTTATGCAGCAACAGTTGTCCTCCCTCCATATTCCTCTCCTTTGTTAAGGGTATCTCCAGACACCAACCTGCCCCAAATCAGACAAGTTAGCGGCACCTTTAACTATGCATCATCCCTAAAACCAAGGAGTCATGACGTTCTGGGGCCATCCACCTTCAAACGTTCCTAAACTGAGCCATTTTTCTCAGCCTAGCCTCTGCTGGCCTCTCCACTCTTGATTTTTGCTTGTCTCAAACTTGCATTCTAAGCCCCAGCTGAAGTACTTTCAATTCACAAACAACATAGTTCTCACCCCTGCAGGCCTCTGTGCACGCTGTCCTTTCTTCTTATTCCTTAATCCCCCTTTTTATCCTGGCTTCTGCTTCTTCACATGCCACCTTCAAAGTCATTTCTTAACCCTTCCACCCCTCCTCCTCATAAGAATTGGTCTGGCAACCCCTTCTGTATGGTCTCACGGCACCTGTAATTAGCCTCACGGCACTTTCACCACCACCGGCCCTTAGCGGTGCACACCGTGTCTTGTTTAAAGGTAAATGCCCAGTGCTAGTTAGTACTATCACTATTGCATGGCAGCTCCTCAAAAAGTAGATTTTTAGTGAATGAATAAGTGAAAGAATCCCACAACCTTATTCTACAGGTGGGATGACGGAGGCTTAGTCAACTGCAATACACATCTTCCCAGCCTCCCAGTCTCCTTGTCTCTGGCCTCTCTCTCCATATCATCCTTCTCACTGGTCCCTGCATTATCTTTACAAAACACAAATGTAACAATGTTCCTTTGCCTCATAACCTTGGATGGCTCCCCACTGCTTGGAAAGAAAAGTGCTATCTCCTTAGCATAATATCCGAGGCCACTTACAATTTGGTCCCAACCCACCTTTCCTGCCATTTCTTCCTATCACCAGGTACATGCCAACCTCTGCTGCTTTCGTCCCTTGGGTTCTAACTGTCTTTACCTCACTTCCCCTTCTTCAGCACCCGTCCCATCTGAGAAGCATTCCCTACTTCCTTTAGGCACCAGTCTATATGAACATCACAGCATCGTGTTAAATTGTAATTTTGTTTTGTTATTTATTTGTCTCTTCCACTGGTCATTAAGCACCCAAGGGGGCACTGCCTCTGAAATCCCATTGATTGTCTCAATTCTTGGTTCCCAATAAGAGCCCGAGAAATGTTTGTATAATGAATTGCAAGAAGTGCAAATCCTACATGCCTAATCTCTAAAGAAATTTTAATATTGGAAGTCATTTGCTTTAAATAGGAACATGAAAGCAGCATAAATTTAAGTTGACACAGTTGTATTTTTTGTCATGTAGCCAAATAATAAGATAAATATATTACTAGAATATTAATGCCCATGCTCTTTCTTCCAGGTTTTTATTGTTTTGTGTTGTGATATGTTGCAAATTGTTGATTGCTTATGTGAGTCTCAACTTTAATAAATTAACAAAATTTCTTGAATTCAAAGATAAAAGAACAAATTTCTCAGTGTGTAAGATAATTGTATATTTTAGGCATTTGCTCATTTGAGATTCTCGTGGTTTTCCTGTTGTTTTTTTAAATCTTCAGGTTGATTTTGACTCTAGAAGAAAGATATTTCTTATATAATCCCAATGAAGCAGTACCTAATGCTTCTAAAATTCTTTCCATATGTGAACAATGAAGATTATGTGACAAAATGCTACGAACAGCCAACAAGACTTACAGACTGAAACAGAAAACAAATTTTAGAACTGTTATTACTGTATTAAGTAACCCTAGTTATTACCACGGATGTGCATCACAGATAAATAGGAGCATGCCTCAATTCCAAAGGGTCTAATGATTACAAAATCCACAAGACAAAAGGTTACACGGGCCTCTGTAGAAAGCGAAGAAGTTGATAAAGCTGGGAAGTAAACAATAGCCTGATTTTAATGTCAATCAACAAAATAACTCATTAAATAAAACAAGATATACCCATAAGATGGAGAAGTAATTTAGAAAGACTAGAAAAACACAATAATACCCTCTCTGTCACTTTCAGTTTAGAGAAAGATAAGTGCAATATACTAGTGACTAAAACTTCAGGTTGCCATCCATTTCAACCTCATTTAGTAGCTAAAGGAATCGAGGCCTAGAAATGTCAACTGAGTGTCCAAGGTGATAGGACTAACCAGCAGCAGACAAAGGTTAGAACCCAGGTCTCTTCACTTCCAACCACACTCTCAGGCTTCTCCTTCTTAGCAAATCGGAGGTTCGCCAACCGGCATCCAGGTTTCAATACTTGCTACCCATGGATCTACTTCATGTGCCTTCACAGATTATTTCTACTATGAAAATTTCAAAAGCTTCTAAAATCAGTACCCTTCATTAAACTGCTTTCCTGAGAGCCCTTGAGGGCAGAAAAATAATTTTAGTAAAATCCAATTATTCATAAGAAATTAAATATTTTATGCAATAGATAATTTCAGATCCTTGTGTTCTTGTTCTTTTTTAACTCTTCAATCCAATTTAGACTCGGGAAGCAAGACATTCCTTACATAATCCCAATGAAGCAGCTCCTAATGATTCTAAGTTCTTTCTAGGTGAGAACAATGAACATTATGTGACCAAATGCTGAAAATAACCTACAAGACTTCCACTGAAGCAGAAAAATTTGAAATCAACTCTTAGTACTGTATTAAAGACCCCCATGTTCTTAAGTATTTAAATAGTCAGTCATTCTCGTAGAAAAGACTTAAAACATCTCTTATGCTGGCTTTTGGGGTCCTCTAAATGAGGTTCTGATCTACTCCTTTGACCTCATCTTTAGACACTAGTTCTCAAACAGAATTACTAACTTGTGTGTTCTCTCTTCAACTTGTCCCATCTCTCTCCCTTGGTTCACAACTGTTTTGTACTTTTAAGGTGCTATTCAAACGACACTTTTTCATACTACTATAGCATTTTCTGTCCTCCTCTTAGGCATTCATCCCTTTCCTACTTGCACTGTTACTGGTGCACATCTTCCAGCTATCTTTGTAGACTGTGAACCATAGGGGCAGGTCCATGGTTCAAGTCTTCCTTAATTACCATCCATCTGCCCCACCAGCATCTGGCAAAGCCTGTTAGAGAGAGCAGGCACTCAAGGAAGATTTACTGAATGAGGGCAGGAAGGAGACAACTGTACCCCAGTCGAGAAGCAGAGAAACAGCTGTTGAGTCAAGGTTGGTGAAGGATCTTGCCAAAGTTTAGCCCACACAGGTGAATACCTGATGGTTGAATCCCAGATGGTTGAATCCCAAGTAACCAGGTAACTTTCTGCATCAAACCATTTTTTTTCTGCTTATATATTTTTTCTAAATTCACTACAAAAATGTCCCTGTCCTCCTAACTTGAGTACATAGAAGTTACTCTTTTCATCATGACAAAAATTGTCTTGGGACCAGCCCGGTCGGGTAGTGGTTAAGTTCGTGTGCTCTGCTTTGGTGGCCCAGGATTTGCGGGTTCAGATCCTGAGTGCAGACATATATACCACTCATCAAGCTATGCTGTGGTGGTGTCCCACATACAAAATAGAGGAAGATTGGCACAGATGTTAGCTCAGCGACAACCTTCCTCAAGCAAAAAGAGGATGATAAGTAACAGATGTTAGCTCAGGGGCAATCTTCCTCACCAATAAATAAATAAATAGTCTTTACATTTATATTCGACTCTAGATATTTGTTCTGCTGTCATAGTGATGCTGCACTGGGGAAGGATGTTGTCCCCAAGTGAAATAGTGCTAGGCTGTGCTTTCTCATGTAGTACCTTTTTCACTGTTTTGTCTATCCTATTCCACACCGTCAGGTTATCACTAACTGCTGTTATCTCCACTCCAGAAGCTTCCTTCCCTTTCTAATTTGTGACTATTTGAGCCATGGGATTCCAAGCTGCACTAAAATAGTGTCTAATGAAAGGCAAAAAGCTCTGAGACCACCAATTATTTTTTCTGTGAATAAAGCACATCACAGCTTTAAAACTTGTATTTTTGGCTACTCATTGACGGTCTTGATTCTTTCCTAGTTGAACTCTGGAAGGACAGGCTATTGGATAATACATCAAAGTGAGGTGACCCAAGGCCATGTGCCTCTTTTACAAAGCTCTTGCTTTAGCTAGAAGGTTATATCAGTAATCTATTATAGAAGGACACCTGTCTGTACTACCATGGAAGCATATCTATGGTAGCCTGCTAAGTTAAAAAAAAAATAGATGACGTAATCATGAGAATGATCCCCTTTTTGTTTTGAAAAATATTTCTGTATTGCTACACAGTTTGGAAGGATACAAACCCCATATTACCATGGAGTTTTTGCTAGGGAAATAGTAGTTACTGCTAGGAAGTAGGAAGGGTAAAGAGGGATGTTTTTAGTTTAGATTTAGTTACCTTTCAGTTTTGATTTCCAGCTTCTTTATGTTGTTTCCAAGAACATGGACTATACATTGATGCTAATTCTATGAAATCTACTGAGACATATTTTATGGATTACATATGGTCAATTATTGAAAAAGTCTATGAAAGCTAGAAAGGAATGTATATTCACTAATTGCTGGCTACAGGGTTCAATATATGCATAGTAGACCAAGGTCGCTAATTGTTATTCAAATAATCTATAAGTTAACTATATCCTTAATAACTTTTTGTCCTCATGATCCATTAAATGCTCAGTTGTATTAATTTCCCATTATGATGGTGCACGTGTAACAATTTCTGCTTATAACTTCCTCATTATCTTTTTTAACGTATTTTTTAAGCTATATGATCAGATACGTACAGGCAAGGTTAGTATTATTATATCTTCCTGGTGAATTGTACCTTTATGTAATTATTTTTTTTATTCCTAATAAAGTTTTTGCTTTAAAATCTTTTCTTTTTTTTTTCTTGAGGAAGATTAGCCCTGAGCTAACATCCACTGCCAATCCGCTTCTTTTTTGCTGAGGAAGATCGGCTCTGAGCTAACATCTGTGCCCACCTTCCTCTACTATATATGTGGGATGCCTGCCACAGGACAGCTTGATAAGCAGTGCATAGGTCTGTGCCCATGATCTGAACCAGCGAATCCTAGGCTGCTAAAGCAGAGCACGCCAACTTAACCGCTGCACCACCGGGCCAGCCCCAACTTTAAAGACTACTTTTATCTGATATTAATAAAGCTACACCAACCTTTTGATTAGTGTTTACCTCTTGTATCTTTCCCCAACCTTTTATTTTCAACCCGTTCATGTACTTATGTTTTAGATACCTCTCTTGTAAACTTTGTATAGGTAGAATTTAACAGAAAATTAATAATTTCATTTATTGTGATTACTGGTATCTGTGGATTTGTTTCTATATTATTTTGAAATTTCTAATTACCCTATTTGCTATCTACTTCTTCCATACCACACATTTTTCTATCCTTAATTTCCTTAGGTGTTATGCATTCTAGTTTTTACTATTTTACTGGTTATCCTTATAACTTTTAACAAGACATACTTGATTTTAGACTTAAAGTTCAATAATTCTCATTCCTCCTGAGTGTTACATGGCCCATAGAAAGCTTTAAATATAATTCTTTTGGAAGGACATCCTTTAGAAGTCCCTTTAGGGAGGATCTGTTGGTGGTAAATATCCTCACTTTTTGATTATCTAATAATGTCTTTATCTATTTATTTATTTATTTATTTTTGAGGAAGATTAGCCCTGAGCTAACATCTGCCACCAATCCTCTTTTTGCTGAGGAAGACTGGCCCTGAGCTAATATCCATACCCATCTTCCTCTACTTTATACGTGGGACACCTACCACAGCATGGCTTGACAAGCGGTACCATGTCCGCACCCGGGATTTGAACTGGAGAACCCCAGGCCACCAAAGTAGAACATGCAAACTTAACCACTGCGCCACCAGGCCAGCCCCAATAATCAATAATGCCTTTATTTTGACCTTAATTTTTAATGAAATTTAAGTAAGTATAAAACTCTAGATTAACAGTTCTCCCAGCATTTTGAAGATGTGCCACTGTATTCCAGCTTCTGATTTTTAAGTTGGAATGTCTACCTAAATAGGAATGGCAATCAGCATGACAAGTTTTTCTTTTTCTGATTCCTTTCAAGATCTTTTACTTGATGTTCTGTAATTTTGCTACAATACGTCTACAGGTAGATTTCTTTTTCTTTACCTTGCTTTGGATTTGTTGGGCTTCCTGAATCTGAGGATTCATATCTCATCAACTTAAAAAAATTCTAAGCCACATCCCCATTTTCATTATTTTCTTCTTCTGTAAGTCCAATTTGAGGTACTTAAACCTTCTCACTGTATCTATATGTCTCTTCATTTCTTTCATATTTTCCATCTACTTCTAGATAAGAAATATGCAACATTCGAGAAATATTTCTTCAGCTCTACCTTCCAGTTTACTAATTCTCTGAATTAACTGTGTCTAATCTGCTATTTAGCCTATCCACTGAGATTCCTGTTTGGTACTTTTAAGTTTTTCCTGGTCTTTTTGATAGCATATTTCTGCTTTAGGCTTCTCATTTGATCCTTCTTCAATCAGTTTAGACACTTTTTTCCTATTCTGAATATTTGAATTTCTGGGGGGCGTGGTGTTCAATTCTTCTTTTTGTTATTTCTGCTTACTCTCTTGGTGGTGTGCATCCTCATGCACTTTGCAGCCTTGGATGGTGGGCAGGGGTTGGGGAAGGCTATGTCTTACGTCGGGAAAGACATTCTGCTGGACTGGGTTGAGGTGTGTCCTTCTGGAGAGATTTGTGTTTTCTTCTGTCAAGCAATTCAGGGTGTTACCTACTAGGGATTTAAATGTTAGTTTCTCAATGTGTAGTAGTGTAAACTCAAAAGCAAGTGTGAGCAGGCCCATGGTTACATATTCTTTAGGGAAGCCCACTCGCCACCCCTAACCCCATGACACACACACACCACCCAGGCTGGGAGATAGGGATGTCTTTCGCTTCTTTGTTTTCCTTCTGTGGTGGGAGATTTTACATTTAGTCTACTCTTTCATTAAAGGTATATCCCCTTAGAGTCGAGTTTTTCAAACTGCTGTCAAGTCCCATTAGTAGACAGTGAAATCAATTTATAGTGATATGGTTCTCAACCTTGGCTATACATTAGAATCACCCAGGGAGCTTTTAAAATCCTGACTCCCAGGCCATGACCCAAGACCAATTAAATCAGAATCATAGAGGGTGGGACCAGCAATGTAT